>NC_139658.1:4585244-4667744 GCF_951799395.1 Argentina silus | reverse complement strand
ACCTGTGATTTATGTAGGATTACAGTTAAAAATACAATAAACATTTCAACCATAATTGCATTTGTCAGGTGCAAATCTGGATACTTCTCATAAACTTACCCCAGTGGCTTCTCCAGTCGGCTGGCCGGTGACCCCACGATCTCCCCAAGGGTGCAGAACACCTGACCCAGGAAGTCCTGAGAGGGACAGAGAGGAAGAAGAGAGAGGAGAGAAACAAAGAGGCACAGGATGGCGGAGGTAGGGATTAAATAGGGTCAGGAGAAGGAGAGGTGTTGGGAGTTACCACCACAGGGAGCGATGGGAGAGGGTGTAAAGGAGGGTGGGGGGTGACAGGGAGGAATATGAAGGATGGGAAAATGTTTTTTTTTTTTTTTTTTTTAAAGAGGGTTCAGGGGAGCATGGTATAATATGGTGAGGCAGCAATAGCAGGGAGGCGTGGTGTACAGAGGTTATCATCAGACGTGTGTTACAGCTACTGTATGTTTGCGTTCTGTTTCAGTAGCAACAGTATAAGAGGTGAAAGAGGCTGAGACGTACGTTGAGATCGGAGGGCTTCCGGAGGGGAGGGCAGGCAGCACCAGGGTCAACAACAACAGAACACATCATATACCAGTAACACACACAAACACTACAATACCCAGAAGACTTAGCACCGCATTAACCAGGAAGTTGCCATAACAGAGCTGTTAACAGTAAAATAAAAATGAGGGAGGAATGGCAGAAAGCAATGTGATTTAGCTGTGATGGAAATATGCAAACCTTGTTTTGTATCCAAATATAATAATATCAAATAATCTTGGAAATTGATTATTCTGTGAATGAATGTCTCTCTCAATGTTTTTTGTCACCACAGTCTCCAAAGCAATAAAATATTTGTATGATATCGTTTTGCTTTGTCAATTAGCAGTTAGGCAGCAACAGGATAATTTATTCAGAATAGTTTCTCAGCCCCATTGGGTTATAGTGTGGAAACTTATGGCCAAAAGCATTGTATAGTCAATATTACTGTAGATGATAGCACAGCTGATAAATACTACTACTACTGCTACTTCTACAAATTAACAAAATGAGCAAGTTAAACATTGCATCTAGCTCTACATGTACAGGCAGATAGTGTAACAAAGACATTTTACAATCACAAGAAAAGTCCACAACATTCTTTTCAACTATATTTGGATACTCTGAGTGTTCTTTGACAGTGACTTGCATAAATGGTCTGCATATATCCATGGTATTTTACATTGATTACATACCATTCAGCAGCCACAACCAAATCTCGTCTTACTATCCCACGGTCAGACCAGAGTCATAGATAAAGCAAATGATGGCGAATCAGAGAGAGGGACACCATGTTTGCTTTCACTGACATTTCTACTGACCGATGTTGGTCAATAAAGATTTTTGACATGGTTTTAGCCAACTGTGTTCTTTTTTGGTTGGACTACATTGGCCAATCCCTGTTTATCGATGACTCTGGGTCAGAGTCGGCGGGTCCACTCACATGTTTGGAGAGGTCTGGGCTTTTAGAGTCCACATCATATCTGCAAAAAAAAAAAGTCATATGTAAAATATGACTTTCTATGCAACGTATGAATCCCAACACCTCAGTGTCCCCTGCCTTCACTTGGTGGGAATAAGAGATCAACGTAATGTGTTATAATGGAAGTCATGGATCACTTGTTATACTTTCCAAAAATAAAAATGGTTCTTTGTCAGAGTATGAATGGAGATGTATTTGTGTGTGTGTGTGTGTGTGTGTGTGTGTGTGTGTGTGTGTGTGTGTGTGTGTGTGTGTGTCTGTACGTGTACGTGTGTGCGCGTGTGAGGCATGCAGGGCATGCAGGTCCAACCTATAAAACACCACCAATTAACCCCACTGGCTAGCCTGCCAGAGACTTGTCAGAGAAAGTGAGGGAGAGAGAGGGGAGAGTAGAGGGGAGGCAGAGAGAACAAGAGACAGGGATGGGAAGACAGCAGAGAGAGATGTGGAAGAGGAAGATAGAGATAGAGGCAGGCAGGGAGAGTGAGAGTGGGAGAGAGAACAGCAGTGTGTATTCATTCATTTGTTCACACTTATTTGTTGAAATGAGTGATTCATTGCTCAAGCCCCTTTCTCTCTCTCTTCATGCACAAACTGTAGAAAGAGAATAAAGTTGTTCCCCTCATCCATTGCATGTTTCACTGAGAGTGGGAGGGTGGACATTCAACTGTGAGTCCTACGCTATGGGTGTGAGTGGGAACTTGACAGGACAGACTTCAAAGGGAATCACTCACAAGTCAAAGCGAAGATTCTGCTTCTCCTCAAAGAAGTAGTCCAGCATGTACTTCCTGACAAAGTCTGGGTTCAGGGTGTTGTCAATGACCTCTGTTCTTCCAAACTAGGGGAGGAAAGAGAGGGAGGGATAGAGAGAGAAAAAGAAAGAGAGGGGTAAAGAGATAGGTGAGAAGAAGTGAAAGAGAAATGGAAAAGGGCAAGGAGCACAGCAAGGGAGGAAAGGGAGAGAAAGATGGCTAATGATTATACTGTATGTTCTCCATAATAAAAAGATCATCTCGATATGGGCCATATTTTTATACTTCCTGTCACTTAATTGCTTCCCATGCGCACACACACACACACACACACACACACACACACACACACACACACACACACACACACACACACACAGCAACAGTGGAGGCCTGATTAGTGGCGGTGATATCATACACCCATGCTGTGCAGAGGAAGCCAGGAGTGTGTATCCTGGATCGTTGATCCTGGTTCCTCTTTCACTTTAATTACTGTAGCAAGAGCGCCCACTCACCAGCCTCCAGAGAGGGAGGGAGGGAGGGAGAGAGAGAGAGAGGGAGGGAGGGAGGGAGAGAGGGAGGGAGGGAGGGAGAGAGAGAGAGAGGGAGAGAGGGAGAGAGGGAGGGAGGGAGAGAGGGAGGGAGGGAGGGAGAGAGAGAGGGAGGGAGGGAGAGAGGGAGGGAGAGAGGGAGGGAGGGAGGAAGAGAAGGAGGGAAGGAGGAGTAAGAGACAGAGAGGGGGGGGGCGGGAGGCAGAGAGAGGTGGGGGGGGCAGAGAGAGGGGGGGGGGAGGAAGAGAAAGAGGGGAGGGTGGGCCGATATATAGTGAAAGGAGAGAAGGAGTGAAAGAGGGCAAAGACTGGAAGGGAGAGAGTGGGAGGGGGCGATGGGAAACGGGAGATAGTAGGAGTGAGGAGGGATACGAGAGAGGAAGGAGGCTGATAGGTGATGATTAAAGCTGCTTAATTAGTGGGATTCTCACTTCTACATTGGCAGATCCAGGAAAAAAGCCAGCAAACACCTGGAATTCACCCAATATCACACCCCCACACCCCCGCTTCGCCTTAAAAAGGACAGTCTGACTGACAGTATGCTTTAAATAAACATATGATATGTCGTGTAATTTCTGGTCTTCACTGAGACCTGTTAATGTTTAACAAGAAAATTGCAAAAATGCCCTATGCTTCCAGACCTTAGCAGGGTGAACCCAGCAACGCAACACAGTGGGTCTATGGTTTAGAAACCCGGGAGAGGGCTGCAGCAGTTTGTTCACACAGCTACAGTATTTGTGTTGAGCCATGAATAATTCAGAGTGAGAAACACAGCCATCTCAGAATGCATGAATAAATCACCTTTTCTCAACGCATAGCCCTCTTCTGACAACTCCAGACGCTAAGATAACTGTGGCGCTAAAGCTAGCTAGTTCCAGAGGAAGACAAGATGAAACAGGCAGAAGACTTCTGTGTTTATTCAGAGACAAAGACAACTGAATCAATCCACACACTGTTATTATAATCATTGTAGGAGCATTGAATAATGTCAGAATTAATTTGGTTATTTTTGAAATGTTAGCCAATTCAAGAAAACTACTGTTCCATATTGGTTTCCTCAAAACCAAAACCAGATTAAGAAAATGTCACATTCAACTGATCCCAAGCATTCTTTCTGAGAAAGAATAAAAAACAATGACAATAGTACAACCCATAGCTTTTTGATTCTAACAAGAAGCTTACTAATATCTGTTGTGTTCACTCCTTCTACTTGGCATTTCACTCCATCTGTGTTCCACCCCGCGCAAACAAACTGTGATTCCAGCCATTTGTGCTTCTGTCTGATTATCTCAGGTGACATTTACAATCAGGGAACCGTCTGAAACTACTCACACACATAATCCCAATGGTGCGATTTTAGACCACTTGTAATGAGAAATAGCACAAACTATTGTAACAACTCTTTGTTTGCCATCTTCTTGGGACAGCATTCCTGTCTCAGTGGAGTCAACTGTATAAACAAATGATTCATAGCAGAAGGGAGGAAAAAAACACGGAGCATAAAAGAATCACAGATGAGTGTGAGAAAAACAAAGAACTGCTAATAGCTCCTTAGGTGTTGATAAGTAACTACGTTAGCAAACTGCAGTGTGGTGGATTGTGCCCGGGCTGTGATGTGATTTCACTGTCAGTGGGAGACAAAGGACAGTAGACTGATGAATTAGGACTGCCTTAGGCACCAGTGGGCTGTGGGGCAATCTACAATAATGACAATCCTGAAACGAAATCCCTGAACCACAGCCTGGATATATACACACACACACACATACACACACACACACATACACAAAACACACATAGCGACTCTTGGCCTGCCCACTGGCAAACACTCACATGCACATATGGAGTCACATACTGATAGATACGGTTAAAAAGTGCATACCCACACTACTCACACTGAAGACAACACACAAACACACACACGCCAGCTAAGCATGTCATACAGAATCATCCACATAAAAACAAACTCACTCAACGGAAAACATAACTCTGCCTCAGGCAGCAAAGCAGCATGGGTACTGTAGGCAGGAAGAAAGTCACGACAGGACATCCGTCCATTACTTGTTATTGTTGTTGGTCCCTAACAGTCCCAATTGTTTACTTTCTCCAGTTGAGCATATCAAAACAGATATTGTGGTGTGTGTCATGGCGGTGTGTGTCATGGCGGTGTGTGTCATGGCGGTGTGTGTCATGGCTCCCTTGCTGTCATTCTCTTCTCTCTCTGTCTGTATCTTCTATCTCGCCACATCAGCCAGTCCTCTGAGGCAGAGGAGAGACAAAGACAAAGAGAGAGACTGACAGTATAATGGGCTAAAGTGTTGTGTTCCGAGAGACAGACTGTAGTAATTGACAGGCTGATCAGTGTGCTGAGACAAAGTCCTTTCTGCTATGATGGTCAATAATACGTCTCTAAAATGACTAACAACACACGGCAACGTATAAATGAACACACACACACACAGACGCACACACGCACGCACACACACACACACGCACGCACGCACACACACACACCCACACACACACTCACGCACGCACACACACACTCATGCACGCACGCACGCACACACACACACACACACACACACACACACACGCACACACACACACTCACACACACAGTGAGTGTTACTCGCTTCTTCTATCATTCTCTGTTGTGTGACTTATTTTTCTTCTCTCTCTCTCTCTCTCTCTCTCACACACACACACACACACACACACGCACACACATACGCACACACGCACACACATACAAATGTTTCTAGTCTACCTATCCCTAGAGTTTGTGAATCAGTCAAGGCTGGCCTTAGTGCAGCAGCTTCCAGCCCTGCATCCTCAGATTGACTGGGACAAGCTTACTGAAGGGTTAGAAACCAGGTTTACATCCAGTCACAATGAGACCTGGGCTGTAAGAGCACACACACACTTAGGGCAGCACTACACAGAGACACAGACACACTCAGGGCAGCACTATATTCTGTATACAGCGCTACATATACACACACAGGCACACATTCACACCCAAGTGCACGCATACATGAATTGGACAGCGCGAATAACACTCTCCTCCCCCTCCTTGTCCTTGACTGTCACTTGGCTTTGCAAGTAAATGAAAGCTTGGAACTAAAGTAAAAAAATCCCTTTCGCTGTGTTACTGACAGAAACATCAGGACATGATTTTAATCTCTCTGTAGGAGAACATATGTAAACACATGCACAGACACACACACACACACACACACACACACACACACACACACACACACACACACACACACACACACACACACACACACACACACACACACACACACACACACACACAGAGCAGCACCCCAGTACGGAATCCAAGATGTTCTCTTGTCTGGAAGCTCTAAGTGTTTCGACTTTGATGCACGAGAACAGCAGGAAAAGGTCAAGCTTGTCAGATCTCCAGAAAAAAGCTTTAAATTAGAATATCATACACCCACACACACACATAGGACAGTCTCCCTCTCACACACACACACACATAGGACAGTCTCTCTCTCACACACACACACATAGGACAGTCTCTCTCTCACACACACACACATAGGACAGTCTCTCTCTCACACACACATCACAGGAAGGTTCTTAACAAATGTCTCCTATTCCGAGTCTACAACCTGTATGCAAAATTGAACATATGGGGTATACGTGTGTGTGTGTGTGTGTGTGTGTGTGTGTGTGTGTGTGTGTGTGTGTGTGTGTGTGTGTGTGTGTGTCTGTCTGTCTGTGTCTGTGTGTCTGTGTCTGTGTGTCTGTGTGTTTATATACAGTATGTCTAGAAGATAACATTAGTACTCGCATCAGCAACTTTCAAGATCACTTTGGTCTGAGATCTTATATAGTGTATCTTATAAAGAGAGAGTGTTAACACATGGAATCCTCACTAATTGATTAAACAACTGCAAGGATAGGAATAAACTAAAGTGACAAACTCAATGAAGCAATGACTGTGTGTGTCCTCTGTGCGTGGTTGGTTTATAGAGAGGCTCTCCCACCCTTATTGATGTTCAATAACAGGGATGGAGGGTAGTGAGGCATGCCTGCCTGTTTATGACTGTGACAACCTGTCACACACACACACACGCATGCACGCACGCACACAGACACACACACACACACACACACACACACACACCGCCCCGGCAGTCTACAGTACATGTGGAACGCATTCACACATGCCTGCCCACATAGGTGAAACACAAACACACGTTCACGTTCTACGGATGAACGAAACACACACATTCATAGAAACAAAGGTGTGAAACAAGATATATAAGCATTGCTACTGTCAAAATACCACAGAGGTTTTAATAACATGTTATTGCTCCAATTCGAAAAAGCATTTAAATGTCAAATGTATTATGTACACTCACCGAACACTTTATTAGGAACACCTGTACACCTTCTTATGGTGGAGGTGGTGTAATGGTGTGGGGAATGTTTTCTTGACGTACTTTGGACCCCGTTAATACCAATCAATCATCGCTTGAATGCCACAGCCTATTTGAGTATTGTTGCTGACCATGTGCATCCCTTCATGGCCACAATTTACCCATCTTCTAATGGCTACTTCCAGCATGATAATGCACCATGTCACAACGCAAAAGTCGTCTCAAACTGGTTTCATGAACATGATAATGAGTTCATAATATGTTCTTCAGTGGCCTTCCCAGTCACCGGATCTGAATCCAATAGAACACCTTTGGGATGTGGTAGAACGGGAGATTCACAGCTTGAAAGCGCACCTGAAAAATCTGCAGGAATTGCATGATGCAATCATGTCATCATGGACCAGAATCTCAAAGGAATGTTTCTAACACCTTGTGGAATCAGTGCCATGAAGAATTGAGGCTGTTTTGAGAGCAAAGGGAGGCCCTACCCAGTATTAGTATAGTGTTCCTAATAAAGTGTTCAGTGAGTGTATCTCTTCTGTATAGAACAGGCAGGGGGAAATAAAGTTTTATTTCTAGAGAAAGGACAGAATTAAAGAGAGATACGTTTACTCTTTACCAAAGGTATTTCCCCTAAGATGCCTTTTTGGGTGTGTGTCTGACCTTTTCTCTCAGACACACACACACACACACACACACACACACACACACACACACACACACACACACAGCACATAGAAACACTGTGCTATCAACGTCACACATACACGCTGCTGTGTGTGTGTGTATGTGTGTGTGTGTGTGTGAGTGTGTGTGTGTGTGTGTGTGTGTGTGTGTGTGTGTGTGTGTGTGTGTGTGTGTGTGTGTGTGTGTGTCGCTCACCTCTCTCCACTGTTTGGTCTCGACTCCTTGGGTGTAGAGCACACACACTGGAGATATGAAGAATAAAAGTTATATAGGCAGATTCAGCAGTGCAGATCAATCCATCAGATTTGGCCACAGTACAGCAAACAAACAAACTGAGGCTCAGTGAAAAACAGATCTACAGTACTTCTCAAATCACACCGACAGAAATACCAAAATCAGACAGGGTAAAGGAGAGGGGAGGGTGTGTGTGTGTGTGTGTGTGTGTGTGTGTGTGTGTGTGTGTGTGTGTGTGTGTGTGTGTGTGTGTGTGTGTGTGTGTGTTTGTGCGTGCGTGCGCGTGCGTGTGTGTGTCAGTGGGGGAGTGTGAGAGGTAGCGAAAGGGGCACTGGCACACACAGAAAGTGAGGGATGGTCAGTGAAAGGCTGTCAAGTCGAGTTATACTCACAAGGGTCAGATTTGGAGAATGTGTCTTTATCTAGAAGATTCCTAGAAGAAGGGAAAAAGAAATAAGCCAAATGTCAGTCATTTGGAGGTCTGAGGATCCAACCAACCGGGATAGACAGCACAGCATGCTGCAAATAAAAAATGCCTCTCTTTGGTATTGTAGTGAAGTTCAAGGGAAGTGTAAACAAAGAGAGTGGTGAACCATACTGTACTCACCAGAGCTGCACACTACATCCTGTTTCAACAGTGATAACCTACTTGGTAGTGACCTCATAATCATTATCCAATGGCAGAATCACTAAAAAGCAATACATCTCCATTGATATGATTTCACTGTGTATGGATACCTCTTTGTCAATGATTTGAGTAAGATATCCTCAAAGCACTGTTCTACTTGGAAAGTATGTTCTATTTCTATTCTCAAAGCAATTCATCCATGTGATCATATAGGGTGAGTCATTATGCTATCCACAGATATAACTCACTCTTAAGACCATAGCTCTGGGCACTTAAGTAGCGTAGCACACTAAGGCACAAACCAACTTATCGCAAGGTCCCTGGTTTCTCTCTTCCAATAAAGCAGAAATGCCCTAAAAACATTTTTAAAAAGAGAACAAAAAAGACTATAGCTCATGAGACCATTAAGTACACAAGTGTGTAGAATAAGAGACCATGTAGTGTAGCTGAACTCAGCGAAGTGAGAGACCCTTAACAAGACTAAGAACACGAATTTGTCATCTCTGGATAGTCACTCCTGCAGTAAGCCTTAAAGGCCAAATCCAGGATCCCTGCAACTCGAAAGGCCGCCCACCTGCATAGCAATTGTGTCAGTATCACGTGTGTTACTTCCCCATCCCTTCCGAGAGACTTCAGGAATAAATATGCTCTCCTCTTGATTACCCGAGCCAAAGCCAACTTGCTAAGAATCTACTACTACATCAAACTAAAAGATGTACTGCTAAACTCTCCTTAGAGAGTGTCTGTGTGTGCGTGTGTGTCACATACAGACACAAAAATCGGTGGTGACAGGTATACTTTATCATCAGAGGCAATTGTGGGGTATGGTGGGAGCCACAATGGTGTCCTGATTACCATGATATCCTATCTACTTGTTTACCTCCCTTACGGTCCCCTCTGCAATTACTGTACGTCTCTCTTGTGTCACCCCTCACCTCTACCTCACATCCTCCTCTCTCCCCTGCTCCTCTCCCCTCTCCTGCCCTGTGTAACTGCAGTGGAATGTAACTGGAAAACAGCTTTTATTTCAGCTTGTGCTGATTTGTGGCGCAGGTCTGAGAGAGAAGATTATAGGGTGCAACAATACAAGGAGAGGTGCACAGGGAAAGGTCACATTCAAGGCTCTCTCTCTCTATTTCCTTCTGTCTATCTCACTTTCTCTCTCTCATTGTGTCTGACTTAGCATCTCTCATTTCCCTCTCATCAGAAGTGTTCTTTCTCACCTTCTAACCTTCTCTCTCTCTCGTTCCTCAGAGACTTGATGTTAGGTCCTCTCTTGTGTAATCCCCGTCTCCCTCTCTCCTTCTCAGGAATGCTACTGTTTCATACAGGTTTGTAGGCGCCTCCCTTGATATGATGATATGAGATGGCCTTGTTTCTCGCTCCATCTCTTCTTTTTTTTTACCTCTCTCTCTCTCTCTCCCCCTCTGTCCGACTCGTTCCATTTCGACAGCAAGCAAGATAACACCTGTCTCATTCTCTCAATGTTCACTCTCTCTCCCTCCCCTCTCTCTTTCCCGCTCTCTCTTTTCCAGAGAAAATATGAGTAGTTCTCTGCTCTTTTGTCATCGTAGTGCACCTCGTTTCTGCTTGACCTTTTGGAAATGGCTGCCAGGGGCTGTTATGTCCCTGACACCATTACCCCCCCTTACTTGCAGGGTCGCCGCGGCGATATGAGATCCCTCTCCAGAGACAAGTCTGCAGTCTGTGTTCTCTCTGTCTTGTTCTGTCTCTCTCTTTATCTCTTTATCTAGTTCTGTTTCTGTGTGTGTGTGTGTGTGTGTCTCATCTCACCGTCTCCCCGTCTTCATCTCCATCATCTTCATCTTCATTTTTTCCATCTCTCATTTCTCTCTTCTTTCTCTCTCCTTTCTCCCTTTCAATACATTATCTCCTCTCTCTCTTTCTCACACTCTCTCCCTTCTTCTCGATTCTTCTCCCTTTTCTCTCCCTCACTCTCTCGTCACAAGGACACCATGACAGGACAATCAGCAGTAAGGTATCCAGCCTTGTATTGGTATCTCAAACATTGTCATATGCATATGACAACCAAAGATAATTGATTATCCATAGACTGAAACCTCTCTGAGATCTCACTGCACAAAGTTCAGTAGAGGAAGTCTGTTGATTCTGATCATTTCTACATGTAAATACGTCATCTAGAGTTTTAGTCAGACTAAAATGACTGACGAATCTTCATACCTGAGATTTTGAGTAAAATTTTATTTATATTTCTGCAGACCCTGTTTACAGGCTTTTTAGGATTTTCCAAAGAGCTCATATCCAACAAATCATGGTACGATAACACATTTGAATCACAAATGTATGGAGATTTGAATTTCATGGTGGCTATTTTGGGCTTCAATGACTGTGGCTTCTGACAAAACATGAAAACGCTATCTTCCCCCTCGTCTACCCCGTGGGCTGTTGATCATATTATGATGAATATTTGAATAAGCACACACACACACACACACACACACACACACACACACACACACACACACACACACACACACACACACACACACACACACACACACACACACACACTCTCACACACACACACTATTTGACAAACCACTGCCCCAAACACAGAGTCAGATGCCAGAGAGGTATAGAAGCAGGTGCTGATGATTACATTAATAAATGACATGCTTTGGTTGGCGAGTGTAATTTTGGTTATTCATCCATTCTTCATCCGACTCCAGATTCAATTACCATCTGATATTATCCTCACACATTTAATCTCTCTTGTTCACCAATGCACATTTTCTGCATCACAAGCATCGATGCCTTTTTCTCTCTTGCTTCGTAGAGCGTTTCATCAAAAGATGTGGTTAAAGAGGTGGTTCATTATTTTACATGGTAGGCAAGGATACAGCTCTTGTTTGGCTGCATCACATCTACAGCAAAACATCACAATATATTTTGCTATTAACTGGGGGTATTTTAACCCTACTCAAACTCTCCATGTCAAGTAGCAAATGATACTGGGTCCACAGTGTGTGTGAGTCAGGGTGAGGAAGAAGATGACAAGACAATGTCTCACACCTGTGTCCTACACACACACACACACACACACACACACACACACACACAATGAATGACAGCTATAAGGACAAGGGTAGCCTCTCTCTAGACCTTTAGTTATGGCCACAGAGAGACAGGGTGTAGTTGGTATATATTTAGAGACGTAGGTGGGTGTGAGAACAGCCACTACTATTTCCATCCTCATTATCCACAGTATTCCTGTCCATCGACCCAATTCAACAGACCAGTCATCTGTGTGTGTGTGTGTGTGTGTGTGTGTGTGTGTGTGTGTGTGTGGTTTGGGTGTGAGAGAGAGCGAGAGAGTCAGAGAAAGAGAAAGAGAGAGAGAGAGAGAGAGAGAGAGAGAGAGAGAGAGAGAGAGAGAGAGGATGTGGTTACACTTACACTTGATACTGATCTACAGCACACTCTCCATGTGATCTTCATGTTTCTCTACAACTGGGCAGATACTGTAGATTGGAGATACTGCTTGAAAACTCTTTCATTTTTTACCCCCTAAATGTAGGTAAAGTAACAGCATGAGATTTGTCATTAAGCTGTTTCATAACACATTCACTTTGAAGAATTGCCACTGTCTTGTTAGAGTTAGAGTTCCTCCCCTTCTTGGAAAAACTATAACTTTTTGAAGAACTATTTGCACTAGGCTGACTGTTTTTGAGTGACTTCAGACAACTGTATTTACCCTCATCAGTAACATCCTTTCCTTTCATCGCCTCTCTCTATGCCTACCCCTTTCTCCTTCTCTCTATCCACCAATTCCTCCTTTACTGGAAACAAAATTAATCCCCCAGTCCCTCAATATTTCTTCGTACCTCTCTACATTTCTCCGCCCACACGCCATTTAGCTGAAGTTTTATTCAAAGCAACTTACTTTAGTAAGTTCAGTGAGTGCATACATGTTTAGTATATACTATATGGTCCCAGCACAATTTATGTCATTTATTTATTCATCAGACAGGGTTATTCACTGTACTTCATGTTACCAAAAAATGTTACCAAATTCTTTCACTACTTCTACTTAAGATTTACAAACACCTAGTTATCCTGCAAACATCAAGACGCAAATCAATATTGAGTATCAAGCCCCCTACTGGTGGATACACACACACACATGCACGCGCACACACACACACACACACACTGTCTCTATATGAATAATAGATGGTGCTGTTTTTTGATGCTGATATATTACAGTAGATTGTTAATACTCTTGTTATGAGGAAGCAGTGCAGCCCTCTTTATCGATCTAAAGCATTTGACACTGTGGATCACTCTCTATTATTGGAAAGACTGTCTTCCATTGGCTTAGATTAAACTGCTTGGAATTGGTTCCAGAACTACTTAACTGATAGAACTCAATGTATTGTGGCTGATGGTTTACACTCCCAGCTCTTAGACATCACTAAAGGAGTATCTCAAGACTCCATTTTAGAACCAGGGCTCTTCATTATTTCTATTACCTATATTCCCTTGTAACTAACTGTAAATGACCCCTGTATGCTGATGGCACCATTGTTTATGCATGTACTTCCTCGATGCAGCAGGCTATGGATCATCTGAAAGTTGTACAGGAATAGGTCCTGCTTCACTATGGAGGATCAGAAGAAAATTGTAACTTGTAAACATTTAAAAACACTCCTACCAGTTCTTGACTATGGAGATATAATCGATATGCGTGCGGCCATCAACACATTAAAATCATTGGATTCAATATACCATTGTGCAATGCATTTTATAACTGGTGATGGGTTTCATACTCACCATTGTACCTTATATCAATCTATAGGATGGGCATTCCTGTCTTGTAGAAGGGCCCAACAATGGCACATCTTTATATATAAAGCTTTTTTACAGAAACTTCCACTTCTCACTTCCCTTCTCCACTTACAGTTCCAAGTACCAAACCAGCTCCCAAGATTGGCTCACCCTCAAAGTTCCACCCATTTCATCTGAACTAGGTAAATTGGCTTTTAGTTTCGGTGCTGAGTACTTGAAATGACCTTCAAAATGTATTCAAATTAGATTATCTTTCGTCACTTGGTCAGTTTAAAACCTTGATAAAGGATCTGTCATCCGAGGAATGTTAATTGTATTATTATTGTAATTATATTGTGTAAATTGACATGTAATTGACATGTAATTCATTCATTATTTTATGTTTGTAATTTGAATGTACACTTATGATCTGTTAGCAAAAGTCCTCTGAAAAAGAGACCTTGGTCTCTGTCAGGACCTCCCCTGCCTAAAATGAAGGTTTAATGTGAAAACTTCCTGAGAACAACGCACAGTCAGGGGTCCTATACTTCCTTGATGCAAATCCAACATGAAAGGATCCGGAGATGAGCAGAGCACGCACGAGAGAGAGAGAGAGAGGGGGAGTAAAACAAAAAGAAAGAGAAAGACAGAGAGAGGGAGAGGTCCTCTGAGAGACCTCAGATATATCCTGACTATGGAGCCCACAGTGAGAACAAACACACTGCACATTGTTAGAGACAGTCTTGAATGGGTTTATTAGAGTTAGAGGGATCATCTGACAAAAGCTGAAATAATTAGCTTGTCCTCCTGGAGATCTCTTTCAACAACTATGGGAGGTTCCTCAACACCCACGCTCAACATTCCTTCAACACTCTAGTCGCAACCATATATGGACATATTTTCTGTGACTCAATGACTTTGAATGGTGACCCCAGCCTGAGGGCAGGGGCTCTGGCTTAGAAGACCCTGGCATCTGCACTGTAGCTCTAGATCCATATGTGCCATAGCCACATGGGTTGCCTAACTATCCAGCATGTGGCCACAAAAAAATGTCATACCAATGCCATTCCATTCCTAGAAAGCCCTCCAACTTCAACCAAGAATGCTAGTGTCTTGGGACACATGAAGCCAAAATGGTGCCCATCAAAATTCTGTTTCCATAACCGAGGTTGCTGAACCATGCAACTGATGTGTGCTGAGGGGTCAAAAGCTCACATCCAGAGGGTACTGCATACCAACACTACTGTAGCTGGACTAGACAGCACTGTGCAACAGTGTCTGCCAGTGGGCGTAGCATTAATATACTGTTATATAGTATACTGTACACAAGACCATGGCTGATTGCCTGACCTCTCATCTCATATATACAGTATTGTGCATAAAAGATACCATTCCTCATTCCATTCCATGCATTACATGTATAATACATGTATAATTATATGAGCCCACCAGCGTCCACTGCACTGACCTTGTTCCTTGTTGATCCTGTATTATTGGAAACGATTGACAGTGACTGCAAAGGTCTTAAGTATGTCCTTTAGTGTAGATCTAACCATTATTCTTTTATACTCTTTTATGTGAATATAATGGTGAAAGGGAAGGGGAATGAGTTGTGTTTCAACAAGAGAGGAATTATGTTATCTAAAGTTTGCCTCATGATAAAAACAATCGATCACAAAAAAGAAGTGTGAACACTAGCCCAACCATTTTCCCATCTTCTCACTTGCTATAGTACCAGCCCTTCCCCTAAGGCTCCTCTATTGTCAGAATAACAACCCAAACCCTCTCTGCTTCCCAATTAGATCTACAATCGATATAGACCTCAGCCACCGTATCTCAACGACTGCAATTTACAGTACAAAAGAGGATCCTGTATGTGAATTATGAGGGATGGTCTCTCCCAGCAATGCAGAGATTGAAGAGGGGAAAAAAACACACACCGTTGATTGATCATCATTCCCCCAGAGCTACACGCTAGCACTTTGAAATCTGAATGTAGAAGGCAGAGCATCTGGTGGGAGAATGAAAATCTCAGATATTCTGCCCAGAGTTCTCAATCACTCCTAGGATTAATGGAGAGGAGAGCAGGAGGGAGGATATGGGTAGGAGGAAGAATGGGGGAAGAGAAGCTGTAGAGAGAGGCGGAAGAGGAGGGGGAGGAATAGGTGCATCCGATAAATAGAGATACGCAAAAGCAGTATAGAGGAGGTGGAGGGGAGGAGAGGGGCAGGGATGGAGGAGGACAGGGGGAAGAGAAGAGGGGAAATGAGGGAAGGAAGGCTTTGCATTCATAAACCCAACCATCTGCGCCTGTAGCCACATTATAGACAAATCATGAGACCCTCGCCCACTCTCACTTTAATAAAACACTCTATCATACTCAATCTAGGGAAGCTGGTGTCTGAGCTTGAAAACACTAGTCTTCTTGATGCATGTGTCTGGTCGATGGTGGAGTAGGTTCCTTTTCCCACCAGCTGTTGAATTATTCAGGCATTCCTCTGGGGAGATTCCCAGTCAGGGTGACAGTCACGGGGTTGGGGGAGGGGGGAGGGAATCTGGGGACTGTCATGGAATGTAGGCTACCTAGTTGTAAGATTTCGGTGGTTGAACATATTATCATATGGTTAATTATATTTGTTTAGAGGATTTAAGAGCCTTTTGAACCAGTGCCGTTGGCCTATTTGTATTCAAAAGGATACCAATGAACTGGAGCAGGGATAAAATCAGTTAGCCAGCTTCCACTGTATTTTAGTTTCTTCGTCTTCCCTTGTGAATTGTTCCCTGGTATACAACTGCAGAGTAAATCTTCCATTACGTACATTGGCTTGTCCTGGGTGGTTCTGGGTACTGTTGTTTTAGGTGATCCATTGAGACGTCTCACCTCACCATCCCTAATTTTCCTCTCATCCGTAAAAGTGGTGTCAACACAGATAAAACATTTCTCTTATTCATGTCCCTGCGGCTCCCCTAGGTACAGAACCTCAGTGAACACACCTGCCTACTCACACACACGGAGAATTCTGCACCGTGAGAAAGTGAAGTCATGAGAAGTTTGGAATGAGGCTGAAGTGAACATACCTCAGAGTGAGTTAAAGTTGTTTTCTAGGGAACTTCTCATTGTTTCAGTATGCCAATTTCAACTTGCTGCGGGGGGGGGATACATAACAGCATCATGATCAAATCTAGTCCTCTCACTCACACAGTCAGTACATCTCACACCACCTCCCGGTCTGTGCCATGGTGGAGTACCTCACCTAATAAACACCCTCTACAAGGTGCCAGGAGGCACAGAGCCAGAGTCAGAACAGATCCAAGCTAAAACAGATCCAAGGTGTGAATCCATGACTGGCAGACATGGCCACCAGCCCTGCAGTAGAGAAAGAACATGTCATCTAATGGAAATTAAATTAGACCAGACTCCTACACACACTCCACTCACAGACCAATTATTACACGGAAGACAGAAGACAGAGGGAACAGTGAGTACTGACCTATTCTGGTTCCTCCATTAGCTTTTCTTACATTTTGATAATATGTGTCTTTTTCTACTTGTTGGAAATAGGTAGAACACTATAGGTACCAATGACAGTTTGATATAAGAGTGCTATGCAATGGTCTAGACTCGTGAATATGAATATCATTGAATCTGAATAACATGAATATCATTGCTTTTAAAACAACCTGAAGTCTTCAGGTGGATTCCGGTCCTAATGTCTTGATTGTTTGCAGCTGTGGCTGTAGCGCTGCTTGTGCTATTGGTGGCCGTGTGGACTTGGAGACCGCCAGCAGGTAACTTGTTGTTTGGTGTCTGGTGTTACTTGGCTGAACGTGCAACTTTGCACTTTAGTCTTTACACCTTTTGCCAGTTGACCCTATTAACTTTAGCTTTTTACTGTGTGAACTTGACCTCTAATCAACTAAAGGGTAAAACAAACAGTCCAAAACATGATGTTAAATGAAAATGTTGAATATAGATGGTTGTGTTACAGCATGTAGTGATAATTCAAAGACAATTCATAGGATGTTTTATTGAGAATTTCAACAGCCACCATGTTTTCAAGCCCTGCAGTCAGAATTGGACTTCATTGTTCAACTTGAGACTGCACAGTTACTGCACACTGCTCCCGCCTCGCCTGAATTCCAGTCAAGTTCAACTTTGAAGTCAACCAACCCCAAGGTCTTTGAAAATAGCTTCTTTATACATAAGCAGAGTGTGGGTTCAGGAAATGTGCACTTACATCCGCTTTTAAGTTTCTTTAAAAATCACCCTGTACGTCTCTAATCCACAGCATGACTAAAGCCCGTCCATCAGGACAGGAGCAGTGATGATGCAACCTAGAGGAGTGACTCAGCTGTGTGATGGAGACATTATGGTCCCATTATAATGTAACATATGCCCAGGACAGATGCTAGCCCACATGATGGCCTGTGATGCAGATTGCTCCATGAGTTCTCAAGGACCTGCCTGTTTATGAGGAGGTAATAATGCTAATAGGTTGAGAGTGGACCATTTGTAAGGGGGCGCTCGCATGGCCTCATCTCAACAAAATACTTTTCTTAAAAGCAAGTCCTCAACAAGACATTTTTTTTCAGATTTGTTCCTATTCCCAGATAGTCCAGTTGTCGGAATGAATAGTGACGTTTTTTTTTGCAACCAGCAAAGATGACATTTGCACTGCTCTCAACCAAACAAAGGCTGCTACCAATCTTTATTGAACCTCATGGATATCACTGTGTCCATTAGTGAGTATCTGACTTTCTATCTCACTACAGTGCCCTGGGGAAGTAATGGGACAGTGAAGCATTTTCTCTTCTTTTGGCTCTACACTCCAAACATTTGGATTTTACTATGAGGTTAAAGTAGAGATTCTGAGCTTGTATTTGATGGTATTTGTGTACATATTGGTTTCATCATTCAGAAACACATTTTATGCATAGTCCCCCTATTTCAGGGTACCCAAAAGTGATGGGACAATTGGCTTGACAAGTGTTTCTGGTAAGTCAGGTGTCTTCCATCACATCATTTGTGCAGTCATAATAGAGCTCTCAATGTCTGGTATTGATTCTAGGCTTTGCATTTGCCTTTGCAGTCTGCTATTGATGTCTGTCAACATGAGGACCAAAGAGGTGTCAATTAAAGTCAAGGAAGCCATTATTAGGCAGAAAGATCTGAAAAAAATTCTGAAAAACTATCAGAAACATAGCCAAAACCTTAGGCTTGACAAAATCAACAGTTTGGAACATCATTAAAAAGAAATAAAAGCACTGGTGAGCTCAGCAATCGCAAACAGGCTGGTAGGCCAAGGCAGCCTTCCACAGTGGATGACCAAAGAACCCCCAAAACAACTGTCCCATAGATCAAGATTTACAGCATACCACCTCATCTGTGAAACATGGTACAGGGGGTGTTAGGTTTGGGCATGTATAGCTGCCACTAGAACTGGCTCACTTGTCTTTATTGGTGATTGTAACTGCTGATGGCAGCAGCAGAATAAACTCTGAAGTGTATAGAAACATATTGTCTGCGTGAGTGCGAGCAAATGCCTCCAAATTAATTGAATGGTGAGTCATCATACAGTAAGATGATTCAATTCCAAACTTTTGGAGTGTAGAGCCAAAAGTAGAACAAATGCTTCCCTGTCCCATTACTTATGCAGGGCACTGTATATTGCATCTCATTCTGTATCTGAGCACGTCTGTCTGTCTGTTTCTATAAAGTTTCTCTAAAAACATTCACTCCAGATAATGAAATGCTCATTAGACCCTTTGAATAACGGCAGAGGTTCTTCACCCAGAACTTTTGACTGCAGGCTGCTACACACAACTACTTCAGCTCCTGCTACCAGTATACATCAAAGAACCCATCTCTGCCCCTACACCGCCGGTCTCTGAGAGATCATTAACATTCCCAGAGAGACTTAGCCAGTCTTTATCCTCACTGTGTCTCCACCCATCGGTATAATTATTCTCAAGCAGATACTGTTCTATGGAAGCTTGATGGGGCTCTAAAGTAAAGGTTGACAGACATTTTGTATTTGCAAAAATGTGTAAAAATGTGGCAAAGTCAGCCATCTTTACCTAACCTTTTTAATAGACGCGATAAGAAATAATCCAATGAGAGTTTGAATACTGCATCTAGGGTTTCCATGAATGCAATGCATATGCAATGCATTTTAAGACTGTTTACAAAAACTCAGGTTTAGTATAATTGTTAAATCAAGCTACAATAAAAAATCATGCTGTAGTGTATTCTGAGTTGCAAGGTATTTTTTGCTCTGCTCAGCACTAATTGCTGAATCAAATTAGGGCCCAAGAGTTTAATTGCTGTCGCAATAAATGGACTAAATTTGCTGAGAGCTAATTATTACTGTTTGAGCAAGATGCTGACATTGAACTTATAGCTGTGAATAGGGCATTCGGAGTGATCATCATACTTTGTAACCAATAAACAAAAACTCTCTAGTATGAATTCTCTAGTTTGCATTGTGCTGATTGGTTTCACCAGACTGGAGAAAAGCTGCAAGTAACATCACTGCTTTGGAAGGAAAACATAAATTGCAAACTCGCACACGGGCAGAAACTGTATAGACTGTCACAGCCGGTTAGGGAAGGACACATCCATTAGTTAGAGATAATTTTATGATGCATTCAATAAACAGTGTTTACTACTTTCATATGGTCCTCTTGCACACTTGACACCCACGCTCTGAACAGTGTCTTTGCGACAGAAGGCATCTTTCATTTGTATCCTTACCCATCAGTGCACACCCTCACTAGACAGCTGTCAGCCCTGCTACCTCAACAACTGTCTGACTTGGCCATAGAAACAGATTGCCTAGAACAGACCCATCTTAGGCGTTTATGTCTCAGTCATTGAACTAGAGAGGCACATAATGCACTGAGAAACGTTGTGGAAATCAAGCACTGAATGGTCTACCCTATGCCTATTAAGCACACATTCAACCTTGACTTCAGTACTAATGGCTGTTCAACAAGTATTTCCATTCTCTCTCTCTCATATACCCTCTCTCCCTTTGACGTCATCCTTTCCATCCTCTCTCTCTACCTATGCCTTTCTCTTGTTCTTTCTTCTCTCCTCTCCCCTACTCCCTCTCTCTTTCTTTTTCTTCCCCTGTCTCCCTGCCTGTCTTTCTTAACCTTTTCTCTCCCTCCCTCTCTGTAGTCTGTGGGGGTAAATGACAGGTTGTGAGCTGGACAGCGGGACTCTGATGCCCTATGAGGGGTTGTGAGCTGCTCTTTGTTGCCCCACAACAGGAGAGGCCAGTAGAAGGCAGGTGGGCGCACATAGACACAGTGGGGGCGCTATTAAAGAGAGAGAGAGAAATAGAGGAGTGAACACCTGTCTCGTGCACTGCCGGGGTTACCTTCAGTACAACAGCAGAGAGCTGCTATTCCTGCTGTCAGAGTTGAACCCCCACACAAATATAGTGTTTTAGGTACAATACAAATCTCTGGCTTTAGAGTCCAAAGAACCAGCTCTACCACCTCTAGAACCAGCTGATGAATTGTGATTGTGCGTTGTACATACAGTATAGTCCATATTGTCTGGAGTACAGTCTAGCACATCTTTTGTAAATGAGCATAACCCCTGTTACATTTGCCCCCAGTCTCTTCTACAGTGGCAGAGGGCTATGTTATCACATCTGTCTCTGCATGGGGTTGGTCAGACCTGCTGGTCAAGACTGCTTAAAGCCCTAATCAGAGATCTGGAGTGGAACAGGCCTTGATAACTCGAGTTCATATCTCAGCAGTCCGACTGATACTGTTACTGGTGCTTTCAACAAGGATTGAAGTGAACAAGAAGTAATCTGGTCTCTTCCCACTCCCTCCCCCAGTGTAATCCTTCTGTTTTCTCATTCTCTCTGCCTCTCCTCATCCCCAATAGTTCTGCTGTTAACTCTATCTTTCTATCCTTTCCTTATACTTCTTTCTTTCGCTCTGTGATTATGCTCATATAATTCTCACCCCTCCCTTTCCCATCCCTTCCTCCCTCCCTCTGTCTACATTGCAGATAACAGGTTAAAGACTGTCTGTCGGTCTGTCTGACATGCCTCTGACAATAGACGCCCTATGCCCTATCTACACTGACAGGAGCTTTAATGAAGGGAGTGCAAGTAATCGCTGCCAAATTACTATAATTACACTCAGAGAAGGGTCTAGATTTACCCCTCCTCACAAAAGCCAGGAGAAGGAGGGCGACAAGGTGAATCACATTATCGAATTGGCTCCAGAATGTGGTGAAAAACACAAATAGGCTGTCTGTCAGAGAAATCTCTCTGCTCAATCAAATAAATCATTCCCTTTTTTCCTCCTTCATCTCCCACCCCTCAATGCGTAAATAGAAATATGCTGTGTTTGGAACACAGAAGGAAGGTGTATTTGTGTGTATCTGGGTTTTGAGCTTTTAGCGGTAGTCGGTTGTGTGAGACAGATCTGAGAGCATACAGCATACTGTCCCCATGACGTGTTTAACAAGCCCAAAATGGAAGGTTCTCACTATCTGGTGAAGCTAGAAAGGCCCGAAGAAGGTGATTCTAACCACCGCCTCTAAACCTTACCCCTAACCTTAACCTTTAATCAGAAAAAGTCTGCTGAACGACATCAAACAACTCCATTTTCCTAGAAGTTTAGAAGTTCCTTTACACCTTTTGGATGGTAATAATAAGGTAACAACAGTACGCTTTTTCTCTTGGAACGGTATGGTAAAACCTCAATGCAGAGTGATACAGTACTTGCTACGTGTAGTATATACAGTATGCATCACTGTGACATGCCTTCAGTCAAGGCATCCTTCCATACTACTGTATACTATATTGTAAGTGCACAGCAGGGACACACAGATATGATGGCATGTGGGAGGGATGGGAATAAAGTTACTGGAGCTCTCCAGGGCTTTAATATTTAATTTGCATTTTTTTTACACTGCAAGCTGCTGTCATATCTGCCCCAGATCTGTGAGAATCATCAGATAGAACCATTGATTTTCATATGAAATGAAAATTAAATCTGTATGCAAATTCGGGGGGCTCAGGCATATTTCTGTGGAATTTAAACAAATCACAAAGCACAGTTCGTTCGATGATGAAATTAGCCCAGAAGTCTGTCACTCCGTCACTTGGATAGTACAGAAATTAAAGGAATGGGTTTCTATTAGGTCTGTCAAAGTTAACATCCATAACGTTATTTTTTTAATGCCATTAACTCAGTTTCACAAGTTTGACCCTTGCAATGTACCATCGTTTTATTAAAGACTTTTTATTTCATTTACACTGACAGACATGTTGATAAGTGCCATGGCATTCTCAGAACCTCTCTCCATGTTTGAGAGGGTCAGCCTCAGCAAGGCACTGCGCAGATTTGCTGATATCGGTGGATATTTCTTGCAGCAGGTGATTAATCACAGTAAACCATGCGATAAACGCGGTAATTGTTTTAATCTTTTGACAGCCCTAGTTTCTATGCCTCTGGACCGATTATAATAATTCTAATGTAAAGGCAGTGGGCTCCAATGAGTGTAAAATCGAAATATTACAAAACCTGCTTCCATACAGTATATGGCTGTGTGTAATATAGATTAGCTGTCAAAGAAGCATAGGATATGCATGATGTAATTGTTCTGATCCTTTTAAACTTTGACCTGCTCATTTGAACTCATTGCTCACCCTACCTGATCTCTAACCTCTGACCTTCCATCACCCTGTTCTTCCCTTGTGGAATGACCCTAATGGACCAAACCATTAATCAACCGCCATTTCCCATATAGCTGACACTTTGGTGTGTGGTCAACGATGGGAGCAGTTGAACAAACCAAATGAAGACTGCTTGACCATGGACCTAAAACAAAGACTGGGATAAGACTAAATTAAAGCAGACTCAAATATGTCTTAACAATGGGTAAAGGCCTTACTCTTATCAACCCTAACTTCCCTACCCACTCTTACTCACAACAACCTACAATTACTTCCATAACGTAGGCTGGCAAATATCACTTTCAGAAAAGTAAAAGCCATGTTTTCTTTCCAACAAATTTAACACTAGAAATTCAACCCCACAGCTGTCACTGATGTACCACCCATGATGATAACCATATATTGTCAATGAGAGTCAGGTATTCCCGATGGTAGAGGCTCTGACAGGAGGTATTAACACAGAGTGAATGGCTATCATTATTGTTTGTGGGGAATCCGGAGAGATTGTACAATAGAGGAGTATTGGCACTCTGCCAATGGTGAGAATGTGTACTATTCACTGGCATTCTGACTCACAATGCAATGGATTTAACAAAAAGCATTCAGATAGATTTGTAATGCTTTCAACCGTACAATGATGGATCTGAAATTATTTTGAACGTGTGACAAAATGATTGATGGTGTATCGAGGGAAATTATTGATTTGCCCAATGCATTTAGAACGCTGGCTCAATGCATTTGACATTTTGTGACATGGATGCAAAGAAATGACATTCCCAGATGAATATATATACCACAGATGTTCAAGTACGACACGTGTCACTGTCATTTTGATACTGGAATTCAATATATTGGAAACTATTTTCAGTACATACTGTAGGTTCACACATTAACAGTTGATAGAGGGAACACCCACATGTGCCATCACACGTTTGAGAATACAGCAGATGGACAAAGAAATACACACCCACACCTGCCTGCTTACACATACTGTACCTCTGCTCATGTGCACACACACACACACACACACACACACACACACACACATATATTTAACCATTTATCACTATTGTCTGTGTGTCTTAAACAATGAACACTCACCTGGAGGACAATGAAATGAAATTAACCTGCACTCTAAAGTAGGATGACGAAGGATATCATTGAAAAGCCTGTCTACTCTGAACAACACTGTAGCCGAATGCTACCAAATTGCACCTCATCGAGCAGAATCATGCCAAATTGCACCTCACCAGCCTAAAAACATACTATCTCCGTTCTATATGGACAAGAGCAACCACAGCCCAGCTCCAGAGCTCTTCTTTGTTAAGTTAACTCTTTTCCTCGCACAACAGCACTCAGCCATGAAACACAAGCAAACAGAGGCCCTGACTGAATCAAAGCATCCACATCCTTTTAAGGGGCACCATTTTACCTCAGAGCTGAAAGATGCAGAAGCAACCTCACTCCCACTCAGGCAAGGCTATCAATAATGCAGAAGTGGCTTGTTCGAGCTCTAACACACTCTGAGGGCTCACCAGGCTAAAACTCAACATCAAAGAAGAGCAGAGGAGGAGATGGGGGTGGGGTGGTTCAGGAGGGGAGGGTGTAATATAAATATACATATATATATATATAGATATTTATATTACACCCTCCCCTCCTGAACCACCCCACCCCCATATACATACATATATATGTATGTTACGGATGGGGTCGCACTTCCCAGTGCAATCCCTAGGTGTCTCCCTCCGGCCGCCCACTGTGCCGCCTCACTCTCTCACTCACTCATCATGGACTAATCACCTGCACCTGTGTTTAATTGTCACTGATGCTTTATGTACCCTCACTTCCCTTCACTCCCTGCTCAGTCTTCACAGTGTGTGCACCGTGTGTGTGATCACCTGAGAAAAGTAAGCCTTTGATATTTACAAGTTCGGTTTTGGAGACTTTGTTTTCTCCCATTTGTTTTGGAGTAAGTTTCTGATTGTATCCTGTGTTGTAAAAACAACTTTCAAGTAAAGAACCTTTTATTTTGCATCGCTGCCTATTATATATATATATATATAAATACTTTCAATAGTTAAAGGGTGGCTGGTTTTCTCTACAGCCCTCGTCCTTGGGTAGAATTTACTTGGAAAGGATTTTTTTTCTGTGGAAACTAAGAGGAGGAAATGGTTTGTAATCACAGAGAGAATGGGACTGCAATTGAGGCCAGGGACACAGCGACTGTGTTACTGTGTGATGTAATGGCTTGAATCTTTAACACAGATTCCTTTTAGCACTTCTGAAAGAACAACATACACAGGAAGGAGCTGCTGTTTTAGACCAACTGGCAATGCCATGTTTTGGGTGAAAATACAATATACAGAATGTTGCCCTCATTTTTCAATAATCTTATGCACTTGATATGAATCATTTCATATTGCCATACATGTTGCTCTGACCAGTGCTTGGACAAGATAGCATTACAAAACATGGAAAAATGGGAAACACACATACACATACACACACACACACACACACACACACACACACACACACGCACATTATCTTTCCCCACCTCACTCTCTCACTTGCACCACTTACTCTCTCTCACTCTAACATGCACTTCTGCACTGCGGGTGCATCAAAGTGCAGTATTCCTGTGCCCGGGCCGCACTGTCTCTATTCTATCTCCCCTCAGCTCTCCTTAAACTCAGATAGTATTAACTCATATTGCACTGTCAAACTATCAAAAGAAACCAAGTAATAGGCAATAATAATAGATTAACGAACATCAATCTGTTTATGCCACTTCGTTTTCGTACCTTGGTCGAATAAGTCCCCACCCAAAACCAGTCAGATTGTCAGTTATAACAGATAGAACTTAACAAGAGTAGCCTACTAAGGCTGAAATGCTAACACGCCCACGTTACCACCACAGTATGAATATATAAAAGCATCATCAAACACCACAACTGACAAATAATACGCCACGGTTTCTATATGAGGGCCTACAACTTTGGAAAGAATATTGTTCTAACTTTTTAGATCTTGCCAACTCACCTGCAGGAGACGGTGATCTCTACTTTGGTGGCGGGAATGTTTCCCGTGATGGGGTCGAACTCATATACCGATGCCATGTCCTCCAGTTTGTCCATAACGTCCCCCTCCATGAGCGCGAGGGCGAGCGCGCGGGGCGGCTCGGGACCGATCCGTGACTCGCACAGCCTGGCCCCGGTTGAGCGCGTGTTGTCCCCGGTGACTCGCGAGACCAGATCTGAGATCAGACGGCCCCCGATACGACCGGGAGAGCCAGCCACGTCAAAAATCGTGTGGGAGAGAGGGAGGAGAAAAAAGACCGAAGGAATTCAGGGAAACCGGCCAATCGTCTCTTGAGGATGCAGAAGCGCACTTGGTGAACTGTCCATATAGTAGCCTCGAGTTTAGACCCTGGAGGCGCGTCCACTGCCACGGGATTGCCGCGCTAGCTACAGCAGCGCCAAAGCTCGCAGCAAACGGTGCATCACACGGGAATAGTGACCTGCTCTTGGCGCATCAAGAGCTCTACTCCAGCGGTAGAGTGCGGAGTGGGGATATGTTGCTCTGAGCGCACAGAGGCTCGTCTGAGGAAAACGTCTCTACTCTATTCTACTCCAACCCCCTCCCACACGCGATTACAGACAAGCGTCAACAGCCCTGCCCATTCCCATGCGCGCAGTTCAGCTTTGAGAATTTCGGATTTCCTTCCATAGATCTGCGTTTGGTCAGAATTGATAACGGTGCTCTCACGGTTTGATTTTGGTCTCAGTTGGACATCAGTTTTGGCATACAGTCAGTGGGTGTCATTTCGCAATCGCTCTGCAGTGCACTGGTGGATTCACCAATAGCCTCTTTTATAGAATGATAATATTTAAATACAAATTGCCGACACAAGTGTAGGTAGTTAGGCTGACTATCGAATACCAAGTTAGTGAAGCACAATTCCAGGTCACTGTTTTTGTATTTTAAAAACCTTAATCTGTCGTGGGTGCTGGACACAGTTTGCTGCAGCTGCTTTAGTAAGTACACTCACCGAACACTATACTAATACTGGGCACAGGTAAATTGTGGCCATGAAGGGATGCACATGGTCAGCAACAATACTCAAATAGGCTGTGGCATTCAAGCGATGATTGATTGGTATGAATGGGCTCAAAGTGTGCCAAGAAAACATTCCCCACACCATTACATCACCTCCACTATGAGAAGGTGTACAGGTGTTCCTAATAATAATAGGAATAAGTGCTCGGTGAATGTATATGCAGTTAGTAGTAGGCCTAGGCTTTTTTAGGACGGAGACGATAGAGTGGGAGAGCCCCACACTACGTGTTACGTCCGCTTCTTTTCAGCACCAGGTTGATGGACAGCTCCCACATCTATGGGACAGACCGAAGCTTAGGAGCAGTGTAGGCTAACTGATGACTGTTTCTGTTTTCTTTTTTTAGTTAGAAACTAATCCGGCTGATAAAAAAATAAATAAATTTAAAAAAACATACGAAGCCATATGGTGAGAAGGGAGTTGCCCACGTCCAATAGCCTATACATTAAATGCCTGCATGTCCATCGATTTAAGTCAGTGTTTATTGTGGTCTATTCCTATAAAAAAAAGCCCACCTTAAATCTTTTTAACAATCCCCCACCGATCACATGCAGTAAATTGCAGCCATCTAGAGTTATCTTCAGGTCACCTTGGCCATAAAGTGATGTGTTTTCATTTGTAAAAGTTGCCCTTGATCACTAGTGCCCATCAATCCAAGCCCTTCGATTTCAATATTATTTCTATTATTTTCTATATTAAATTATATAGTTTTTGATGATGTGACACATGATTAGTACTCCAAAAAATACCCCAAAAAATGTATGCTAAAGTTAACCATGTCAAATTTTAGCACAATTATATCTAAAGTTACACAGAAGCCCTAAGTGATATCAACATGAAAATATTAGAGAATGTGTTTCCATTATTAGGAGAGTTTTCCGACTTCTAATGGAAATGATGAAATTAACACTCCTCAAACCTTAACTACATCAAACGTTACACCATTCTTTGTTGTAAAAAGTCAAGACTGTACCTATCAAGAACAGAATAAGCAACAACCATGCCTTTACACTCAAACTGTCTCCTCATAAGGTTGATTCTGCTCTGTCAATAAGGAAAGCCCACATCAAACCGTTGGAGTTTAGCAGCCAGGTTTACGTGAGCTTTTTTCGTCCACACTCACACACACACACACACACACACACACACACACACACACACACACACACACACACACACACACACACAACCTAATCACACTTCCCCTCTGGGATGAGTCATGGCTCAAAAGGTCATGCTAGTTATAGTGGCAGAGGTGTGTGGGTGTGATTGGTGCAGATGTTCCCAATGACATGGTTGGCACTGATTGGCCAAAAGAAAGAGAAAGAGGAAGAGGTGGAGCGAGACCTTTATCTGTAATTGCGCTTTACTTAGGGCCCCTACCATGACGATGGCACACAGCACTCTTGCCATCCCATACAGCGCCCATCTCTACCCACTCCTACTCATTCTGCCTCCCTCTACGGAACTGAAAGGCTGAGTATTGGGGTACATCTAAATAGCCTAAGGTGGCTTCCTACCCTTGCCTCCTCTCCTTCGTCTTTACTGATCTGAAAACACTTGCCACTGACTACACCAGGTTACTCTGATCACTGTGAGTGTCAGAGGTCTGGACATTACAAGCAGGTCATAAAAATGAATAGTGAACAGCTAATAAACAATGTAAAAGGACTGCTTGTTAACAGCTAATGTACTGTACTGTACTGTACTTGAACAGCTTTTGAACTACTCATCAACAACATGAGGAGTTGGAGCATTCAAGCCATGCGAGAGCAGCAGGTGGTCAGTTAGCGTGTTGTGCTACAGCCGTTGCTAACCTAACACCATGGGGGGTTGGATGTGTCCCCCCTCTCTCTCTGTAGCTTGTTGTTCTCCTCTGCTTCCTGTGGTTTCAGGGCTCTAATGACTATGTTTCTGCTCACTTACGTCACACTGACCAAAAATATCACCTTTCTTGAAGCAAAACAGAGTCATTGCGCCAGGGACAAATAAAGGGCCTTTACAATAAGATCAGAAGTCCATCTGCCACAGAGGTCAGATAATCAGCAGTACTGTGCTGTAGTGCACAATATGTATCTTGTAATTAAAATGGATTTATAGCCTCTATCCCAGATGTTCTATTATGTGCTGATGACTGATCGCTGCACATACATATTCATGTAGCATTCTATACATTCCACCTGGTTTTTATATTGCTACATTGTACACCAATGTAGTGTGTCCCTGTCATTCGCAACTATAGGAAATGGTCCATATATTGAGGTGAAGCTTTGTTGGTCATCTGATTCAGTCCTGGTCCCAATGACGCACACTGCAGAAATAACACCAAACGCCTTCAACTGAGTCTGGACTGGCTTTGAGTCAAGGAGTGGTGCTTTGAGTCTGTCCCCTCCCGCCATAGCGCGCCCAGGGAAGTTGGTCGAGCAGAGTAGAGTGGGGTTTATAAACCTCCGTTCAAAGAGGCGTGTGTTCTCTCCCAGGGCGTAATCCGGCACGGCGGCCCACTGGTCTAATCCTAGCAGCCCCCCTGTGAGGGCGAACACTCCAGAGGGCCCCTTTTATGTATTATTATTAGACACTGAGACAACATACGGAGATTCAAGGCCTCACAGGTAGCTGGCTGGCACTCTGTCACAGGCTACTTTAGGCTAGAGGCAACTCTCACACAAACTACTAAGTAACTCTTTATAGTGTTAAGGTTACAGTTTTGTCAATGTCAAATGCAACTTTTTGAAAAAGCAAGTCTGATGTCCATAGGTAAAGGCTGACTCTCATAGGCTGCATTAGTGATTAATATGTTTTATGACTATAATAGATAACCATAGAGTTATGGCAACAAGTTGAGACTATCATGTGCCACATATGAGCAATGGTAACTCAACAGCACTCTTAGGGGCTTAACAAGATAAATACAGCCATTACAGACCAACCCCATGCAGTAGCATACAGAGTGCAGATTTTCTATGCTCTGAGTCACCTTGATAATGCCTGATCTCAAAACCAACCACAGATTGCGTCTGGCTCAAAATGTATCTGACCAAATAATAGCTGTGTATTTGTAAAGGTGCTTTAGTAATGCCTATCTTCAGAACTAAGAGGTGTGAGTTGTGCTGCGGTGTGTCTTTACCCTGCCTCCATCAGATAGGAGCCATGGTGGGTAATGTTTTACAGGTCCTTGAAGACTAAAAGATCAAAGGTCGGAGTCATTCTCACTGTAGGGCGCGCCTCTCAGTGTGTCTTTGGATTTCGCTGCAGGAGAGTGTGTACCGTATGTCTGCAGGACCAAAAGGCGTGTGTTGGCTGGCTGAAAAAGTGAGAAAAACATGAAGAGAACTCTTCAGATCTCTTGTTGACCCGGCTTGTCGTCCTGAAAGTTTGTGTTGTGTCTTCAAGTGTGTGATCGTGCGTGGATTCAAGACTGTGTGAGTGTGTAAGCTCGTAAAAAGGCATAATGCTGGAGCTGGCGTTCTACCCGGCAGTGGCGTTGATATATTTCTTCGGGGTGCTGCGTGCCAGTCAGCAGGACCGAGTAGACCTGCCAGAGAGTGCTTCTGTGAACGTCTTCTGTCTGTTTGTGTTGGCACAGCCTCTTTGCTTGGTTATAGGTTCGCACACAGGCATGATTACCTATCTCCTCACCGCCCTGATCTCCTACAACTTCCTGCCGTGGAAGGAAGCAGCCGCCCCAGGCCAGGGTGGGGGCAGGGAGTCTGCTGAGGGGAAGGAGGAGAAGGAGAAAAAGAAAAAGACTAATTAAGAAGAAAGAAACATTTGTGTTGAGGTGGAGACATTGGACATAGTGGCCAGACGTGTTGAAGTAAAGACATACAAACTCGCCTCATCCACCACCAATGTGAAGCACCTTCATGACTGTGCTGTTTAGGTAAATGGAAAAAACTATTAAGTCAAAGAAAAATGTCCATTCCTGACTTTGTGTTTTGGCACTCAAGTCCCCCGTCTTCGAAGCATATCTTTAATCTAATTTGAATTTAATTTGGGGTTTTTTGCAACTGAAGGCTCTGTTGATGAACATCATTCAAAAGTGTTAGACAATGTTTCCACAAACCACTAAGTAACTCTTTATAGTGTCAAGGTTACAGTTAAGCAATGTCAAATGCAATCTTTGAAGATGCAAGTCTCAAGTCAATATGTAAAGGCTGACTCTCAGAGGCTACATTAGTGATGTGTAATGACCATAATTATGAGTTGAGTCAACAAGTTGACTCTATCATGTGCCACATATTGTATAAGCAATGATAACTCAACAGCACTCTTATATAGGGGAAGATAACATCAGATTTTCAGTTACACAAAAGTGTTAATGAATGTTTCCACAGTGCTATGAAACCAGTGATTTTTTCTCCTGCCTATTCTCTCCCATGTTGAAAAATTAGTCCTTTAGATGTGCTTTATCTTGTGTACATGTTGAGTAAGCCTAAACTCAAAGGGAGATAGTATGCTTTAGGATTAGACCATGTTATTCTGCTGATAGTCTGTCTTTGTTCTGTGCCAGTGTAGAAGCTGTGTGTGTCTCAGTAAGACTCTGCTTGATGACTGTGAAGAGTATTTGATGAGGTTTAAACAGCTGCTGCTATTAAAAGTCTTATGTGCACTCCTACCGTGTCTGTGTCCCTCCTCTTTTTCTCTCTCTCTCTCTCTCTCTCTCTCACTCTCTGTCTTTATCTCTTGCTCTGTGCTGGTTTTTCTCTCAATCTCCATATCAGTGGACCACACAGCCTACAGTGTTTACTAGACTTATTAGCAATGCTGGACTACTTCCCAAATTAACTCCTATGAGTCCATTTTACACAGCACTGGATGATCTCTGTGCTCAGTCTTCTTGATCCACCTTTATCCACCACTTCCCTCTTTCTCCATCTCCATCTCCACCCTGTTGTCTACACCTCCATCCCTCTAATCACCTCCCTCTCTACCTCAGACATTCACTCCTCATGGTTCCTCACCAGACCTTTAGAGATAGTGGTGGCCCTCGGGGGAGTGGGGACAGGGGAAATCAACTGAAGCCGGTAATCAAGGCTCTCTAAGTCAATGCTTAGAGCCACAATCTGAACTACTTCATGTTCAAACATGCCGTGGCAAGTTGGCACTGAGATAGGAATGTAAGAACTGACCAGATGAGATGATTAGGTATGTTTTATGCACCCAATTTGTATAGAATAATGGATTTAAACATGTAAAATAATAGATATAAATAAAATAATAAATACAAAAAAGATTAAGAGCAGGATAGTATTAACCGTCTTCAAGTTTTTAACTGTGTCTGAGGACGTTCTAGCTATTTTAGGTCAATCTCCGGACGTTCAAACAATTTTAGGCTAGTCTCCAATCTTCCATTTTAAGCAAAGTTCTTGAATAAATTGTGTTCAAACTTTTAAATGATTTCCCTCATGCCAATTGTACCTTTGACAAATTCCAATCTGGCTTCTGTGCTCATCATAGCACTAAGATAGCACTAGTCAAGTTGTTAATGACCTTAGAATGAATGCTGATGCCAACAAGCTCTCTGTCCTTGTCCTGCTGGACATGAATACAGCTTTGATACTGTGGACCATGATATCCTTATTGATAGACTTGACAAGTAATTTGGCCTCTCTGGTCCAGTTCTTAACTGGTTTAGGATCTATCTAACTGTATTTTATTACCCCAGAAAAAATAGACATCACATGTGGGGTCCCTCAAGGTTTTTTATGGCCTGTACTCTTCAGTCTGTGCATGTGACCCCTTGGCAGTGTCACCAGGAAGCACAATATTAATTACCACAGTTACGCAGATGACACCCAGTTGTATATTTATTTATATCCCCCAACAATTTTAGTTTGATGGATTCCTTGGTGAAATACATTGTGGACAAAAATGTATGGATGTCACAGAACTTCTTCCAGTTCAACCAAAATAAGAAAGGGGTACTAGTCATCACTAAAGAGGTGCTAGTCATCACTAAAGAGGTACTAGTCAGGTACTAGAGCAAATGCCAAAATATTAAGACACTAGCACTTAACACCAAGCACCAGGCTAAAAACCTAGGTGTCATCATTGACTCAGATCTTAATTTTGAAACCCATATTGTATCAAGAGTGTAACTAAAACAATTATTTTTACCACTTAAGGAACATTTGCTAAGGTGCAAACTGTTCTCTCTCAGGCTGACACTGAGAGATGTATTTTTTCTTTTATGTGAAGCACATTATGTTACCTTCATTTATTAAATGTGCTACAGTATATAAATAATGTGTGATTTGATTTGATGCGTTAAGAATATGGCTTTGTGTTCAATACACCACAAAGTTTGAAAGTTTGATACTTATATAAAAATAGCTGATGGGCATTTGTGGGTATTGTGTATTGGATAATTGATAGCGGAAAAGCAGAGATTGACAGATAAACAAATTAGACTAGACCCACAGGAGCATAATCATGAAATCAAACTGACACAGCAACATTATAATGTAGCTTGTGAGTTTAATATTGATGAAGAGGGAAGATGCAGAGTATACAAGGACATAAAGTGTGAGTGTGTGTGTGTGTGTGTGTGTGTGTGTGTGTGTGTGTGTGTAGGTCTACTGTATATGTTGGAAAGATTGGCATTATAGAATGGCTTTCGCCCCCTTCTGCGTGGTAATGGCTGTCATACATCATTGAGACAGTTGTCTCCCGTAGAGGCTGGGACAAGCACACCCAAACTAGTTAATGATCACGATTTGCAAAGAAAATGAAGATGTATGACTGGAGGGTTCCTAGTGCTGCTGCTGCATCAGAGTTAGAACGAAGACTCTGAGCAAAGGCATTTACCAACGTCAAGGCGCTCGCCCCGACAGTACACCCGTCAATCCTAAACTGTCGATAGGCGGCTACACCATATGCATGGTAATTGTTGTTTTTTTTCTCTCTCTCTCTCTCCCTCTCTCCCTCTCTCCCAGGCAGAGGAAATGAGGAGTTAGGTGTTGGCATTTGTAAAAAATCGTTTGCTAAACAGAAGAAGAAGGCGAACAATCTATCCAGATTAGAGGACTAGAGGACAGACGTATTTGTTAAGATTCAATCAGAGGCAGGAGTCGAAGTTGAAGTGTTTCTTTCTTGCACATCTGTTGTATTCTAACAATCCTCAATGTTACACATTTTGACAGCAGAGTGCACCCAATGAAAAGAAGACTAAAAAAACAAGCACAGTTGAAAGGACTTTGAAGGAAAAAAAGATAGCTATAAAGAACATTTTCGTACAAACATTCCATGAAGAAAAAAAGACGACACAGAATTTCATTTTCACCTTTTTCATTTTTATTTCATTGAAGGAACGATTGATCCATCAATAAATAAGATTTACTTACAGTATTTACAGTCAAGGTATTTTACATGGTTTGTTTGGTCACATGCACATGTAAGAAAAACAAAAAATAATAACCTGTACAAACATTTACAGTCCTTAGAGGGAGGAGCCTGTGCAATAAAAGGCACATTTGACCTTCAATCCTGTATCTACGCCCCAGTGCAGAGTTCAAATGTATCACCACACGTGGTCTCACCTGCCTGTTAAACACTCCTGCAGAGAAAAAGAGTGACAGATGCCACTTGTGTGTTTTCTCACAGCCACGATAAGCAGTATGATATATAAATATCCACTCAGTGAGCATTCAATCAGGTAAAAAAATGCTCTAAATGCTCTTATGAGTCCACAGCCAGCCTAGAGTAAGGCTCAGAGTGGTTATAACTTATTCAGCCATAGAAATCAAATGAGTAGAGATGACAAGTTGCCAAGCACAGATGTTCTCTGGTGGTAAGACACATTTCAAAAACCTCAGCTTTTGTTGATGATATTCATGTCCTGTCTAGCCATTCCATTTCTATGTGTAAGGCAGTGGCCCTGAAGGCGGAGGCACGTGGCTGAGTCATGGAGCTCAAAGAGTGTGGTACTGAACACAGTGACTGAGAGACTGGCCCCCTACTGGTGGGTGCAGGAGTAACACAAGAGGCAACACAGCTGTGTAGAGGAGTGAGGCTCCTGAACACTTCTGGATGGTTTTAACTGGAGTAAAACCATCTCCAAAGGTTCAGGTTAGCCCTCCTGGTGACAAGCTACAGTACAGTACAGTACACAGGTATACAGACAGCCATGTATGCGTACTAACAGAAGTAACACATTCAGTAGTGCAGGTGTTCTCATGCCCCCTTCGTTAACAATGTATATGGGGACACAGCGGATAACCAGGTAGTCAAAATAGTGCCCAAATCTCCCCTCAAATAAAAAAAAGACCATACATTTACACTTATACACTCACTGGGCACTTTATTAGGAGCACTATACTAATACTGGGTAGGGCCTCCCTTTGCTCTCAAAACAGCCTCAATTCTTCGTGGCATTGATTCCACAAGATGTTGGAAACATTCCTTTGAGATTCTGGTCCATGATGACATGATCGCATCACGCAGTTCCTGCAGATTTTTCAGGTGTGCTTTCAGGCTGTGAATCTCCCGTTCTACCACATCCCAAAAGTGTTCTATTGGATTCAGATCCAGTGACTGGAAAGGCCACTGAAGAACACTGAACTCATTGTCATGTTCATGAAACCAGTTTGAGACGACTTTTGCTTTGTGACATGGTGCATTATCATGCTGGAAGTAGCCATTAGAAGATGGGTAAATTGTGGCCATGAAGGGAGGCATATGGTCAGCAACAATACTCAAATAGGCTGTGGCATTCAAGCGATGATTGATTGGTATTAACGGGCCCAAAGTGCCAAGAAAACATTCCCCACAACATTACACCACCTCCACCATGAGAAGGTGTACAGGTGTTCTTAATAAAGTGTTCAGTGAGTGTAGATAGATTATCCAGCCACAGAGAGGTACTGATGGAGGCTAAATCTGAACCTACAGTAACAATGGGCGGGGCTATTACGCACATTGTCCATCATCAATGGGGCTTCTCATTGGCTGCTTCAACCACTATGGAATGAACCCTTTGAGGGATGCATTTTAGTCAATTATGATTGATGTCCTATTCCAGATTTTCCCAATACAGAATGGCAGGATTCATCAGTTCTTTGTCATATTATTTGATTGAATTTCCAACAAACATAATCCATCCATGCTCCTCAAAGGGTTATATTTATAGGTCAATGATTGATAGCCAGGCTCAAACTCCCCATGACTACCACTTGGATCATGCAGCACTGTTCTACAGCGTAATGTACAGCGAAAGTGGCACCTTAAAATGTACAGTACAGTACTACAAAGCCTTCTCGAATAGCAGCTACTGTAATCATAGAAACACACTGTCTTAGCTGTAGAAAAGAAAGTTCACCTTGAAATGATAGTAGAAAGGCTATTAAAAACCAAAGTATTGTACAGCGAGTAGATGAGCACGAAAAGAGTTACAGTAGCTAGTTCAGTAATTGGCACAGCTGTAGTGCCAGGGGAGCATGACTACTCCGGGCCTGGAATGAGGAAGTGTTGGGCTGAATCCCAGCTCTATTAATAAAGTTGTGGGTTCAATTCTCAACGGGGCCATATACAGTACTTAACTTTAAATCACTTTGGATAAAAGCGTAGGCCAAAGCATATAGCTTTTATATGAAAATATAGGAGGATACAGTACACTCTTCGACTGAAACATGACTGGATGTCAGTGTCGTTTATCTGGATTAACAGTTTCTACATGGCCCAAGGGTCATGATACAGAGTGGTCATGATGCCGTTTTGTATCCAAATGCAAGGTAAGAGAGTCCATCAAAAAAATAAAGGGAGTCAAAGGCAAAATAGGCAGAGGTGATTGAAGACAGGGCAGAAAGATAGTGCTCCAAAGACGGAGGAACTAACTGTGCACGCTTAGAAAAAAAAGGTTATACTGTACCTAGAACCCAAAAGGGTTCTCACAAAGGGACAGCCGAAGACCCTTTTTCATGAGTCGTACCTTAAAATGTATTAGAAACAAGGCATTTGGTAAACAATGGGCTTTATAAACGGGATCTTAGACTGGGCCTGGGGACTTGTTTCCATGGTACACACGTCCTCTTGATCTTTAATTAACGCCTTAGCTTATAGGCTAATGAGAACATCAAGTTCAGGATTGCTTTATCTCAGATTTCCCACGTTCTCTTGTCCTACTTTGTGCAAAAACAAAACTCCACCAATTGCTTTTGGAGTCTACTAGCAGCATGAATGTCTTCTGACAAAAGGTGATCATTAAATCAATTCACACAGTCTTTCAAACAAATAGAGCCTGACATCTTTGTCAACAAATGAAATGCAAGGGGATTGAAGAGGATTTTCATGTGGGATCAGAACTCCTGATCTGTTTTGCTGTATTACACCACCAATACTTCCTCTTCCTTCAAGATAGGTTTCATGATTTTATGACAGTGTGCTACACAGATTTGCATGTCTTTTAGGAGATAAAGTGCACAAAATAACAAAGGGATATATTCAAAAAGGGGAAACTATTTTGGAGTTTGGAGGATCCGTATAGGCATCAAAAGATATCCCTACCTCTAAGATGATGAAGTATGAGTTTAAAGCTCCCAATGCTCTATTCTGGAATTAATTCAGTTTGATTTAAATGTCGCTGTTTTAAATGTGATCAATTAGAATCGACCAGAAGGCTCCCTCATGAAAGGTTAGAGTCTGTCAATGAAACATTAAATGGGAGGAAAAGCAACTGTCACTCACTTCAGGGAGTCTCATCTTCACATGGCTGGTGCCTCGAGGGTCCACTCAAGAGAGAGAGAGAGAGAGTGTGTGTGTGTGTGTGTACGTATGTGTGTGTACAGTACGTCAATGATTGGCGTGATAAATGTTTAATTAAAGTGGTAAATCTGGGAATTGAAGGGATGTGTGTGTGTGTGTGTGTGTGTGTGTGTGTGTGTGTGTGTGTGTGTGTGTGTGTGTGTGTGTGTGTGTGTGTGTGTGTGTGTGGCCCCCTCATTATCCCAACAGGCAAAGAGCGAACGTCATACATACAACACAGGGGCAGAACTGCGAGACAGTTCTTCTTTCATTTAGAGGAAAATGACTCAAAGGAAGAAATAAGGATTTTAATAAAGAACCCCTCTCCATCCTGACCTAGTTCCAAAGACTATTCCCATGTACATAACCAGCTGCCTTAACAGCAGCCAGCCAAGCTCTGAAGGCTCCAATTAGCCTGGTGTTCCAGCCTCCCCACCAGACTCTGCAGTGCAGAGTTAGGACACTTCAATATGGCTCTGCAGTTCTCCTCTGTGGCAAACTTTAAGTGTAAAGTCACACTGCATATCAAATGTGCTGAGAGCATAGATTCTTATCATAATGTGCTCGCTGCTTAAGTGACAAGCCTTAGTTGAGAGAGACTCAGACTTCATAGGGAAGGGAGAGATAATGATCTTGCACTTTGGTCCCTGTGGAGGTCCTGTCTGGTTGTTCTGAAAGGATGTGTGTTTGTGTGTGTGTGTGTGTGGGGGGGGGGGGGGGGGGGGGGGGCTTCTTCCTGCTAGCATAAGCGCTTCCCAGCATGATAAGAAAGCTCTGTTAGTTCCTGCTGGACTGGTGTTACAGTGTTATTGGACCTGGGCTTTCTAAGTGCCACCTCAGCACTCCATAGAAGCTGAGAGCAAATAGGCCTCAAAAGACACATACAGGGAGATGAAGAGCTGGTAATTCAGACAGGCCTTATATTAACTCAACAAAATGTCCAGTTGTTTTTACACACAGATACTGTACTGTACACCTCAGCCCTCCACCTATCCCCCGAAATACAATTTGATCCTGAGGTAGGGAACATGAAAATATAAACCACAGCAGATTGAGAGTGAGACAGGACGTTTGCCAGAGAGAGGCTAGAGAAACTGAGAGTGGGAGAGGTGGTTCAGTGTAGAGGACAAGAGGTCAGTGTGTGTGTGTGTGTGTGTGTGTGTGTGTGTGTGTGGTGTGTGTGTGTGTGTGTGTGTGTGTGTGTGTGTGTGTGTGTGTGTGTGTGTGTGTGTGTGTGTGTGTGTATACTGTACATCTGCATACCTGTATGTAAGTGTATGCATGTGCGTATGCACACACAAAAACCCAAGCATCCAGTAAGCCTCCACAATTATGTAAGGGAAATATAGTTACTCCAGTCCTTCCTACTGTGATACAATACATACATTACGGACCAGTGGTTTCAGTTTTAAAACAGCCAATAGGAAACACAAATAGTCACAAAGGGAGAAAAAGCACTCTCCCTCCTATTGGCTCAGAAAGGGTGGTCCCCAAGTCTTAGTTCTTGGACTCCTTATGTTCCTTGAATGATTACATGAATACATCAATACACAAGTCTTTCAGCAGCTACATCTACAGATGGTCCCAAGGATATCCTGTTTTGTGTTTGTCGTTAATACCAGACCGGTGAGGAGGGAAATAATTGAGCTTGCTGGCATCCTCAGTGGGGATTATCTGGATTTATCTAGTCCAAATTGCATCCGACCAAAATGGCACTTGGAGTCAAATTGGCAGTAAAAAGAATGGGGAAATCAAACCTTCCACATTCTCTGTTTTTGCCTTTGAAAACAAACTCCTCAAATGTGGCTTTCTAGACAAGACAGAACTTTGCAACGAGACATCTCGATCATCCTTGTAATGGTAACCTTGGCATCCAGCTGTGTCACACCTAGAGGTCATGAGTGAAGGCCCTCAGTAAGATGGCCGCCATGTTCACCATACTAACGCTCCGACTGTCACCTTTTCTTCCCCACCTTCACCGACCAGATCTTCACCGTCATATCACTGAGAGAGAAAGCGAGAGAGAGATAGAGAGAGAGGGGGAGAAAGAGAAGAAAAGAGTGACTCAATTCCCTGTATCTTCAAACAAATACATTGTGCTTCCAACATAACACCAGAGAGAGACAGACATCAAAACCCACATTTCAAATGAACAGGATGAACCACACACCAAACACACACACACACACACACACACACACACACACACACACAGCGTCGACTCCTTCACCAATTACATAGTACAAAGGGATTAGATCCAAAACAGACATCAAACATCTTTCTCTGTCGGAAAAACTCTCCTTGTGAACGCAGATAGAATTTACACCCCCCCCCCCCCTCCCATCCTATCTACCTACACCTCTCTCCCTCCCTTTTTAGATCAGCAGAGCTCTTAGAGAAGTTAATAAAGAAGTATAATTGCATTATGAACTCTGAAGTAAATCAACTCCCTTCTCTGCTTCCTGTTCAGAACGGAGCTCCCAGCTGAGCAGCCAATTTAATCTTAATCTCCTTCTCCATTCACGGGCTGCCAACCGCAGCACCTAACGGGTGTCGCATCCAAGTGCTTAAACCCCTGCCTAGCGTTCCTCTATAAAACTACCATCACCATTCAACTCAACTGGGGAGTATAAGACAGCGTGTTAGCATTAGCTGATGCTAACTCTCATCCCGGAGCCTCTGGAGAGAATCTGCTTGGCTGGTGCTAGTGGATTGGAGGAGCCAATTAAAAGAAAAAGTGTTGTTAGCTCACCAGGGGTGGCTGGCGCTGGTGGCCATATTGCACACATCCAGGTAATAGACACAGGAGCCGGTACGGTTATTCTCAGCTGAATTATGTGTCACTTGTCTAGAAACAAACTAGGCGCTCTTAGTTTTAATGGGTGCAGGGGAAGGTAACAGGAGAAGTGGAACAGTTGAACAAATAAGTTGTTAATAGAGAGGGGGAAGAGAGACTCAGGAGAGAAAAAGTGAACAGAGTAGAAAAATGGAAAAGAGAAACATCCGAAGAGATGAGGTGAAAAGAGAGGGAGGCTCACTGAGAAGCGAGTAAGATAACAAGATGAAAAGAAGCATGAACACAAAGAGACTGACAGAGTGAGAGAGAACGAGAAAAGGAGGAACAAAAAAAAGTGAGCGGAGGTTACCAGAGGATAGCAACGGCAGTGCTGTGAGTGAGCAACGGGCTCTAGTGAGACGAAAGAAAAAGACGACCAAAAAAAAAGAAAGCGAGGGAAAAGCCAGTAGAGAGGAGAGAGAGAGTACCGGAGGAGAGCAGAGGCGGGGGGTTTGTGAGCGGAGCGGAGCAGAGGCTCATGGAAGGCTGGTGGCGCGGCCCTTGATGGCAAGGACCCGTCGAGGCAGACATGGGGTCAGACCTGGGACATAGTTCCACAACTTCACCCTACAGTCACTGTAGGACAGGAGGAGAGGAGAGGAGAAAGGGGGGGGGGGGGGGGTTGGAGAGGTGGGGTGTGGGAGGAGAGGAAAGGAGGGAAAGAGGGAGGAGAGGAGAGATGGGGGGGGGTGGGGGGTGGAAGGAGATGAGAGAGGGGAGGGGTTGGAGAGGTGGGGTGTGGGAGGAGAGGAAAGGAGGGAAAGAGGGAGGAGAGGAGAGATGGGGGGGGTGGGGGGGGGGGTGGAAGGAGAGGAGAGGAGAGAGGGGAGGGGAGGAAAGGGGAGTGAGGGGGGGAAATTAAGAGAGGAGAGAAGAGGAGGGGACAGGGGGTGGATAGGGGGGAGGAGACGAGAGAATGAGAAGAAAAAAAGAGTTGTGGGTATGAGAGAGAAGTGACAGACATGAGAGATGGAACCGACAGGAGAGAAGAAGTAACAGTGTTAGTAGAAGTGTTAGTAGAGTTAGAGTTAGTGAAATGGTTCAATGAAAGCCTTAGGGAAAGATGTTAGGAAAGGGGAGAGCAGAGACTTTTGGAAGCATGCAGCACACACATGCCGGTGTCGTCATACTAGCATTCGTATCTGTATGCAGCACACACATGCAACACACACACACACCTGCAGCACACACTTGCACATTCTCTTGATGTAACACTCTCTAACAATCATTTAAGCTTCTGCTTAAAGTCTTCTTCACATGAAAGTCAGCATGGTAGCATGCATCTCTTCAAGCTGTGTGACAAACAGCTTCAAACTTTCAACTTGGGTTGAAAGACATCACAGAGACTTCCTCAAGATGGAAAATACCTCATGCACATTGCAGTTGATTGTCATTTCTCTTTTCAAAGAACACAGTATACACTCAGTATACAATCTTTTCTCTCCCAGACCTTGTCTTCAGACCTCGTCATTCCACCGTTGTCATTCCACCCATCATTTCAGGCACTGCTTTCTAATCATCAATTTAAATCTAAACTTTATTTAATCCCGGTTTGGATGTCTTACCTGGAGGCGGTGAAGATCTGTCGGGAGTTGGTGCAGATGGCGTTGATGGGGCTGTCGTGACCCCTGACCTCTCCTATGGGGGTGAAGTTTTCCACGTTCCACACCTTGAGCATGCCCCCTCGGCACCCACTGAGCAACATGGGCCGCCCCGGCACGTAGGCCAGCGCACACACCCAGTCCTTGTGGGCGTTAGGGATTTGCTGTAAAGGGGTGGGGGGGGGGGATAAGTTATCTTATAAAAGATAGATTTAGTTTGATATAAGTTAGTAATATTGGAAACATGATTCCAATGTACTGTAGGCTGTTGTAGCCAGATGCATTTCTACTCCGTTGTCTATGGCACAATGTGTTTCTGTACCCACACTAGCATAACATTTAGAAAGCATGGCCAATACACTGGTTCATTCCGTGTAGTATGCTAGTGTGGATATTTAAACGTAGCCTATATATCTTGTGAATGAGACAAGATAGTGATGGAACAACGTTGAATGGAGAAACAGTCTGTTTTCTAGACTATAATTAGATATCCAACATCCTACTCTCTATGAAAGACATTTAACAACAGTAACTAACCATCAGTAGCACGATCATTATCACGATACTGTAGCTACAATTAGCCATGATGAACACATAATTATCATAGTTGCAGTACTTAGAAAGAGCAGAGGGGCGAGACTCAAAAACACCTGGGGAATCTTGGCAACACCTGTTAACACTGGTCTCTGTCATTTAATGTGGCACAAACACACACACTCACACACACACACACACACAAACACATACAAAACCAGTGTGAGCTACAGTATACATCCTCTAAATACAGTCCCTCACCACTCACTACAGCACATGTGTCAAACTCAAGGCCCGCGGGCCGAGATTTAAAAAAAAAGTTGATTTGTAATAACTTGTTTAATCATATTTGTCTTGGTTATTCACTTGAAAAGTTTGATCTTTGATTGATGGAGTAATGTGGGTTTCTTAACCTGATAAATTAAAGGGATTTATGTTATAATAACAGTGCAATGTGCTTACATATATTTTTGAATTTATGTAAATGCATGTACAATATTTGTACACTTGAATAAATAATAATCAAATTCAGACAGTTATTTGTTACAATATGTTGAGGAGAAGTAACATGTATACAGTCTTACAGTTACAACCGGCCCTTTGAGGGCAACCATGATGTTGATGTGGCCCGGGGTGAAAATGAGTTTGACACCCCTGATCGACAGTGTTGACTCTGCTCTCTTGGCAGATTTTGATGACACAATAATGATTTTCTTCCTCAAAGCTAACACCTTTGGCTTAGAAAGAAAATTGGCCTATTTCAAGGGGCAGCTTGTCCGAATCACAGGATTCATTGCTGGCAACAAGGTGCCATCGCTGTCCAAACAAAAGCACACACGCACACACACACACACTCACAGCAAAAAGAGCATCATCGACAAATAACATACATACAAACACACAGAACACGTGACACATGTGACACATAGCCAGTAGTTATGTCAGAGTGATATAGTCTAACAACATGGCAGATCTTCCTAGAACTCCAGTCACTTGTGCATGCACACACACACACACACACACACACACACACACACACACACACACACACACACACACACACACTACTGTATTGCACCTCTCTCCTCTCCCTGTCTCTGAAATTGTCTCACTCTCTGGCAGCATCAGAGCTAGTGTCTGGTGTGATTCTCACACACACTGTTCACAGACTGTTTCCCTTCTCCCATGCTGTCACTCCAGCCTTATTCCAAATTCAATTATCTCTTCCCTTTTCAACACACTCATGCTGATCAGTCAGATGATGTGTACTAGTCTAGCATGCGATGGGTGAAGATGAGTGTGTGTGTGTGTGTGTGTGTGTGTGTGTGTGTGTGTGTGTGTGTGTGCGTGCACAAGTGACTGAACAGACATTAAAAACAGCCTTTGTTATAAAAAACACACCTCTGAAATAGGAACCACGGGTCCATTGTTGGCATGGCATATGCCACGAGTATTATTTCTGCACTTGTTCAGGAGGTGATTGCCTTCATATTCACACTGTCACTCAAGCTGTCCTTTTTTTGACAGCAAGACCCGTCATCTATGAAGTTCTTTTATCCTATTAGAGCTCCTACTGGAATGAACTTCCATTACCTTTGACACAAATGTTTACCAAACAATTGAATGTGATGTTGTTTGTGCTGCCTTTCGCTTGCACTTATTGCACCACAAAAGCACCAACAAGCGCCAATCCACACAATGTACTGTTATTACTGTCACACTCACTCTCACCTCACACACTCTTACCTGGGTCAGTTCCTGCTGCTCCAGGTCCCATTTCTTGATGCCGTTGTCTCGCGAGCCACTGAACAGCACGTCTCCTTGGATGGCCAGACACTCGATGCCGTCGTAGTGAGGAGGCTCAAAGTTATGGGCCGGGCCTACATTACCCAGCATACCTTCTGCCACGTCAAACACCTGACATATGAGACACGAGGAGAACATTTAACATGTGAGTGAGTGTGTGTATGTGTGTGTGTGTGTGTGTGTGGGGGGGGGGGGGGGGGGGGCTGGGGGGGGGGGGGGGGTGGCTGTGGGTGTGTGCAAGTGTAATCATACCTTGACATAGTGGTCTTTTGAGCCAGTGATGACCTGGTCTTTGCCCAATAGAGACTGTCCGACGGTCAAACACATCACTGAACCTATGTGACCAGTCAACTTCCCCATCGCCTGCATCCTACAGAGAGAGAGAGGCAGGATCAGATGATGTACACCTTGTGAACCTGATTGGCTGATTGGGAGTGTGGTTTGTGCGTATGTGTGTGTGTGTGTGTGTGTGTGTGTGTGTGTGTGTGTGTGTGTGTGTGTGTGTGTTACCTGTTGAGGTCCCAGGTGCGTACAGTGTTGCCAGCAGCAGCATAGAGGACAGAGCCAGTAGGATTGAGGGCTATCTGGTTGATCTGGTACTCCCCCTGTGCCACGGTGATGGTGCGGGTGGTAGTGCCCGCACACGCATCACCTGATACCACTTGACCTGACGACCTGATTGAGAGAGAGAGAGAGAGAAAGAGAGAGAGAGAGAGAGAGTGAGAAAGGAAATTTAATTGGATTAGAATCAAATTAGAGAGAGAGAGACAGACAGAGAGAGAGAGAGGGGAGGGAGAGAGAGAGAGAGAGAGAAAGAGAGAGAGAGAGAAAAGAGATTGATTGAGATTGACACTCACGTGAGGGTACGGACACACTTGGCGGAGTCGCGGATGTCCCAGACCTTGATGTAGGAGGTGGAGACAGTGAAGACCAGACAGGAGGAGGAACAGTATTTGACAGAGACCACGTTGTTGGGGTGACCCTTTAAAGTGACGATCTCCTGCCCTGTCACCAGGTTCCACATCTTACAGGTGCGATCTGAGGTTGAGAGAGAAAGGAACGAGTCAAACCAGAGGCCAAAAGATGCAATCTGGTCTGTTGTTCCTTTTTTTGGGTTTACCTACGTTTTCCTAGGAAACAGTATGTGAAGTTAGAACAGGTGTTGGGTGGGCGAGGAGTAGTCCAATACAGAAACAATACCTGTACAATGACTCATCCATCCGTATCAAGGCCAGTTTTTTGCCCCTTTTCTGCAAATGTCTTTCCTTTGTTCGGCCTATTAGTAATACCTGATGTGCCTCATGATGTCCGATTTTTTTTCTTGAGTTCAGATGCCAGCTGAGGAAAGCTGTGGTGTTTTATTCATCATCGTACCTTTGGATCCAGTGAAGAGGAGTTCATCAGTGGCGTCCACACAGAGGACAGGTTTGGAGTGGCCCTCCGCCATGGCTACACACTGCAGCGGTGCGGTCCGCCCCCCCTTCATACCCCCCGTAGGACTGATCACACCCCTGAGGGAGACACACACACACACACACACACACACACACACACACACACACACACACCCGTCACACACTCACACTGACACACAGACCCTTCAAGGCTAAACCAAATATCTCGGATACACACGGTTAACACACACACACCGATCACGTATATCTGTCTAACACACACTGCACACAAATACACACACACACACACAAACTAGCTTTCGCTTCACACTAAGATGAGAAGTGAGTCTCCACATCTGAAAGACCACACTCAATAAAAAAAGCACACATACAATCAAACAACACGAACACACACACAAACGTCCGCCAGGTATAAAGAACACAGCTCTACCATGCCCCCTGCTGGATATAGTAAAGGGCTCCAACTCATGCACAGGTACACACACACACACACACACACACACACACACACACACACACACACACACACACACACACACACACGCCACTTTTCTAAATCACTGTTTCTGTTGTTGATGATGATGATGTTGTTGTTGTTGTTGTTGTTGTGTTGCTTGGGGCTGCCTAAGCCCCATTTCTGCCATCCCACCATCCCTCGTTCCTACTCAGCTTTCTGGGTGAGCCCAATTAGACGCCTGCTTCAAGTAGCTACAAGTAGACCATCTCTGGGCAGATTGACAGAGAAAACGACCCCCTTTCCCCTAAAAAGTCTCTCTCTCTCTCTCTCGCTTGCTCACTCGTTCTCTCGCTCGCTCTCTCTCTCGCTCTCACTGGCAGGTCCAGAGAAGACTACTCAGGGAGAACCAGCCTAGCAAGACAGTACTGGGAAGGAAGGATAGAGGGACGGAGTGATGAAGGGAAAATTGGTCTCTGGTGGGCTGCCTAATAAGGGCAGCATAACACTTGGACAGATAAGTTACCCAAGAGAGGAGAAGCCTGGTGTGTGTGTGTGTGTGTGTGTGTGTGTGTGTGTGTGTGTGTGTGTGTGTGTGTGTGTGTGTTGGGTCACACCCCAACAAACTCCCTAAAAAATACACACAAGCATACACGCACACAAACACACACACACACACACACACACACACAACACACACAACACACACAACACACACACACCCAATTCGAACACAGCCCCCCCACCCCCATCAGAGGTACTATGCTGTGCAAACAGGTGAACGTGGCTGCCAAAACAGCCTCAGCCACATACTGTACTCAAAACAATGTAGAAGCTGCATGCATGTCTGCTATTCTCACCACCGCAAATCAAAACACAAAACCAAAAAGAATCAACTTCCACAGTAAAAACAGTGCAGTTAAAATGATGATGATGACATTCACAGCATCAAAAGCACAACGCATCAACAGCCCGCAACTCAAGAATAACGGCACAACATCCAGTGACATCATCACTACATGCAGCATCTCCACCAATCAAGAGTGAGCTAGCTTATGTGATCTCTTGTCTTTTGGGCCAATCCCGGCCAAGTTCGAGGCAAAGGGATCTGAGATGGCCAGGTGAGTGTCACATCCGACCCCCCCACCCCTTCACTCTTCTGTGAGTGGCCCAGTTCCATTCCGATGGGATAGACAGAGATTGAAGTGGAACCAGACCGTCCGTTAGGGTCACAGAGGAGGGGGGCAGGGTGGAGGTTTAGGTGTGACAGGTCAACTCCTCTACTGTGTGAGATTTATGGATAAAGTTGGGTGGAGGAGTGGGGGTTTAGATGGGGGGAGAGGGGGGTCTTCCGAATGAACCTTATCGCCAGGGAGGGCAGGGAACTTTGACAAGTGACCCAGTCTGCTCTGAGAGGGTGTGTCTACAGTACATCGCTGTCCATGATGGCTATACAACCACTCTTTCAGCCATTCAATGAGTTTGGAATCTGTCGCATTCAAGAGAGAAAAGGAAAGAAAACTAAAAAGGTGAGAAAACTTCAGTAAGGGTCGGTGCAACTTTTAGATTCAGAACATTGCATAGGCGTAACAAGATGGCAGTAGGTGAGTGACCTCATCAAAGTTACCTTGTAACAGGGCCTAATGGAGGGTATTGTAGTGTAGGGTATTGTAGTGTAGGGTATTGCCTGTGTGGGAGGCCAATAGACAGTAATTTAATAAGGGAGAGATTGTGTTTTCACTGTGATATGAAAACAGGGAGATAATAAACCTGCCAGGAGGAGTGGAGCTGGGAGATCTCCACGTGAGTGTCTCTCTCTCTCTCTCTCTCTCTCTCTCTCTCTCCCTTTTTCTCTTGTCTAGAAGACAAACAGGGGTATAGAAAAACAATAACCAATGTAAGTGGAGAAACACAGTACACATTTCACCTTGTTGAGTGAGATTGAACCTCCTGTTACCAATACCTAATTATGTCCCGGCTATCCTTTCATTCACTTGTGAATTCATGGGGAATGAGGTGTCTTCACCACTCTGTAGCAAAGATCTCCAGGCGAAAAGGTTCATTCAGATCAGGACACGGCAAACAGAAAACACCACACAGGTAGAAGGGGGGTTGGACAAGGGGTGGTGGATGGGGGACCAATGAGGTTAAGGCATGCTCCACATTGTCTCAGCCCACACAGGAAAGGGAGGAGGGGCCAGCCAAGGAACTGGCCAATCAGTCGTGAAGAGAGACAGAATGACAGAGACAGACAGATATCTCTACCTGAGGACCTCCGAGATAGAGGAGTCGCTGTCATCCGACCTGGAGACATAACAGGAGCAGGGTTAGGGTTAGGAAAGGGTTAGGGAAAGGGGAAAGACTAGAAGAGGAAGGGATATTGACAGGGTGCCTAGCCTGAGTGCCAGTCCATTTCAGCCAGTGACAAGCCAGCGACAAAGAGAATGGCACCCAAACTAGCCAATTGCCAGAGGAGAGAGAGGTTATCCATAAAATGGCCCAGAGTAGGTTTAGGGGGAGTCAGTGTTAGGTTGAGAGAGAGGGATTACCGACAGTAAGGATAGAGGAGGGGGTGAGTTAGAAAGGAAGGGGTACTGGGATTGGAGGACACTGAAAGGTTGCGGGAAGGGTTTCCCAGGAGTCAGGAAGTAGGAGAGGGGTGGGGTAGGGATAGGGTCAGCAGTAGGTTGGTGGACAGGGTTATCAATGAGACTGGATGTCACAGGACAACCCACTCATAACTGTGTCTGTGGAAAGGATCTGTTCCAGCAGACCCCCCGAGTCTTTGACAAATAGGGTCGCAATAAAACCTAATATTACACTATAAATCTTATTGCTCAGTTTACAGTATTGTTGCCATGATTTTTAGTTTTTCTTATGCTACTTTGAAATGAAAAATGTCTGGAGGGAGCAAAAGCTATTAAAAAAACATATCCTCCATAAATTATTCCATATCTCACATTATAATATTACATGCAGTATATTGTAGGCCAACATATTGTTCCCTAGTCTTGTAAGTGTGCAATTGTACATCTGGAAGTCTATGAACTCATAGTTAGCTCATAGTTAACAGGTAGTTGCAAAGTTGGTTCTCAAACCATTCAGGGTCCAGTTTCTCAAAAGCTTCATAGCTTTTTAACTGGTACTTTATTTCTCTGGATCAACCAGACCCATGCTACTCGTTTAAGAGAAAAGTGTAAATAGTTTAACACATTTCATCACGCACAGAGGTCAAACAACGCACTCTCTCACTGCTGTGCGGGCGGAGAAGTAAAGTACCATGTTACAGTAGCTGTGAAGCTTTCGAGAAACTAGGCCCAGATTTTTGGGGGCACTGGGGGAAATGGTTTCAGCCCACCAGCGGTCTACTTCTCAGTGTGAAGAATTTTGCATTAAGCAGAATGGTTCTAATCTATATTCAAGTGAGAAGGATAAATTCATCAAATTATCTTGTTTTTCCTCTCTGTTCGAGAACATTCTTGACATGTATACATACACCTGATAACCTCTAAGTTTGAGACATTCCCAGTACTATCTCTTTAAAACAGGTTACTTTCCAAAGAAGATGGTTTGGAAGGATATTGCATTTAAATGTTCATTTTTGCATTCTTGACCTCAATCAAACATGCCATATGTTCTCCCTGACCTCAATCAAATAAGACCTGCCCACTCCCCAAGGAAACAGCAGTGCATCTGTGAGACCAGAATGAACCTTGCCAAAAACGTTGGTGGGAAAAAGTGGATTCAAGTGGTGCCAAATGAATAATTCCCTTGCATATTCTTTTTCACTGCTGGTCTCAATTATTATTATAGGGTAGATAATAGCATCCTAGATTTTATAAAAGTGAAGAGAATTCAGTTGAACTAATTAGCTAACTATTCATCTCTTCAGCTATTCATTAATTCTCATTACACCCAATTATTGATTTAATCTGCAATGACTCACTGTTGCATTGTGATTATTGTAGTGCCATTGTATTCTATTTGTAAGGATGCTTGAGATACTGTCTTCTGACTAGGGCTCCATTGTAAAAGTGATGAAAAGTGCCTGGTTAGATAAAGGTTGATGGAACAAATAATGTCTTGAATTTATGAAAAAAGGGAATCTCGTGTAAATCTTTAACCATTTGAGATGCCTTACAGAATCATAATAATAATAATAGACTGATAATAAATATAATAAAATATGGACTTTCCTGTAAATGTAGAAACCAATTAAAACATTACAAATGATAAAATCAACAAAAATGACCTGTCAGGAAATCTCATCAAGACAACTTCCTTGAATAAAACAATGTCAGAAAACCATTCAAAATGTCCGCTAGTATCATCATCATACTGTCAATCTCTATGAGCCTAAATTACATCAACCTCCCAGCAGGCTTTCAACTATCCATTTATCCCTCAACAACTATCCCCTGCACTGTTAACTCAATAAAAACAAAATGGCAACCGCCGCCAAGCTAATGAGTTCTCCTCAGATAATTTACCTACCCCTGGTTTAGCTAATGAGGATCCACAGGCTCCCCTACACACACACACACACCCACACACACACACCCATAGGTACATGCCTGAGACTATCCCGTAGTACAGACTTATTACACACAGCTTCCTGGAACAATTAAGGAGATCAATAAACCCAAGAACCCCTCAGGTTTAACACAGATTTAAAATCTACACAAACAACTTCAAGCGGAGGCTTGGCAATTTACTGTTGCTATTTTACAAGGCTACAATTGATTGAGAGGAAGACAGAAGTTAAATGTTATTCCCCTTTTCAAGTCTATTTGTCTGGGTCTGTGAGCTCTAACAGAGAATGAAACGTGCTAGACTGTCAGTTCTAAGGGAGGTAGATCCATACCTCTAGAGTATTACTCTCAATAGGTCTGACCGTCACCTGTCCAAACGGCTCATAGAATAACTCAGGCTGGAGAAAAGAAAAAGATGGATAAAAGAAAAGGATGGACAGAAAGAAAGATGGGATTTGATTGAATGAGAAGATGTACGGGGGAGGAAACAAAGGAGCTTTTGAAAGTGTTGAACTACGTTCCATGTCTGGTTGAGGTCAGTGCAAGTGTGTGTGTGTGTGTGTGTGTGTGTGTGTGTGTGTGTGTGTGTGTGTGTGTGTGTGTGTGTGTGTGTGTGTGTGTGTGTGTGCGTGTGTGTGTGTGTGTGTGTGTGTACACTCACTTGTCCAGTGCAGAGCCCTGGCTCTGGTTGCTGGTGAGCCTGGAGAAGACGTTGCGGTCGTTCCGGGTTCTGAGTGGGGGGGAGGAGGGGGGAGTGTAGCCCACCACGTCAGGAGGCCTGGAAGGGGGAGGGGAGGAGGGTGAGGAAGGCTCTTTGTTTTAAGTTCACGGCACCTCATTTTCCACCCACATTTGATCTATTTCACATATTTCTCTATATATTTCACACATCATTAGTCAGCCTATTTGATTGGACAGATTTACCTGTAAGACTGACCACGATCATAAGACTTCCTCCGTGTCATTGGGGAGGGGTCAGAACCCCGAGACTGCCTAGGACTGATGTGCACATACACACACGCACAAACACATTCAGCAGAGTTTCTCCAGCATGGGGGCAGTGAAAATAAGCATCATCATAAATCGTGAGCGTCCGCATACATCTGGGCTGGCCAATCATGGCCTTGGTGAGCATCTACAGGGTATGCATCCTCACTCCAGCACAAACACACCTAATTCAACTAATGAACTAATCATGGTCTTCAATAACCCTTTATTTTACAGCCATGCCTCTCTAAAAATGAACCATCATTACCTGATATGAATTACACTTGCTGTTTTTTTTAGATTCACCAGAAAAAGTAAGTACCAGAAGGTACATGTTTAAAAAGTACTTGTTTTCATATGCAGTAGTTACCCCAAAGTACTGGGTATTAATACCACCTGAAACAAGGCTATCAAATAAAGGGTTACAGACAATTTCTACCCGAAAAGCAGTGATGCCACTCACAAGGTGTGTCCCCTGATGGGCAGGCTGACGGTGCGGGAGACCCTATCCCTGTAGTGGGGGTCTCGGAGGGAGAGGCCCAGGCCCCCCAGCAGGCTCCCGTTCTCCTGGATGTCGGTGAGGGAGGCCAGGGACTTGGTGATGTTCTTGGTGGAGGGGTCCAACACGGGGCCCAGGTACTCCGCCGACACCGCCTTCATCTGGGCAGAGAGACGTGGCTCTGCCTGGAAGGGTAGGGAGGGTGGGGGGATCGAGAGTTAGGAAGGGGGGGGGGGGGGGGGGGGGAATGGGGAGACAGAGGAGAAGAGAGTGAGGCTGCTTATAAGGCTATATTGATGGGAGGTGTTGGTAAGGAGCTTGTTGTTGCTGAAACAGGCCATATACATGACTACCATCTACTGGTAGCTGAGGGGAACTACAGCTATCTGATTTCACTGACAACAAACGTTATGCTTTGTTTACTCCACAAACTAAAGTGAACAGACAAAATAAGGGTAACTGTATCTAGTAGGGTTCCTCATAACAACCATGGCATACATTAAAAGACAATCAGGTGGCCGGAATCACAACTGAGCAGAGACTCATGTCAATATGAAAACATCATCATTTCAAGCAGACAATGGGAGATGAGAGAGCCTCCTTCTCCTCTTGAAGATCTCACTGATCTTGCCTGCATTGATGCAGGCAATACAGTGTAACCCAGTGTACAGTGTTTTCACCTAGCCAATCATGTCAGACCTGAAAGAAAGCATTCAACGAGAGGTCAAGGTGACTGTACCTGAACCCTTAGCTTGAAGTCATCCTGACTGGCTGAGGGCTTCATTTGAGAAAAACTAGAGGAAAAGAGAGGTAAACCAAGTAAATAAATAAACATACAGAAAGTACTTGTCTAGAAAGTGAAGGGTTGTGCCGTTTCATTTAGTCTCACCTGCCCTCAGACGCCTGGCTAAACTCTGATGGCTCCTCATCTGTGCTGACGTAACCATTCTCTGTGGAGACAAACACACAGTCACCCTAACACATACACATGTGTGTCTGTGTGAGTGTGTGTGTGTGTGTGTGTGTGTGTGTCTGTGTGTGTGTGTGTGTGTGTGTGCGTGCGTGTGTGTGTGTGTGTGTGTGTGTGTGTGTGCGTGCGTCTGTCTGTCTCACCCTGCTGTACATTGTGTATGAGTGCCTGCAGCTCAGGGTTACACTCCGCCTTCTCTCTCAGCGCGTCCAGGATTATGTGATTGTGGGCGGAGCCGATCACATCCGTCTGTCTCAGCTGGCCCTCCAGCAGACGGACCTGAGCCTCCTTCTGAGCCACCTGTAACCCCTGGGAAGACCAGCAGAGGGAGACATTTAACCACAGCTACAGTACCTACGGCTTCCAGCCATTATCTGCATCCCAAATCTCCCACCTGTTCCCTGATGTCTGCACTTGTGTATTCCCCTGCATGGATTAAAAAAAAAACATAGAATTGTTGCTTACACCAATCCTATGCTTTGAAATCCATTCTGGTGGAGAACACAAGTGCATACTCCGTGGGAAAGGGCGGAAAATTGGGATGCAAGCCTTCAAATATTAAACTCACTGGCAGCTTCTTCTCACAGTTACTACAGCCATCCAACAACTGCAGGAACTGACACTATGGGAAATGTGAAACAGCAGGTTTATGAGGTATATCTCACCTTGTCAATGGAGGCTTTGAGGAAGTGGTCCAGGAGGTGTCGGGCCTCGGCCAGTGAGCAGGAGCTGATGACCACTGAGGTGTCCACTGAGTCCAGCTCATCCTGCAGGAAACACTCAGGCTTTATATGGCCTCACTGGAGATCCACAGTCAGTGTGTGTGTGTGTGTGTGTGTGTGTGTGTGTGTGTGTATTCCTACCTTGGTCTCCTCTATCTGTACAATGGTAGCTTGACAGTCTGATAGGCTGTCGTTGATGTAGTCGATGTTGGCGTTCAGCACCTCGATCTCCTCATTCATTTCCTGTACAAGGCGGTCATCCTCCGCTAGCCCCTCCCCCTCAGCCATAAGCATCTCCCTCTTACGGAGCAGCGCTTCCTGCTGTACAGAGAGCTCCTCTCGCTTCTGTCTCACACACACACACACACACACACACACACACACACACACACACACACACACACACACACACACGGAAGAGGATAGAGAAGAGGAGAAAGACAAGCCAAGTTAGGTCTGCATTTCATCAAAAAAGTTGGACCTATGGCCCAATTCCAAATCAAACACTGGATCCTTGCCCTTGGCACGTCATATAGATCTGAGAAGCATGGGTACCGTAGGCACCAGGAAGCTAGGTGGAGTTAGTGACTGTTAAATTGAAGACTCAGATAAACTGCTTGGCTCAGACAGGAAGTCCGGTCACAGGGCAGAGGAAGTGATGCGTAGCCTACCTTGATGAGCCGGTCCATGTCGGACTCCACGTTGGAGATGGTCATCCTCTGCATGACGATGTCCAGGATCCTCCTCTCCAAGGCCTGCCACTTCTGACGCGCCGCCTTGGAGAAGCTGCTGCCAATGCCCACCACACCCTTCCTCTGGGTCTTCTTTCTGCTGCTGGGGGGGCAGGGGGGGGGGGGGGGGGGGAGTAGAGAGTCAGTCGTGTAAGCTACTACACAACTCAAGACAATAAAAGCACCATAGCAAAAGCTATCAGTTATCATTATCGACAGTAGAGACAAGAAGGCAGCTTTGGCATTGCATTCAATTCTTTCTCTAAACAACAACAATCTACTCAGTATTCTACGGGAGCCACTCATCCTCTATCTAACTCAATAATGTAACTGAATAATGACTTTGTAAAGTGCCCTTTACTTCCAAAATTGAATGGAACCTAATAAAAGCTTCACCGAAATGTCAACACACATGGACCCTGGTTTAAGGCCCGAGAAGCTGTTAAGCACTTTGTGGAAAAAATAAGTGACTGCTGACCTGATTAACTACCGCTATTACCTCGCAATACGTGTTCCATTCGTCGTCCCCTCGTTCTCCCCCAGGTAGCCATTAAACTTTCCGGTGTTCCACTGTTTTACTATACTGGACACATTGGTGCGGTTGGACTCAGGCTCAGAGGAGGTGGTGCTGGCTGACAGTTCAGCTCCAGAGTCGAGAGGCTGCAGGCGGCGGGCCATGCGCCCAGCCACGCGGTCTGACATGGGCTTGGCCATACGCCGCAGGGCCGTCACCTCCTGGGTCTTCCTCCTCAACACCAGCTCCTGCTGACGCTTCTGAGACTCCAGCGAACGGATCTGATACTGAGGGAGAGAGAGAGAGAGAGAGAGAGAGAGAGAGAGAGAGAGAGAGAAAGAGAGAGAGAAAGAGAGAGAGAGAAAGAGAGAGAGAGAGAAAGAGAGAGAGAGAGAGAGAGAGAGAGAGAGAGAGAGAGAGTGAGTAACACAGGTCAATACATAGAGGATGTAGAGCAATAGATTAGCTGGATCTGACATCGAGACAGAGAGAGACAAACAGTAATGTATAATTCATATGTAAAGCATATGACAGAGAGATACAGCAGTCAATATAAATATAGAATACATAATCTCATCTGATACTAAGAGGGAGAAAGGGGAGACGCAGGCAATATATAAACACTACATCAACCATATATTATTTATGTCGTGTAAACTGACGGTGGGTAACCGAGATATACCAGTTTTTATATTCTAAATGTCAATATAACCTGATTATAAACCGGAAAGAGAGAAAGCATGACGCTACGGCCCTCGACAATCAGAGTTTTGCATTCCTAGTGTTACATGGACATCATGAGTGCATCCTGTGACTGCTTTACATGTGACCCCTTCAGTTCAGTTCAGACACACACACATGCAAGCGTGCGTGTGCACCCGCGCACACACACACTCACACACTAACCTCTTGTCGGCGCTGCTCCTTCTTAAGCTGAGCGATCTCTCTGTTCCTCTTAGCCTCCACCATCCTCCTTCTCTGCTGCTCCTCCTTCATCTGCTTCATCAGCGCCACCTGGTGGACATCAAGTGAACAGTATCTCAGTTTCCCATATCGTGTCAAATAATGGTCACCAAATCTGGTCCTAAGGAAGCAACACGGTGTCCAGGTGTGGTTAGAGCCCTCTCTCAATCAGAAGGGTTAGTGCTGGGCTGAAACAAACACCTGCGCACGACCTTTGGCTCTCCAGGAACAGAGCTAGTGACCGCTGATGTAAAGTCAGCGTACAGTACAACATATATAAATCATTATCATTGTCATAACCCCTCCTCTAATGCCCAGACTTATTCTTCTCCCTCCTCCTCCTCCTCCTCCTCACCTTGGCTTTCTTCATCTCGTTGACCTCAGCCTGGAGTTTCTTGAGCTCTCGTTCATACCGGGTCTGGTTCTTGAGCAGACGTGCGTGTTCCTTCTGGGCCGCCTGAAGCTTCTGCAGGTCTCTGTTCATCTCCTTTAGACGTTTCTCATACTCAGACTTGATCCTGCTGGCCTTCTCCTCTGTGTAGTTCTCCATAGACACTAATGGTAGAGGGAAAGGAATATCAAGCCGGTGTGCCTACATTACCCACAACCACAACCGACTGAGTTGTGGCGCATTTGGTCAAGTGAATGTATCTGCAAAATAGGGGCCTACATTACCCAGAAAATGTCTACATTACCCAGAAACCAATAGTGTCCATAACCTTCCATTCAAAACAAATATATGCTATTCAGCTGACGCTTTCATCCAAAGCGACTTTACATTGCAGTGAGTGCATACATTTTTCAGTATATATGGTCCTAGCAGGAATCGAACCCACCACCTAAGCGTTGTTAGTGCCATGCTCTACCAACTGAGCCACAGAGGACCACATGTTGTATCTCTGTGCCTACAGTATGTAATCCATAGTCCAACTAACTGATGTGATCCTGTGTGCCTACAGTACCCAGAGTTCCACTCACTGAGGTTGTGCAGCACCCGGTCTCTCTCCTGCTGGGTGTCTCTGATCTTGTTCTGCAGTAAGATGAGTTTCTCCTCGTACTGTAGTTTTAACATGTGTAGTCTCTTCTGGCTGTTCTCCAGCTCATCTATGAGCTTCTGCTTGATCTCTATCTCACACGTCAGGTCGGCCAGGTCTGCCTGGAAATTGGCTGGAGGGGGGAAGAGGTCACAGAAAGGTGAAAGAGGGGTGAAAGGTCAAACATTGAAGCATGGTGAGAAACTGAATTCACGTCAAATGGAGTTTCTCTTTGTTTCACACATTTGAGTGGTAGAACCCGAATACACAGTAAAGAATGAGCTTGGAAACGAGGTGAAATTCGATGTAAGTTTAGATTGATTACTAAACTGGGAACTTTTAGTACAGTTTCTATCTAATGGCTTGTGTGATATCAAATACTGAATTGTCATCTACTCACCTTTCTCATCTGAATCAGAGTCTGAGTCCACCTGGCTCTCGTCACTGTCAAACTCTTCCTCATCCCTCCCCTCCTCTTCATACTCCTCCTCATCCTCATCACAGCCACTCTCCTCCCGCTCCTCCTCCTGCAGAGGGGACATCACATCCTACACACACACACACACACATATACACACACACACACACACACACACACACACACACACACACACACACACACACACACACACACACACACACACAACTTTAGATTCCCACATAACTTCTTATCTGTAATATGCCTCCAAGTCATGACTTGACGTCTGCGCCTCTTACATCTGTGTAATTTTCATCCGAGTCTATCTCTCCATTCTCTCCGTTTTCCCCATTCTGTCCATTTTCTCCATTCTCTCCATTCTCATGAGAGTGCAACTTCACTCTTTTCTTCATCCCTTTATCTTTCTCTGGACTGCAATGAGAAAAGGTGCACAATAAACATATTAATAAGCTCAACCGTCCCAACTGTAGCACACACAGATCTACTGCTAACATTTACAGTCATGAAAACCCCAGGTTGTTTTGATTGCTACTGTTTCAACAATCCGTCATTTTGTTTTGGGAGTGTTGCCAAGTCTACTTGGAGAGCTAGAACCTTCTGGTAATTAGTAAAGACCTCTCGATCTCTCTCTCTCTCATTCGATTTCTCTCTCCCCCTCTCCTTCCCTCTCTTCCATTGAAATTGCATGAGCCTCTATTAACCTGTGAGTGAGGCCTTGCTCCTCTTCCTCTCATTACCCACCAGCCGTCAGAATGAATAATGGCTGCTCGTGACTGTGCCAGAATCGCTACACATCCCTGGCCCCTTTCCAAACCTATTCAGTCGCTTGCTTCCCTAGGCCCTAGTTGATCCTCTAGCTCACTTCTCAAAACAATGATTTATGTCATAAAATAAGGAAGTAAGTTGCCAGTTGTGACGGCTGTGAATGACATCTGACACGACAGTGTTATCTCCTTCTCTCCTCTCGATTTCATGTCTCACAGAGGCGGTTCTGTGAAACATGTTCCTGTGATACGGAATCTGCTTGAGACCTCCCAGAGTTTAGGCGTAGTCCTTCAACGAGGCTGGCTTACAACTAGTCTTCCAACCTCTCACCTCATCCTCCTCTGCCTCCTCTCCTTCTTCTTCAGCCTCTCGATGTCCTGCTTGGCTCGCCGAATCACGTCCGTCATCTCCGCCTCCATGGACTTTGCAGGGGAGGAGCCTGGAGGGTGGCCGAGGGCGGAGCTATGGGCGGCCGAGGAGGGGAACGGGGAGCGAGAGGAGAGCCGGGACACGCTACGACGCAGAGACTCATTCATCGCCTCGCTCTCTAACAACTTTGACCTGGGAAAAAGGGAGAAGGAGTAGGGAAAAGAGAGAAAGAGTTGAGAAGAGGGGAAAAGGCAGAGATAGAGCCAGAGAAAGAGAATGATAAGGAGAGAAATAAAATATGGAATTGGAATCAAACTTCACTCTCTACAGGCCCTTAATACAAAAGTAACTCTGACAAGAACAAAACAGAAACTCCATGAACAGAAAGTCATGCAAGCTGTTCCCATTCACTTCCAGAATGATGTTGAGAGTCCAGTCAGAGGGCAGTATGATCCACTCTGAAGCTTATTAAACAGCCGAGCAGAGTTGAAGCCTTACCTGAGCTCCTCGACCTCTCTGATGTAGTTCTTGATCAAAGTGCTGATCTCCTCCTTGCCCTCCCCTGCAGGTCAAAAGGACACAGTGTCACAAGATACAATCTGACCTACGCAAAAAATGTCCAATTGACTAGGTCAGATCACTCATTTTGAGTCTTTCAATAAACAACATATGAAGAAAGTATAGTAAGCCCGGTCCGTGTTCTTACCTGAATTGGCGAGCAGCGAGCTGACCTCGTTGGCGAGCAGCTGCGTGACACGCGCGTTGAGGTGGTCGATGGTCTCCTGCATGGCTTTGACACGCATGCGGAGCGTGTCGCTCTCTCTCTGCAACATGGAATTCTCAGTGAACAGATCACTGAAGCCCTCCGAGCCATCCTCCCCCGCCACACGCTTCCCCTGGAGAACGAGAGAGTCAGCCAATCAGCACACGGGAGGAAGGTATCTCAACCAATAAGAATGCAGAGTGAATGTCATTTCACCCAATCAAATCCAATAAATAAGCAGGACAACACCATTTCCCCCCCAATAACCCTATTGCGACACCAAACACACAGACATATACTGTATGTATATTTGGAGCTGTACAATGACAATGTATCCAATCATAGACAAGACACCATCATTTCACCCAATCACCCGCTCCATTACTCTCAGACTCTCTTCAGACAGATCAGATCTCTCTTAACCCAATGAGGTAATCTCAAGACCCTCACCATGGCTACGCACCATTAACTCAGTAGTCTAGTAACCGTAGTAACTCACTGTTAATCACATTATCGCTCTAAACGATCCCTCGTGTCCCATAACCTCTAGGGTCAAAGTTGATCCAGAGAAGGAAAGTGATCATTCCATCCCTCCCTTCCTCCCACCCCCTTCCCTCTCATCTATTCATTCTTCTGTCCCTGGCCCCTTCCAATTCAAAAGTGTCAATCTCCATAAATCCCTTTCTCTCTACCCCCTCCGTCCCTCCCTCACTCTTTCTCCCTTCCTCTCTATCCGTCCCTCCCTCCATCCCTCCATCCCTCCATCCCCCTCTCTTTCTCACCGCTTTATACTCCATTAGTTCAATCTGTAGCCGGGCGATCTCGGCCCGCAGAGCACTGATCTGCTGGCTGGTCTTGTCCTGGTTGATCACCACCTTGTTCTTGATGTTCCTGGCTCGGTTGGCGTACTTCAAAGTGTTCAGAGTCTCCATGAAGTCCCGGTCCGACGGACTCACACACGCTATCATCACCGTGCGACTGGGAGGGAAAGACAGGGAGGGAGGGTGAGAGTAAGTGAGGTGAGGTGAGGTATTATGTATCAGCAGTAAAAAAGGGCTGTGTGTGTGTGTGTGTGTGTGTGTTACCTGTTTCCTCCCAGTGAGTCCTGTAGCAAGCGTGTGAGTTTAGAGTCTCTGTAGGGGACATGGCCTCCTTTCTTAGCCTGGTCTCCGAGTGCACTGATCACATTTCCCAGAGCCAGCTAGGGAAGACACACGCACACACACACACACACACACACACACGTCAGAATCATATCAGACAAGCACATCTGTCTCACTAAATCACAATTCACATGCGCGTACAAGCACACACACACACATAGACACGCACTACTCACCAGTCCACAGTTGATGGATATGCCCTCCCGGGCTCTCTCTCCGGTGGCTCCTGTGCGTTTCAGTCTCTCTGAACCAGCCAGGTCCACAAAGTGAAACTTGGCCATCAGGGTCTCGTACTCAGGCTTGGCTATGGTCCCTCCCGATACACCGTTCACCTCCTCGGTAACATCACCATTTACACCCCCGTTTACCTGGAGAACAGAGGTACAAAAGAGTTAACAACTGCTGTCTCGACAAGATGGATCATCAACAAGCTTTATCACTTTATACTTTTTAACGACTTCATTGTTTATTGGCTATGAGGAAATGTAAGATGATATGTAATATTGACATCGTGGTGTTATTGAAAACACTCATCTGTAAAGGCCAATAACAGCTGCTTGGTCAAAAGCTGCTTGGCCAATAATCAGTGGGAATAGAAATACTTCAAGCAGCTGAAGCAAGCACACAAATGTTCTTTATTTCCACTTGAGCTCATTCATTCTTTCTTCTTCTCCCGATCTCTCCCCCGATCTCTCTCTTTCTCGATCCCTCCCTCCATCCGACCCTTCCTCACCATGTCGATGTCCGTTTGTTGGCAGACTCTCATCTGACAGAGGTGGATGGTGAAGATGGCGTGAGACCTGGAGCTCTGGGCGTTCATCTGGGTACTGGCCGTGGTACGAGACAGAGCACCCAGCTTCAGACATTGCAACAGCTGCAAAACAAATGATCCTGGCATTTAGAAGCCTACTATACACAGAGAAACACACATTCATACTGTAACAGTAACACACAAACACGTGCATCCACACACACACACACAAAAGATCCTTTATCTTCATACACTTACATATATGACTTACATAACCGCACACACACGCATGCACACAGATACAGACACAGACACAGACACAGACTCAGACTCAGACACAGACACAGACACAGACACAGACTCAGACACAGACTCAGACACACACACAGACTCAGACTCAGACACAGACACACACACAGACACACAGACCTCTTCCTCTGAGGTGACGAGTCGTGAGGTGACTCCAGAGGTGTATATACTGCCACTGACATCCTCATGGATCTTTATGTTGGACTTCCTGCTTTTACAGTCTGGATCCTTCGACCCGTCAAACAGGTCCAGGATCTCCTCATTGTACAACTGTAAAACACACACAGGAATACACATTATTAACACACAGACACACCAACACACACATTCTGTACATTAACAAACAACAGATTATTGAAAAAAGCATTCATTCATTAAATGCATTATTTTTTCAATCCATTGAAAAATATATCTGGGTATAGTGTATATTCCAGTAGTCTTCAACTCAACTGTGTGTGTTCTTTACATTCTTCTGTAAATTGGAAATAAAATGCTTTGGAATTGAATTGGAGTTTCGAAACACTTTCTGAATTTATGGGATTAAAAAGGAATTTGCCCCAAGGCTGCCCTCAACACTGATAACCCCATGACCTGACAGTGACAGTAGGCTACAGCTGAACCAACAACAGAGAGGACAAAGAGAGAGAGATGGTGGGGGGGGGGGGTGGAGTGAGAGAGAGAGACTAAAAGAGAAAGATAGAATAGAGAAGACAAAAACAGTAAAGAATAAATAAATAAATAAAAAAGAGAGCCAGAGGGGGGTGGATGGGAGGAGAGACAGAGGGAAAGATGGAGATGGAGATGGAGATGGAGATAGAGAAGAGTTAAGCAGAGAGCCATCTCTAAGTGAATCAGAGAGTATTAGCAGCCTATTACCGTGGTCCCCAGAGAGAGCCTGGAGTAGGGCAGAGAGCCAGAAAACACACTTTTAACCACTAACACACACACACAAATATATACACTGATAAAAACAAATCAGACACACACACACACACACACACACACACACACACACACACACACACACCCCTGACAGATGCTACTAAACACTAAACAGACAACAGATACGCACCAGGCACCTCTCGGTACAACCAGTTAAACTCTATTACATATATCAGCTCATATCTCCATACTCACCCCCCTTTCCTATTCATCCCCTTTTCCATGGGCTCATGGGTAATGTCAGGGCTAATGACTGACATCAATCAGGACCCACTGGGCTCTACTGTGTGTCTGTCATCAGGCTGTCGCTTCCTGTTATATTACCTAGGCTTGATCCCTCCATCTTCCTGTTTAATGTCACATCTGGTTAGGGTTACCACACCCACACACACACACACACACACACACACACACATACACACACACACACACCCACACACCCACACACAAACACACACACAAGACCACCATGAAGCTAGAGGTCTCCACTAGGGATGGTCATTGTCTCTCTGTTGTGAGAAGAGTAGAGGCATTTCTCACAAAGGGTCGGAGCCAAGCGTGCAGACGAAGGTGAGAAGACGAGGAGAGGAAGAATGGAAGCCATTTTACCAAGACCACCATAAACACACTCTTACCCCTTCATCTCTGGAGGGTGGGTGCAGGCTATGATGTGTGTGTGTGTGTGTGTGTGTGTGTGTGTGTGTGTGTGTGTGTGTGTGTGTATGTGGGTGATTACCTCTAGGAACTGTGCGCTGACTTTAAACTCAGGCGGGTGTGTGCCAGCGCCCTGGGCCTCTGCCCTCCTCTGCTGGATGCCCTGGAACAGATGGTGCACTGCCCGCGGGATGATGCCCTGCTCCTCCTTACAGATGTTCATGTCAAACCCTGTGCCCATGGTGTAGGTCTTCCCTGAGCCCGTCTGGGATACAACAGAGTTAAAGACAGAGGTCACACATCGCATGCAATCCTGTCATTACTCGATGTCTATGTGTGTTTGTGTGTACCTCCGTGTTTGCACGTATGTCTGTCCTATCCATATGCAAATACAGTGGGGTTGTAGTCACAAAAGCTGTATGTGTGTGTGTGTGTGTGTGTGTGTGTGTGTTTGTGTGTGTGTGTGTGTGTGTATTTACAGTACATGGGTATACCTGTCCATAGGCGAACACAGTAGCGTTGTATCCCTCTAAGCAGCCCTCGATGAGTTTGTGGACACAGGCGTCATAGATCTGATGCTGGGCTGAGTCGATGTCGAACACAAAGTCGTAGGTGAAGGCCTTGTCTTTTCCCAGCAGCACCTGGGGCTCTCCGGGCGTGACCAGCGTACAGACGTGACAGCCTTCGATCTTCTCCTTCGCCATCTGAGGACGGATCCTGGAAATAGAGGAGAGGCAAGGTCAGGAAGGGGTTAAACCACGTTCCAAGTCATAGTCAACAAGGGGTAAAAACAAAAGGCAGCAGGTTAAAACATTGACACAGCATGAGAAAAACACGTTTAGGGGCTATAAATGTAAGCCGTTAAAATAATGCATTTATTCCCCTACTATTTCTAGTGTAAAGAATACAAATAATTAACATACAATAGAGATACATACATTCATACATTGTCAATGTTTTAACCCCCCTAACTACACGATACTATAAGGCCTGCTAATCTAAGGATTAGATACTAGACTGCAAAACGTGCACTTAAGTAGACAACATGGAGTGTGGATTTAATTATTCTAAGCTGGTAAAAGCGATGACCAAGCAGAAAGAGTGCATCTCCCCCACTAACCCTTCAATCCTTCCCTTAGGGACATACTCCCACCCTGATTCCACAGAAACGTTAACTCCCCCATGTACTCCAATCTGAACAGCTGCAAAGCAGACACACACTCAAACACACAAACACACACACACACACATCAATACACAAGGAACCCCAAACACTACCCGAGCATACACCAGCCCGTCCCCCAATGCTGACAACAGGATTTTAGAAATATAAGCCATTTAGCTGACGCTTTTATCCAAAGCAACTTACATTGCAGTGAGTGCATACATTTTTCAGTATCTATGGCCCCAGCAGGAAGAAAGAAAGATTAGGACACATTAAATGTACTACCTCCATCACATTTACATAATCAGTTACATCCAACCTTTTAAGGGCATAAGCAGGGACCGTTAGGTCATGCCATTGGACCGTTAGGTCATGCCATTGGACCGTTAGGTCATGCCATTGGACCGTTAGGTCATGCCATTGGATCCCAATTGGATAGTTTTCAGCTCATTACTAATGGATGGATATACTAATAGAAGGATCTGGCATTGTCTCCTCACAGTGTATTACTCTGGTTGTACATCTGACAACTGTGAGTGTGTGTGTGTGTGTGTGTGTGTGTGTGTGTGTGTGTGTGTGTGTGTGTGTGTGTGTGTGTGTGTGTGTGTGATGCAGTTGTGGATATCAGAGGATGTGAAAGGACTGAGGAGTGTTCTCTCTCACACAGCAGAGAGGACATACAAGACAGAGAGAAAGGGGAGAGAAGAAAGACAGAAAATAGAGCAGGCACACCCTCAGTTTTGCATAGGATGCCCCCCCCACCCCCCTCTCTCTCTCTCTCTCTCTCTCTCTCTCTCTCACAACATATCTCTTTCTCCTGCATGTCTTTCTCTGTCTGTCTGTCTGTCTGTCTGTCTGTCTGTCTGTCTGTCTCCTTCCTATAAAAAAGATAGATGTGGAACCCAACCCTGGACAGCACAGAAGGATTCCTCTGTTGACCAGCAGTATATCACATGAGAATAGCCCTAGGAAGAACACACGTGCACGCACACACACACACACACAAACACACTCACTGCAACAATGACAGTGTGCCACTGACCCACTGCAACAAGAAATGCTATAGCCATAAATCATTTATTCACACACACGCACGCACGCACGCACGCACAGGGACGTGTGCATTCACACAACCATGCACATCCGCCCATGACAGTATCCTCAGGAGGCTGCAAAACTGACACCCCTTGTGTTTACACACGCACACACGCCCACACACACACACACACAGGACAGCACAGGTCCCAGTAACACACAGACACACACACACACACACACACACACACACACACACACACACACACACACACACACACGCCTAGGGAGGGTACAGCTAAAAATAACCTAGAAACCTTGATTAACTGACTTCCTGTGAGACAAAAGCAAGAGAAAGCGAGAGAGAGAGAGAGAGAGAGAGCGATGGAAAGACACAGTTTGTAAATCTCAGTGAACCAACTCAGCCGTGAAGCAGTTCCCTGACGCACTCCTCTAATACCTCCATCTATCCTTCATCTCCTCACTTTAATAGGAAGACTTCTTTACACTACCGGGGGGCCTTCACACATTCCCCCAAAAAAACACTCTAACCCCCTCCTCTGTCTGCATTCATTAGCCTAGTGCTTTGTTAGCAGCCCAATCCCACTCCCACCAGACACACACTGTTAGGAGCTCATTAGAAACTCGCTATGAGGGAGATACAGTAATTAGGATCATTATCAAACCCAATAGGACTAATTATGAGTTGAATTCACACAATCATGGGGAGGATAACTAAGCTACAACTTCCAAGTCAAGATGATATGGCGAACCTTTAACCTACTGAGAGTGGGTTAATTTTTGACACATTGCTTGCTTACTGGAAATGACTTAGGCCTCCAGTAGACACCCCATGGGTTCAGCTCTTATATGTAACATTTAACCAAAGACACATTTTTACTGTTTCCATGTGTCAGAACTCCTCCATTGTGTGTCAACATCATCAGCCGTAATGTGCAACTGGGAGCCATGTGTCATACTCCAGCCATTGTGTGTCAGAGGGACAGGGGGACTGTTTGTGCAACTGGGAGCCATGTGTCCTGCTCCAGCCATTGTGTGTCTTGACAGCAGAGTGACATCAGAGTCATAAGTCAACTGGTGCTGTTCTGATCAAATGGAGTGTTGGCTTAAAGAGAAGAGGACGGTTAACCACTTCCTGGACATCCAGGGATCAAGACACACATTTGCACCGACGCACCAACGCACCCCCGCATGCACTCATGCGAACATGCACACACACACACCCACACAGTGGCAAGCTGTTGTTAACCACAGAGTGATAGCAAGATCGTTCCCATATGTGTGCGCATGTCTTTTAACACCCAATGAATCCTTTAACACTAAAGGGCACTACATCTTAACATACTACATCTTAACACACTACATCTTAACATACTACATCTTAACATACTACATCTTAACACACTACATCTTAACACACTACATCTTAACACACTACATCTTAACATACTACATCTTAACACACTACATCTTAACACACTACATCTTAACATACTACATCTTAACACACTACATCTTAACACACTACATCTTAACACACTACATCTTAACATACTACATCTTAACACACTACATCTTAACATACTACATCTTAACACACTACATCTTAACATACTACATCTTAACACACTACATCTTAACACACTACATCTTAACACACTACATCTTAACACACTACATCTTAACACACTACATCTTAACATACTACATCTTAGCATACTACATCTTAACATACTACATCTTAACACACTACATCTTAACATACTACATCTTAACACACTACATCTTAACACACTACATCTTAACATACTACATCTTAACATACTACATCTTAACACACTACATCTTAACATACTACATCTTAACACACTACATCTTAACACACTACATCTTAACATACTACATCTTAACATACTACATCTTAACATACTACATCTTAACATACTACATCTTAACATACTACATCTTAGCACACTACATCTTAGCACACTACATCTTAGCATACTACATCTTAACACACTACATCTTAACATACTACATCTTAACATACTACATCTTAACACACTACATCTTAGCATACTACATCTTAACACACTACATCTTAGCACACTACATCTTAGCAAAGAGAGAGAGAACAAGAAAGAGAACAAGAAAGAGAACGAGGGAGAAAAAGACAGAAACAAACTGTCAGTAGTTTCCTTGGTTCTCTCTTCTGTTGCCAGAACTCTACACACTGCCGTCAGAGATCAGGAAGGGCCTGTTTCCTTAGCAACAGAACCCGCTGCAGAGGCCTAGCGACTCCTAATGTGACACACTGACCCACCATGTGTGTGTGTGTGTGTGTGTGTGTGTGTGTGTGTGTGTGTGTGTGTGTGTGCGTGCATGCGGAATAGACAGTCAAAGACCAGTTATGCAAATCACTCGTTCCTACAACTGTACACCCTATCACAACTCAAGACTGACACACAACGGCCAGCCAACCAGCTGGCCAGCCTATCACAAAGCAGTATTAAGCGTTAAGGCCCATGGATGCCAAGTCTATCTCTAACGAGCCAGAGTGGCAATAAAATCAGCATAGTGCCATTGTGTGCTATTTAGAGTGTGTGCTATTTTCCTGTGTGTGTGTGTCCACGCGTGTGTGTGTGTGTGTGTGTGTGTGTGTGTGTGTGTGTGTGTGTGTGTGTGTGTAACTGCACAGTTCAATCTCCCTCGATACAGGTCCATAGAGACACAATTTTCATACTGTAAAACTGTTCAATAAAGCTAGATATCTCAATAGTACTAGAAGGTACACACACCTACATTTGTGATATACAGTAGCAGGCATACACACACACACTGTTAATCCTATACACTTGACCTGTGAATCCTTCACTGGAAACTCATACTTATTCTCTCTCTCTCTCTCTATTCCTGGCCTGGGTTCAACTAAGGAAGTCAGTCACAGAGTACTTGTTTTCTTTGAACGTCCATCATCATTCCATCATGACGTGACAACTCTGGTCTCACACACACACACACACACACACACACACACACACTATTTCATACCCTCTCCTCTCACTTCCCCTATGCTTCTCCCTTTCTCCTTTCTTTCCTCCCTCCATCCTCCTCTCCCTCTCTCCGGTGCCAGTAAAAACAGATCAGTAGGTCACAAGGGAGGGGTGGAGGGGTGGAAACGGGCCTCCTCCATTTCCCCTCCTGAGAGATAACAGCAGGAGACTGGACTCTATTTCTCTCGTTCTATGTCTGTTTATCTCTCTCTCTCTGTTTCTCTCTTCCTCTCCAACAGAAAAATAAATGGCTATTTATCATTCTCGCCCTCCTACATGTTCATTTTTTTTTCTTTCTTTGACTCTCTGCCTCTCCCATTATCAAATATATACCCCTTTAATGGAAAAAGGTCTGTCCTACAACCATAAGCACATTTAACCTTCCTGGGGCCAGCTGTGCATCCCTCACACACTCTTAATGGATAACATCTTTCCACTCTGCCTCCAAGTGTGCACACACGCACACACACACACGCACGCACACACACACACACACACACAGATCCTGGCCTGAGTCCTCTTTCCACAAAGGTGTCACAATAGCTGATGACATGAGGACAAACCCAGACTGGCTGACTGCCTTGCTGATTGGACGGTGCTAACAGGTAGAGAATAGTAGCTATGTGCCAAGGCCAACTGAACTGTATGTCATGTTTTGTTAGACAGAAATGGAGGATGTTGAATGTGTGTGTTTATCAAAGCAGAAGCAGCAGTGTGTGTAGGTGGGTGGGTGGGTCGAGGGGGGAGGGGGGTGTCCCCTTTGTCCCTTTCCCTTAATAAACAGAGGAAATGACATCATGGGGTGAGGAGAGTTTAGTGGCATATATAGGATAACCTCACCCCCAGCCCATCATTATGTTAACCCTAACCCTAACCCTAACAATTAATAAAGTTTCCACATTCAAAAACAACTAACTTTCACTGGGGGGCAGACAGAGAGAAAGAGAGAGGGATTGAAGAATGATGCCATTCCTAATTTCAGTCCAGCCGCCACTGACATACACATACATGCATATGCCTGTGGAGACAGACAGCAGGCAGCCAGGCAGAACCGTGTGTGTGTTTGTGTGTGTGTGTGTGTGTGTGTGTGCGTGTGCGTGTGTGTGTGTGTGTGTGTGTGTGTGTGTGTGTGTGTGTGTGTGTGTGTGTGTGTGTGTGTGTGAGAGAGAGAGTGCTGTCATGTTGCATGCAGATAAAACTAATTTGCATACTCACTATCTGTAGCCACACCCTGTCACTTATTTTAAAGGCCTCCTTAGTGTCCTTTTTAGCTATCCTTTACACATACACACACCACCTGCTGAGCGTGCGTGCACACACACACATGCATGCACACACACACACACACACGCATCCACGCACACGCACACGCAGTTAGACTCATTATACAGCGTACTTAATATCCCCCTTGTGTCAATTCTCTCATTAATAACACAGCTAGACGAACACACACACACACACCTCATTACCTGTGTGTGTCAAATGAATCTAGTGTGTGTTTGGGCAGGGCGCCCATGCAGGACAGTAAATCCCACTCACAGAGTGTTGGCACAGCCTCATAAATACAGACCTGGAGCACCATCATGGAGGCTGATAGGGTCATCAGTACATCACTATATCAGTGTAGAGGGGACAGAGTTTCTAGTTACTCTATTTCTACGTGGGTTAGGGTTATGCTTACATAAGCTGAGACACGGTGCCTGACCTCTTTTCTCTTTTTCCTTCGCTCTTTCTGTCATAATCCGAGCATGTACAGTATTTCTGATTAGTCACTGTCAGAACGCAAAGCGAGATTAGGATTAGCCTGAATTGACACAACCACTGGTACATGCGTGTGTGTGTGTGTGTGTGTGTGTGTGTGTGTGTGTTTGATTCACAGCTGGCCAGACCCAGCATGACGTTCAGGATGTGTTGCTAATCAGAAACTCTAGGGCACAGCAGGGGGGATAGAACAGGGACACTGTTTTTGGGAGGGCGTGTGCGTGTGCGTGTGTGTGTGTGTGTGCGTGTGCGACTGTTGCTCTTTTCTTTAGAGCTTGTTAAAGGCTTCTTTCAAAGTGCTCCTGTCTGTCCACAGAGGTTAAGATAGAGGTGGATGACTAAAGCTCAAGATTATCGAGAGAGAGAGAGAGAGAGAGAGAGAGAGAGAGAGAGAGAGAGGGAGAGAGAGAGAGGCACGAGGGAGTGCTGTGCATTGGCTGCTATCAGCTGAGGGAGAGTGAATGATATCATCTATGCACAGTTGTGTACATCTACATATTTTTCTAGATCATTCCGTTGTCCGGATATTCATCCCTCTCCATGTTAGGAGAGACCCAGAGGATCAACCACATAGGGAACAACCCATGTCTACCTTATCTCCCCTATCTCTGTTTATTTATTGTTTTCCTATTTCACTTTTCTTCTATTGTACTATTGTTTCTCTGACTTTGTATGTACAGCACTTTGGGCTGCAGTGTCTGCACGAAAATGTGCTCAATAAATACATGTATTATTATTATTATCATCTCAGTACTGGGGCTATCAGGTGTGGCCTGGTTTGGGGCTGTGTCAGATACAACACACACACACACACACACACACACACACACACACACACACACACACACACACACACTGCTCCTCTCAATTCTAAGTTCAGTCTGTCAGCTGTGGCATTAGAAACACAAAACATCTATTTACACATATATATATATAAATAGATATATATATACACACAACATTATAAATGGACAGTTTTGTGATAGCATTGCAGAACAACACCACGGGTTGTTGGGTTGCTATGAAAACAAGACAACCGTTCATCCTGTCTGGTTGTCTGTTTTATAAGTTATATTTCTATAGCTATAAGCTGTGTTCTTCAGAAAACCCAAAGTCAAGTTCCTATGGTAACGATTAGAACAAGATAGCACCACACACAGGCTTTCCTGCTGACAAAAGCAGGAGAGAGTATCTTATCACTGAGAAGTGAGTTATGGAAAACAAGGGGGCCACTTCTACAAGCCAGACTGATAATAATACTTGCACAATGTTCCACACTGCAGCTGTTAAACAAAAGCTAGTTTCTGAATTAAAAAAAGAAAAAAAAAAGAAAAAATCTAGCCCATTGTGTGTGTGTGTGTGTGTGTGTGTGTGTGTGTTGCATTTCATGACCCACTATGAATTGTTTCATGCACGCAATATGAACATACAAATGTATGTCCACTCCATTCTATTCTACTCAGCTACATTCTATCTTTGAGAGGCTATGAATTCTAGCTTGTATTTCTTGCAGGTAGGCCGATGAATAACCAGAATGCAATATGGGCTGTTCCATTTCTTATGGTACCCAACAGAATATCATAATCAAAAGCGTCAAAAGAATATTACACCCCACAGATTCAAATCATTCTATCATTGTTAGTGCCTCTAGTCTTCTATGGCTCATTATGTTCTTAAAATGGGTCTGAATAGGTTGTTTTTGTAGGAAAGTGAGCCATGAATAGGGCTGTTCCGTTATTCTACCTAACTTCCCTATGGGTCTGGGGTGACTTCCCCTGTCATGTGCCTCATGGCAAGTGTTAACATCCAACACACTAAAAGCACATGTGATAACAGCTACTGTAACATGCAGTGAAAACTGCTTCGTCACACCGCATCGATCTGATACACACTCAGAGAAGCTGTAGAGATACACTTGATCAAAAAGTCTTTGAAGTCTCCCTCTCTCTCTCTCGCACTCTTGCATCTCTACCTCTTTTTCTCTCTCTCTCTCTCTCTCTCTTCTCAGGAGAGAGAAAATAATACATTAATTCAGTCAGATGTTGGGATGAAAAGGCCTGAGAACTCAGTAGGCCCAGCCTGTTATTGTGATGGGAGCTCTGGGCGTATCAGTGTCAGTGTGATGAAACTAGAGAGGCCTTCACAGTACTGTGGTTAGAAGGGAGACAGGACAGGATACTGACAATGGAGGTCATTACTAGGTTTAAACCCATTCTAAAATGACAGGAGAGGGGTTTGGTTTGGTTCAAACAAGTTCCACTTTCAACATGTTTATGATGATGTGTTGGTTTGACTGATACTGATCCTCTATAATAGACTGTAACAATGGTACAGAGGGTTAAACTGTGTTTTTCATTAGTTTACTACATGTTGATGTTTTATTTATTATTCAATAGAACCAGCTGATACCATCCCCATATGACTTATTACAGATCATTGGCTAGACTGCTAATGTTAATCTGTTAGAGTATCATTCACATTCAGAGAACTCCGTTGACCATCGACAGAATAGCCATTTTGCCTCTTTCATGCATTTCATCAGTGGCCGTATTGATTTCCTGTGATCAACACTGCCTGTCGGAGATCCTGGTGGAAGCCATCGACCGACGTTCTCATCCCTCTAGATGCCCATCACACACTATTTAATTCATTGATCCAATGATGTATTTGTCTATACAGTCTGATTACCATGCTAGTGACTTCAAAGTGAGAGACAGAAAGTAGTGAAGGTCAATGAGGCAATACTCTTGATGTGTCAACACTGGGGCTGTGTGTGTGTGTGTGTGTGTGTGTGTGTGTGTGCATGTGTGCATGTGTGCATGTGTGTTAGATGGTGGCAGACGTCTGCCCACCATGGAATATCTACCAAGGCCATTCAGTAAAGCTGTCTCTCTATTTGTACCCACTGTATTGTCTGTGCAGCCCAGCAAGCTGGCAGGACAAAGGCCAGAAAGGCAGACACAACCAGACGGTCCTACGTTGCTCAGTAACTGCCATAGGCAGTGGCTGGGCAAGGTCATTTGACTGGTACGGCTTTCAACAAAGCTACTAGCTGCCTTGGCAAGAAAGTGCAGGTTGGCTACAGCCGTACACGAAACTGTCTGGCACCCAGTCTAGCCATGGAGAGGACTATAGCCAAATCTTTAAACCTACCTGGGCTTTAAACCATCTGGGCTTTAGACAGAATATGGTCCTAAATACGACTGCTTCATAGATGCAGTGTGTTTTATTATGGTATGGTGGAGAACAGTGGAGAGATGTGAACATGGGGGAGCAGGTGGGAGGGCGATGGGAGTTTGGAGGCTCAGATGGGGGTGGGAAGGTATCAAACAGGGGTGTCAGGTGGAAGACTCAGGTGCAAGAGGCAGAAGGAGGGAAAGGTGGAGGGGGGGTAATTGGGTAATAACCGTGTGTAAACCAGGTGGGGGAGGTACTATAGCTAGCTATGTGAACAGGGGCAGATTGGGAGGGGGGACAGGGAGGTGGGAGATGGGAGGGGGGAGAATTGGGGAGGGGGGGACAGGGGACAGTTGGGCAGCGCAGGTGGTGGAAGGGGCACCCTGGAGAGGTGACCTGCTGCTGCTCATCTGCCAACGTGTCACGCGTCTGCTAACGTGGCTGCCCCGTCTGTGCCCACTGTGCTACCAGGATGCTGCCAATGCCAGTCTCCTCTGGGTACAGTAGATATCAACCAATACCATGAGTGAATCTCTTCAGTCTTTCCTCAGTTCCTAGTGTCCTCCCTCCTTGCCTCTTTTTCAAAACACATCAGAGAAGAGGGTCTGAGGGGAGGAGTCCATCAGAGAAGAGGGTCTGAGGGGAGGAGTCCATCAGAGAAGAGGGTCTGAGGGGAGGAGTCCATCAGAGAAGAGGGTTTGAGGGGAGGAATCCATCAGAGAAGAGGGTTTGAGGGGAGGAGTCCATCAGAGAAGAGGGTCTGAGGGGAGGAGTCCATCAGAGAAGAGGGTCTGAGGGGAGGAGTCCATCAGAGAAGAGGGTCTGAGGGGAGGAGTCCATCAGAGAAGAGGGTCTGAGGGGAGGAGTCCATCAGAGAAGAGGGTCTGAGGGGAGGAGTCCATCAGAGAAGAGGGTCTGAGGGGAGGAGTCCATCAGAGAAGAGGGTCTGAGGGGAGGAGTCCATCAGGCCATATCAGAAAGTAGGCTGACGATCAGTCACTGCTGTGCAAATAGCTCCAAATCCAGTGTTCCCTTCTCTTCAGATTAGGCTCAGTCACTTTCACTTCCAGTAGCAGTAATATCAGAACTGCAGTTCAGAAGTACATGTTGTACTGTTACTATAGGCTGACCCCACCCATGTCTCTGATTAAATGGTAGTACAGTAAATGCAATGGAGTGCTGTATCTGCCCTGCCCCTGACCCCCCCCGCCAAACAGCATACACACACACACACACACACTCTGGGAGATTACATTGCCATGCCTCTATAACTCAGACATTAACTGCATGAACCCCACTCCGATACACATAGGCAGACACACACACACTAGGGTTGGGCAGTATAACGGTAATGCGGTATTCATAGACATAGGACATGAGACAAGTTATATTATTCTGAATGCATTATTATTATTATTATTATTATTATTATTATTATTAAGCTGTCATATTATGCTATCCAACTGTTTAGTTTAGTTTGTCAAGATGTGATCGGGATGTAAAGTTCTAATGATTGTTTAGGCTAAATGTTATACGGTATATCAGTCACCACATCAATAATTCAGTTTGTCGATGTAGCATTTATTAATACACAGGACAAGATGTTATAATCCCTTGTGCCATGATCCAAGGTAAAACAGATGTAGAAGGCCAAATCAAACCAACAAAGCGAGTGATATATCCACCATTCGATGCAACACCATAGCAAACATCAGGCTACGCCGTCATAGGTCTACGGAGTCATTCCTCAGGTGGTACCATTCACCGGTTACCTACTCTAGCCAACTGAGGTAAGCAGCATGTCATTGGGGTTATCAAGTGGGCACCTTCTGTCACCGGTGTTTCGTTAAGTTAGGCCCACGACACCTCGAGAAGGCTTAACTGTGTAGTCCAGCGTCCTGGAAACACCCCCCTCAACACCACTACCTCAATACTATCTTTAACTTAAACCCTACAACCAATCTATCAGCCTACCCACCCCATCAGTGTGTGTGTGTGATGCCCTATCTAAGGTAAATGTTTTCTGTAAGGTAAGGGAACGGTGTATGTGGGGGCCTAAATAGTGTGTGCATGTGTTTATGTTTATGTCTTTATATAAGTGTAGATGCAGGGATTCAAACCCTAATTTAGGGTAGAGGGAAGGGTTAGAGGTGGGGAAGCCCCCGGGTGGATACGGTCCCGGATTAGGGAAAGGAGGGGTGAGTGTGCCCTTTATTTATGTTGTGGGGGAATGTTTGTGTCCGTGCAACTTCATAGCTAGCCTACACTGGCTAGCAGTACTAACCCCCCCCACCACACTATGACACGATATCCTCTCATAAATATAGCCAAACAATGGCAGTACAAAACCCCTCACCACCACAATATGACACGATGCCTTCTCATTAATATAGCCAAACAATGCCAAGCTATGCTACCTCATGCTCTAGTCAAGTCGCTGTTGCATCTTACCTTTAACGGGAACCCCAGCTACTGATCTTCCGCCTCAGCCACAGCCACTGGCTAGCGCTCTCCGCTGCTACCGACATATTCTTTATCGCCAGTTTCAATTCTCGTCCGCGAATACCCAGCTCCGTTAGCAGTGCATAGGTTGTCTTGGCCACAAATCCTCGACAACCAATTTCCACTGGGCGAACAAAAGCGGTCCACCCACGCTGTGTCGCGTCTGCCGCTAATTCTGCATATTTAGCTTTCTTTCGTTCATAAGCCTCGTCAACCCGGTCTTCCCAAGGGACCGTGAGTTCGATAATATAAACTAGCTTCTGTGCTTCAGACCACAGCAGCATGTCTGGCCGCAAATTAGTGCTAGCAATTTCAGCCGGTACGATTAGCTGTTCAATTAAATCTACCTTTAACTTCCAATCTGCGCCAGTTCGCAACTGTCCCTGCGCGCAGCTGCGCCCTGGCCTCCTTACGCCAGTCTCTCCCTCTCTTATAAATGCAATGTCTTTCCGCTGGCCACTACTAGCTAGCGAGTTTACTTCTAGCCGTTTTCCCTCAACTGCAGCAGCTAAACATTTCAACACTTGATTGTGACGCCACGTGTATCGCCCTTGAGAAAGACTGATTCTACACCCAGTCATTATATGCCTAAGTGTGCATACGCTGGAACATAACGGGCAGGCAGCATCCTCACCCAACCATTGATTAAGATTTTGGGGAGATGGCAGTACGTCATAAGTAGCCCCTATGATAAATTTAATTCTGCTTGCCTCCATGCTCCACAAATCCTTCCACTTCAAGCTTCTCTTCACTACACTCTCCCAGTTTACCCACTGGCCTTGTTTTGCCTGTGCCACCGCCCTTGTACATCTTATCATCTCCTCCTGTCTGTGTATTTCTTCCACTACCAGTTTCCTCCTTTCTACTGCTGTTGCCTTACTCCACACAGGTTTTCCTGCACACAGCCCTAGACCTCCACGTCCATGCTGAACCTGCCCAATGATATCCCTATGGCTAAGGGCTGCCTGTGCCTGTTGCACTGCCTCTTTAGGCTTCCACTTCCTTCCAGTTTTAACTATGGGCGCTGCACTTCTAACAACTGGGTCCTTTGACTGGGTTAGAGTCATTTCCAGTCTAGCCTTGGCACATTTAAATTCCTCTGTCAGACTAGAAATCGGCAGCTCTAGCATGCCCTTTCCATACAGGGCCACACTGGTCAGACAGCGCGGGGCTCCAAGCCACTTTCTAATATTAGAGTTAATCAACCTTTCCATTTTTTCAACCTTCGATATGGGAACCTCGTAAACTGTCAGTGGCCACATCAGCCGAGGCAACAATCCAAACTGTAGGCACCACAACTTTAGCTTGCCTGGGAGCCCTGACTTATCTATACCTTTGATGCCTTGAATCATCTCCTGCCTCAACTCCTCACATTGACTCTTGTCATTGAGGCTTGCGTCATACCATCTTCCTAAGCTTTTAACCGGTTTCTCTAACACTGTTGGAACCACTTCCCCACCAATGAAAAACTTTTTATCAGCTATCTTCCCTTTGACAATGGAGATACTCCTAGACTTGCTTGGCTTCACTTTCATCCTAGCCCATTCTAGGTTGCTATTTAGTTTATCCAGTAGCCTCCTAGTACAAGGGGCTGTTGATGTCATAGTTGTCATGTCATCCATGTAAGCCCTGATTGGTGGGAGGCGCAGCCCTCCCTGCAACCTTTCCCCACCCACTACCCATTTCGAGGCTCTGATTATGACTTCCATTGCCATGGTAAAGGCCAAAGGGGAAATTGTACAGCCTGCCATAATGCCTATCTCTAGCTGTTGCCAAGCTGTAGTGTACTCTGCTGTAGTAAAACAGAGTTGAATGTCACAAAAGTAAGCTTTAACTAACCTCTTTATACTGTCTGGCACTTTAAAAAAGTCAAACGCCTCCCATAACAGACTATGCGGTACTGACCCAAAAGCATTCGCCAGATCCAAAAATACCACATGAAGGTCTTTCTTCTCATGTCTAGCTGTCTGAATTTGATTCCAAATCATGCTGGTGTGTTCCAAGCACCCGGAGAAGCCTGGAATTCCAGCCTTTTGCACCGTAGTGTCAATTAAGCTATTCTTTACTAAGTAACTAGACAACCTCTGTGCCACCACACTAAAGAAAACCTTCCCTTCCACATTAAGAAGGCTTATAGGCCTAAACTGACTAATGTCTACAGAGTCTCTTTCTTTGGGAATAAAAATTCCCCCTGCTCTACGCCATGCCCTAGGAATAACCTGTTTCTTCCAGACTACCTTCATCAATGTCCATAAGAACCTCAGCACATCTGGCGCACTCTTGTACAGCCTGTAAGGGACTCCATTGGGCCCTGGGGCTGAAGACGCCCTAGCCCGCCTTACTATCTCTTGTACCTCTTTCCACCTAGGTGGGCTATCGTCACACTGACTGGTTATCTCTCCAATAGGTGGAATGTCAGGGGGGAGGGGTAGCTGTCTAGACCTTTCTCTGTCTCTATGCACTTCCTCCAGATGTCCCTCAAGCTCCTGTTTTGGAGCCCTAAGGCTACCATTTTTCCCCTTACTAAATAACGATTTCACAAATCTAAATGGATCTTTGTAAAATGCTGTTCTAGCTCGCTCTCTCTTTTTCCTGTTTTTCCTAATGCTCTCTGCTCTTCTTAACACTGCCAGTCTCTCCTTCACATCTACCTGCAGCCTATTTAACCCTTCCTTCTCAGCCTCTGTAGCTTTCCTCCACTGTTTCCTGAGCTGTCTTCTCTCCCTGATAAGTCTATCCATTTCCTGTTGGCGCCTAGATTTAATTACCTCAGTACCTGTCTTCTTCTTTTTCTCGGACACGCCAAATCTTTCTGCTCCATAATCATAGATAATATCGCCCATTTTCTCCAGTTTACTCTCGGCAGTACCTTTCAACTTGTCTAAAATCCTACTCAAGTCACTGTTGATACCTTCCCATACCCTGTTTTCTGAAGCCCCTGGCCATTTAACTCTCGGCTTCTGGGCACTAATCTTTTCCCTTTTGGGCTGGCTGGTCTCTCTGTCTTCTTCAGTGCTAGGACCTACTTCAGGGGTGCTGATGTCCTGCGAACTGTGGTTTACTTCCTGCCGCTGGACTTCAACCGACTGACTTGACATACTTCTGAGGAAATAATTGTCAATGCGGGATCCCTGTGTTCCCTCTACCAAGCACTTCCTCCTCCCTTGATGGATTCTAAGACCCTTCAAAGTTGTTACCTTTTGCCAGCCGCATGAACAAGTTTGGAGCTTCTTCCCACCCATCTCTGATCTAGTGCCTTCCACAGCCATGTTTTCCCTACTCGTAGTCAGGTCCGTTCCAGAGTCAATAACCATGTTAGCCATAGATGAGTCATCTTCCGCCCCCGCTCTCGCAGACTCTAGGGGTGTTTTTCTCAAAGTCGTTTCTGTAGCTAGGTAGGGTGTAACCACTAGGTTTATACAACCTTGGTTACTGCAGCATTGAGTTGCTAACCCAATGCCGCCCCGGTGGGGTCTATTTCCTCCTGTCAGCTGTCTTTCCATTCTGTCACAAGGTCTTTCCCTAGTTGTCAGCTGCTCTATTCACAACAGTCACTAGCCTAAGCTAGCTTTAGCATTTATTAATACACAGGACAAGATGTTATAATCCCTTGTGCCATGATCCAAGGTAAAACAGATGTAGAAGGCCAAATCAAACCAACAAAGCGAGTGATATATCCACCATTCGATGCAACACCATAGCAAACATCAGGCTACGCCGTCATAGGTCTACGGAGTCATTCCTCAGGTGGTACCATTCACCGGTTACCTACTCTAGCCAACTGAGGTAAGCAGCATGTCATTGGGGTTATCAAGTGGGCACCTTCTGTCACCGGTGTTTCGTTAAGTTAGGCCCACGACACCTCGAGAAGGCTTAACTGTGTAGTCCAGCGTCCTGGAAACACCCCCCTCAACACGTAGATTAAATATATGGAGCAAAGGCGGCTCCCGCCAGTCCCTGGTAATACCGCATACTCCTGAAAAAATGTATACCGCCCAACCCTAACACACACACTGCACTTTTCTCACGCTAACCCCTAGCCCGACACACAAAAACAGACAGATAAACTAACATACAAGCTTGCTCACACACACACACACACACACACAAACACCCTGACGATACAAGGTGTAGGTAGATTAGATTGCATTTTCTACACTAAATAACTGACTACACACCCTATAGCCCAAGAGTGCAGAGTTGCTCCTACATTCCTTACTGTCAGGTGTACTTCCAGCCTGAAGGACATGACACAGCGTAGCACATGCTCACTCTCTACCACTTCTCAACCAATGGTCAAGGTCCTCTAGTTTGGATGGTTCTCTCGTTTGGCCTGAAGACCCACAAGGATTGTTTGACATTAATGGACTTGACATGTGAGACACAAGTCCCTTCCCTACTTTAGTTATATATATTGTATTTAGTTGACCACCTTCCATTTGTTGACCACCTTCCTTCCAAACCTGAACAAACAAGACACCGCTGGGGATGGCTGACCCAGAGAGGACCAATGCTACAGGTCAGAGAACAGAGGTTGGAGGACTCAGACGAGCACGTCACTCTGGAGCTTGACAGACACACACACACTGACATACAGTTTGTCACTTACTCATTAATACTGCAAGTCATGCAGTCAGGTTGCGAATGCTAGCCTAGTTAGGCTATGTTTCCCATAGACAACGAAGCCGTGGTACACACACACACACACACACACACACACACACACACACACACACACACACACACACACACACACACACACACACACACACACACACACACACACACACACACACACACACACACACACACACAGTCCCCTTCAGCTGTCAGTCTATTGCTCTCTGAACTGGAGGGAAAGCCTTTTCGCAAGCATGTCTGACACAAGGATTCTTCACCAACACTGACACACAAACTACAAACTCACCCATCACTTCAGACCAATGTTCAGACCTCTCACACAACCATTAGCTAACGAGTCCCAGAGACCCCTCAGTCCCATACCCTGAGGCCTGTTAGCGATTAGCTATTAGCCATCTCACTCGCTAATACTTGGCTGATGTGTTTGACTGACTGTGTTCAAGGTCAACTGGTAGAGAACAATAACAACAATACCACAGGACATAGGGAATACGATAACAAGAGTATTCAGACTAGGACCTCTGGGATACTAGAGGACTCACATATCTGTGAAATCTATGGCGACCGTGTTAGAGAGGGTGGGAATATGGCTGCTGCAGGTAGGTCACATGTCATACATACAGTGGACATGATGGGCCAATCATCCATCAAGGCATAACAGGAAGAAGCAAAGAGGGAGCAGTGTACCGCTGCTTCTCTCTCTCACTCTATGGGACAGTAAGACAAGTCCTGGATTCACATAGAAGGGCATCATTCATTGACTCTTTCTCTCCACTCCCTCTCTAGGTCCATGTCAAATCTCTAAATGACCTGTATTGTCTAACACAAATGAGAAAAAAAACATGGATTAGACATCTCCAAATCATCTATATCATGTAGAAACCAGTGAATCGGTGAACTTTTACCGTACTATAACCCAACCCCATTATAAAGCGACCTGAGCATTCGGAGGAGTGAGATGTGTGATCAGTGCCACTCGAGAGGTTCAGACGTTCAAACCGGGGCTCACTGGGACAGGCGTGTCACATCCCAGGGTTCAAAATGAGCATCACTGATGTCACAGAAGCCGCCACATCCTTCCGCATCAGTAGAGCTGATTCTGGGTCAATCCTCCATCCACACACACACACACACACACACACACACACACACACACACACACACACACAGTCTCATCTGTCTATTATTCCTAGGGGGGAG
>NC_139658.1:4472744-4582744 GCF_951799395.1 Argentina silus | reverse complement strand
AAAGAGCAGTGTTCTGACAGAGTTAGGTAGTCACAGACACAGTAGATCACATTCAGTGCACTGTCACACAAACTGGGCCTCTACCGTGTTTGTGGAGATAGAGGAGGAACAGGCTGGGGAGAGAGGGGGGGTGAGGTAGGAGGGAGGGGGGGTGAGGTAGGAGGGAGGGATAGAGCCGGAGGGAGAGGGGTCATGATGGCAGTCTCTGTGTGTCTGTGTTGGGGGGAGGGCTTCATCGAGATGGAAAATATAGAGTGTGTGTGTGTGTGTGTGTGTGTGTGTGTGTGTGTGTGTGTGTGTGTGTGTGTGTGTGTGTGTGTGCATACACAGGAACTCAGCAAGGGGGCTAGAAGTGTGCCAGAGAGCCAGAGGGGGGTGGGTATTGTGAGACCAACTCCTGGACCATTCGGGGCCAAAGGGGGCCTGGTCATTTTGGCATGGTGCCAGTGTCACCCGTTCAAGCATGAAGGAGAGAATGCAAAAAGAATGTGGCGTGTGAGAAAAGAGGGGTAGAGACAGGTGGGGGAGAAAGAGAACAATTCTGAATTCTAAGAAGAGGGTTTCCATGTAAATTCAACCCTTTTCCAGGCAGTGTGGTGGACTATTAAAAGACTGGGGAAGAAGAGGAGGATGCAAAGCAGTAACCTTTGTGGTAATAGACTAGATTCAGTCAGCACCTGAGCCCTGTCTCTCCCTCTATCTATCTCTCCCTCCCCCCTTTCTCTACTACTCCTCCCCCACTCTCTCTCTCTCTCTCTCTCTCAGTGGTGTCTCTGTATGGGAGAATCAGAGATGGGTGCAGCTGTGCCCAAAGCTGCGTGCACACACACACACACACACACACACACACACACACACACACACACACAGTTAGACAGTGACAGACAGAAAGACAGACAGAGAAAGACAGACAGACACACACACTCATCGATGAACACACACTCACAGATAATTGATAAACATGCCTCTGTTTGCTTCACTGAGGACTGATGTTTACTTTCTACAGTGGCTCTTTTGACACAAGGAGAGAAAGGGACACTTCCTGATTTCTCTCCCTCCCTCCCTCTCCTCCTTCCCCTTTTCCTCTCAGGAACAACTGGTCTTTTCTTCCTCTCTGGAACTCGCATCCAAAAGAGCAGCAACAGATTCACAAAAGAGGACATCATCAATTGACTCTCTCTCTCTCTCACTCACTCACTCAGCTCTCTCTCTCTCTCCCACCCACCCTATCTCTATTCTGTAAGCATACAACTCTCTTTCTCTTTCTCTGCTTCTCCAATTATTTATGAAGCCTCCTCCCTTTCTCTCTCTCCCCCTCTCTGTCTTTCTCTCTTCTTCCACACCCTCCTTGCCCCTCCTTGCCTCCCCTCTCCCTCCTCCTTCTCTCTTTCTGTGTATCCAGGCCCAGAGGAGGGGGCTGTCCTGTAGTTGAGCCCGTTTACCAGAGCACCTCTCCAGAGAGAGGACACAGTGAATAGACCTGATGTCACTGGCACTGCTGTTCTTTTGTATTGCTGTGCTGAGCAGGCTTTTATGAACACTAATGTTCTCCTGGTCTATAGAGCTACCCTACAACTCCATGCTAATGCTATACAGCGGGGTGGGTCCCTAGTGTCAAGACAGTGCAAATCAATAGGTTGTAAAAATGTATAAAGGCAGTCAACAATAGAGGCACTACTTCTTCTGGATATCAAGGCTATGTGTATTGAGAGGATGTTGTCCATGTAACTGACTCATACCATTCATTAAGTAGAGAAGAAAAAAAAAAAAGAGGTTTAAATGTGAGAGTAACATTGTTGTCAGTAACTGTCCGTGTCAATTAATGTGAGTGTGCATCAGTGTGAAGCGAGGATTTGCTTCACACTTCTCAGTTTTCAGGTCACCTGACTGACTAGGTTGACATCTGATATCAGAGAGAGAGAGATGCAAATGACCCAACTGACATGGCTCTTTCAAACCTGTGGCCATTCAAATGACGTTGCTCACTGACACAGTGTGTGTGTGTGTGTGTGTGTGTGTGTGTGTGTGTGTGTGTGTGTGTGTATATAACGGTTAAAGCTTCACACCACAGTTTCGGTTTCACACTGCACTGGCAGCATTTTCCCATCACGGTGACTTAAAGATGCCAAAACACAATTGAAGTTGAAAAGGACATAATTTCCCCTCCTTCTTTTTATTCCCTCAAACACGAGTCATCAGCAGCCAAACTGAAACCGGAAACAGACAGGAAGTGGGTGGCGAGGCCCAAGCAGCCTTACAGGAAGTCATTCTGCAACAGAACACACCGTCTGGGATTTGGAAATGAACCTAAAGGGAGAGTTCATGAACAACCAACAGGCCAAACAACAACCTAGCACTTTCCACCTGCTCATACCCTAGTTCACGATCACAGATCTGAAGGGGCTGGATAGGTGGAAGCAATATTGTGGATGCTACCCTAAACCCATTGACACCACATTGCTTTCACCTATCTGGTGTGTTTGGATCTGAAACAGTAGGGGCTTGGGTGTCTACCTTGGATGCTGCTACAGTATTATTCACTTTTCACATTTTGCACATAACTGTATTCACAAATATTATTACACATTACTGTATTTTGCACTGCCCATTCATATACAGTATATATTGATAATGTCATCATCTATTATTATTTCAGTAGTTGTATTTATTTAGCCCATCCCAGAGCATGAGAGAAGCAAACAGCTGATCTCCCCCTGCCTGTTATCATCCGATTTGGTCCAATCCGAAACTGTTGTTTCCAAATGTGGTTTTAACAGAGGGGATTGGCAGCCTTAATACAGTACCTAAGCTCTTTCCAATAGACCTATTTATCATGTCCTCAGTCGTCACACACGGCTGAGCAAAGCCCATGCCTCCCGAGTCCGCTTACGTAACCAATCAGCTGTTATGAAACAAGCAATGAGCAGGGCACCTATTAATACTGCTAAAGCCCTCTAGAAACATAACATACAGCACACCATTGTCCTTCCCCTTCACTTTTGAATTGCATTCTTCCTTTCTAGCCTTCTTGAAGTGATCACTGATTTAGATATGATTGGATGGGTGAAAGCAAGGCTTGAACCATATACATTTTCTGTTAGGTCTCCCGAGTTCAGAGGTCAAAAAGCATGTGATTAAGGTGAAGAGGAGGTTTGTCCGCAGAACATTTTGGTTCCTTTACTGATCTGTAACAGCTGGATTTATCTGATCATGTTAGACCAGTGATTACTTAATATAAGGGATGCATGTAATATGTATTGGAACTGGAAAGCCTCTTAACAGGAGCTAACCATGATGGCTCTGCCCTGAAGCTTTTCAGGGGGCCAGGGGCCAGTCTCCCATTAACTGCCATTATAACCACACAAACACACACACACACACACACACACACACACAGGTTCCCACCAAAACCAGCCTTTTAAAGACAGCCCCCCTCGAGGGATCCATGACCCAGACACACAGGCCCCAGAGAACCAATCACACAGTCAACAGGAAACAGACGAGACGCGTAGCCTACACAGGACATAAAAATGGTTTTAAATGGTTTTATATTGGGTGTTAGGCCTACTTCCGTCTTTTTATTCAATGGTTTGTGTTTTCTTTTGGTCAATGTTTTGGTCACAAGGGTTGAGAGTGCAATGCTGAAAGGTAGTTGGACCGAAAGCAAAGCCATTTTTTTGTTATCTTCCTGCCCCTTAGCAGCATGGAAGGGTGTGTGGTTGGTTACAACAGACCAAAAATGCAAAGGGTTGACTTGTTTTTAGCAGAAAAAACACGTTATAACATAGAGTCACATTTAAAATGTTCCTGTGAATATCAGGACAATGTACATTGAACCCCTTCTGGGAACAGAAAACAGAGCATCATTCTCTAGTTAGACCTATTTTGAATCAGAACTTATTTTTAGCCCCGTCATCACGACAGCAGACAACTCCCCATGAGACCTGCGATATCTCTGCTCCCCAGGGGATTTCTGGGTAAAGTAGTTTATTAAGAACAGCCCTGAGGAGGGTGCCGGCTGCTTGATATGATAACCTCCCTCCATCGCTCCTGCGCTCATCACAAGGCCCTGGTAAACAGATTTGCCTTTGTGTCTATTTATAACATTCCATGGCTGTTGACTCAACACCTTCGCAAAGACCTCTCACTGGTCTGCTGTGTGTGTGTGTGTGTGTGTGTGTGTGTGTGTGTGTGTGTGTGTGTGTGTGGTGTGTGTGTGTGTGTGTGTGTGTGTGTGTGTGTGTGTGTGTGTGTGTGTGTGTGTGTGGATGGGGGGCAAAGATAGCCTGCAGATAAGATAGACATAGATGACAGCAGAGAACAACAAACATGCTCATAGATGCACACACACACACAAGCACACACACAAGCACACACTTACGTAGCCTGAATGCAGGCGGACATAGAGATACAATATGTGCAGCAAATGCTTTCCCACAGACACAAATCATCGCCCACACATATATTCGCAGTCATATATGAACATTAATGCAAGCACACACACACACTTAGACCAAGCCCTGGAAAACATAAATCTATCAACCTCAGGCGGTGCAGCACTCAAGATGCCATCAACAGGAAGAGAAGGAAACATGGGCAAGAACTGAAAGTGTGTGTGTGTGTGTGTGTGTGTGTGTGTGTGTGTGTGTGTGTGTCAATTGTCTTACACCAATATCGCTTTGTTTTTTATCTTTGATATGATGCGAAAGACCATGAGTCATCTAAACACCGTGCAGACGTTCAGGAAATGAACGGCCTTTATGTCGGCGACTCTGGTAGGGGTGAGGGAGTGGGGGTCTCCAGGTCAGGGTGGTGAATGAGTTTGTTTGGCCATCATTGCGTCCCTACACACACACACACACACACACACGCACACACACACGCACACGCGCACACACACACACACACACACACACACACACACACACACACACACACACACACACACACACACACACACACACACACACAACTCAGGCTTTGTCTAATGGCTCTGTGAAAATTCTGTGAGAAATGTGGGAGCAATTACACACCAGCCCTTCTTATCAGTGGGTTTCCCAGGAAAAGGCATCACTGATGTTGAGAAAACCATGTCTGTTCCCCGGAAAGTAATTCTGTCCCCATGTGTTTGTTTATGTGCTTCCCACTTCCTGCCCCTATAATGCTGCTTTCACGGCACCCATCAGGAGCAAAATATACACACAGATCACACACGGAGACGTGTTTAATCACAATAAATCCTTATTGCATGTTACTTACATGTATTTCTCTATTACTATGTTGTACGTTTATTGTGTGTTAATGTAGACCTATGCTTTATATTCATATAGGCCACAATACCACTTGTATCACAATATCTTCTAGTGCTGATAGCCTATGTAATTACAGGATAGTAAATGTAGGCAGATAAAAACCAGGGACACAGAATTAAATCATGGTGATTTGCACTTTGTAGCAGCCTATACAGTAGGCTTACATTCAAACCTGATACTCAGCCTATATGAAGTTACACTGGAATCATGTTGATCATATCATCTGATGTGTTGCCTGTTGTATCATGTCTCACTCACTGTCCGGTAGGCTAGAGCTGAATAGGGACAGCTGAGCACATGCAGTGTCCTACCGTGAGTAGACAGGTCTTGTCAGGTTGCGTTGATGTGTGAAAGACTGTGACCTACACTGATACCTGTCACCTTCATTCTTGCTCACACAAAGTGTCCGCTCAATAAATCTATATAGCCCAGCCCCTGTCTCGCCTACAGCGCTAACTTTCCAATATGAATAACGTCAACAAACGCGTAGTTATTCTTCTCACCTTTTTGAAAAGACTCAGCAAAACGTAACTCATTTCCTTTTTTTTTTTGTATTGTGTCAGCGCACAAAGGGAACTCACTGACTGACTGACTGACTGACTGACTGAGAGCTACCTTACCACATAGGCCACAGCCCTGGGAAATGGGGCCATCAATATCACGGTTCAAAAGCCCGCGCTGCTACACCGTTTTTCACCGCTCCAATTACCCCCCGGCGTTGGAGGAGACGGTTAAACAATGGGTCGACAGACCACCGCCTTGCCACGGGGCGAAACCGGGCTGCGACTAAACATGACTGCAGATCCAGCCCCAAGTCATAGCTCCTCACATCAAAAAAGGCAACCACAGAACTTAATCAATAGAGTACATGTGTGCTTCACAAAAAATATCAATTGTGCAAAATATATTGCCCATCAATATTTGTCAATATGGATCTATAGCCTAATTTGTCATGGGGTATTGGAGTCCAGCGTCGGGGTGTATATTCTCAACAAAGGCGGTGAAGGACATTCATTTCATTCATGGCTTTGAGGAAGATCATCTCTTTGTGTCCTAATGGTATGCAGAAGGGCATCTCTGCGATGTTTGATATTTTGTAACACATAGGCTCTTACTCATTTAGCCCACATGTTGTTATGATAAGGTATTGCAACAACGTGCATGGCAAAATAATATCACATGGAGGAAATGTGATACAGTCTAATTCTGATTGACAGAAACGCCCAATGCCCTTACCGCACCTCACCTGGGATGAATTGAGAATAATACTTATTCAGATCAGAAATCATTGATTTATCTAACCTAAAACTACATTATAACATACCATTTGAGCACCTGTATGAAGATAAACTCAAAACAAACCATTCACACATGCTTTGCCTTATCAAGTCCACTGTGCATAATACAGCACCACCCGTCATTGCACAAGGTGTCTAGGCAGTGAGAGATTATTCCTTATGCATTTGTTCAATGAGGAGCTTAAATAAGATCAGGGAATGTCCCTACCAACAGCACATGACATTAAACAATTAATTGATTGCCAGACAACGTACATACACGCAATGTGATCTGCAAAGGTCGGCAGATATTTCAGTATTGGGGAGCGCGTCAGGCTTACCTCAAAGAGACCTTGACACTACAGTCGTTTTGTGACGCCATTCCTTCCTCTTTCTGGGTTTGCGTATGAAGTGGAAAGTGTTTTATGTTTGTCGGAGTTTGATTAGGCTAATGTGTGAAGATCCAGTGTTGCAACACACAAAAGCGCAGCATTGAGCGGTCAGGTTAAAATCGGCTGTCATGACCTGACATCGGTAAACTCCCTGTACTCGGCTTCTGTCCCCGCTGTTGTCACATTCATATCTATTGAGCTGTCGTCACATTGCAAAGTATAACTCGATTTTCTTCAGCTTTCTTCTTCTTTTCTGCCACTACATGCTGTCAATGCATGCATGTGAACCGTTTCGGCGCTCTTCCGAAACCACACAGCCTGCCTGCCTGTGTGTGTGTGTGTGTGTGTCTCACGTTGAATGTGAGCTGAGGACGCTAAGAGCCAAGGGGGCGTGTGTAATCGCATAGGATTGACAGTCGCTTCGCCACACATATCAAATACTCCCGCCTCCCTCTCACATAATACACCAATTAGAGCGCTCAAATAGCCCAGTGTGTGTGCATTCAGAGCGCCCTTGGTGAGACAAACCGAGAACGTCTGTCGAGCGGTAACATCTGAGACCCGTTAAACTGCTATAAAAAGGGAATGTTCCCATGTAAGAGAGGCAGGTTCAAAGGCCACGGATTTAACACCTGGAGGTCAAAGGTCACGCATAACAAGCAAGGCATGGCCATAGATATAATGGTTTTGATGTAAAGTGTATATGCAGTAGCCAATGTAATGATGTTTCTGATGAGGAGGAGTTTAAAAGGAAGTTGCTCAGTGCAGTTCCTTCCTGCTTCTAGTCAGAATTCTTCAAAAGAGGAAACTGAAGTCCTTTCTTTTGGCTAGGGCACACACACAGAATACAGCCCTCAGAATGACATCTCCTCTAGCCCTCCATTCTCTCTCTCTCTCTCTCTCTCTCTCTCTCTCTCTCTCTCTCTCTCTCTCTCTCTCTCTCTCTCTCTCTCTCTCTCTCTCTCTCTCTCTCTCAAACACACACACACACATACACACATGCTCTCTCTTGCACTATCATTCTGTTCTCTCTCATCCACTCTACCCTTCATTCTCTCTCCTCTCATCTCTGCCTTCCAAATTCAAATGGCATGAAATACATTTGTAAATATTGCCAAAGCATGAACAACAAAATGCAACAAGAATCCATCCATTCTTCTCTTCTCCTCCATTTTGTCATATATTCTCTTCTTGTAGTCATGTTTCAGGAGAGGAGTCAGGATCAGGGTTCCTACTGTAAGCACACTGTAGAAATGAGTAGTTACAATAGTTGTTACAAAAGTACAAAAGTAATTACACAATTATATGAACTCTCCCATGTCAAGTGTCAGCAGAGGTGTACTGAGTCAAACCGACTGCTAATGAAATACCAAACAGCCCTAAATCCTTTCCTCATCCTCTGTGAGTCATGTTCTCCTCTAAAGGCATAAAATCTGACAAACTGCAATTTCCCACGGACGCCATATCTGAACTAAAACCCACCATAAAAACAGGCATGATTTACAAATAGATTTTTTAGGGAAAATTACAGTGTGCTTACCATTTCTATTTAATACATGTATTATCCACCTCACTTGGGCTATTTGGAGGAATGAGGAGGATAGAATGTCAGAGTCCAACAGAACACACAATACATTCATAGAGTATACTGTGCTATTCATGAAACATGTGGTCTTATTATGTACATAACCTTACATTAACATTACATTGTACTTGACTTGAAACCTGATCATTCTAGTCCCTATATGGGACATTACCACTCATGATGTTATGAAACAATGTCTAAGAATGAGCTTTAAGGTCTATAAACCCATTTTCTATGTCTGAGGAGCTTATGCTACTGTTTGTTTTCTGGGGACCAGGTGGTTGTCGTGGAACCCTAGTGCATGTTTTCACGAGTGCGCTGGATTCCTGGGTAGATTAACATCCAGTAACAAGGATCAGCGACAATCCTCTTCCTGGAGCCAGAAGGAGAGAGCTGTGGCTGCCACAACTGGCCCCAGAAAACAAATACATGCACGCACGCATGCATGCCCCCCCACACACACACAAACACACATACATAGACATGAATGTACACACATAGACATGTACGCAATGCGCGCACACACACACACACACGCACACACACACACACACACACACACACACGCACACAGCCACTCACACACACACACACACACGCACACACACACACACACACACACACACACACACACACACACACACAATGCCCCTGTGACACAAAGCTGTTGATTTTTTCCCTGCCCTTTCCTCCATAATAGCCCCACGTTAGTGTGTATGACACTTCCCCCCCACTTTACGTCACTTGCAGGTGACCTGTTTTACAGTGATTTACAATTAAAGCAGTACATTACATAACAGTGTGTATGTGTGTGTGTTATGAACCAGATAACATACAAAGCTCACGTTGCAATATTAATGCTACATATGTTGTCAGATGCAATGACTTTACAAGAAGGCATGCAAAGATTCCTCATGTGTTCACATTACTACTCTTATTAGGTTGTATTGTTTTTTTTTAAGTGATATTATTCCCCCTCCTCTTCCACCCCTCCCCTCTGCTGGTCCCTTCGGGGGCCTCCTGTACAGTATGTTTGCTGTGTACACAGACCCTGTCAGTGCTTGTGCAGTAGCCTCTGTATCCTGCCTGGATTTGACACCATATCCCACTGGCACTCCACACTCCATAGTCAACTGTCAGTACCTCTAAAACACAACAGTTCAGTCTGTCTGGGGTGACAGTTACTTCAGGCCTCATAGAGATAGAGATAGAGTGAGGAACAGGCTGGTAATATATTCTGTCTCATTCTTTGATGTCTCTATATAATCCCTCACACGCTTTCTATATTTGGTTTTGAAGTCCTATAAGCTGATTCCCATTCTTTACTGTAAAAAATCTTGTCCGCCGTTTGAATTGAGCAGGATTACGCAAGCGCCTACTCATTGGCTTGGAGGAAATGACAGATACATACCGCCAATCCCATTCCCAGCTCAATGTGCCTCATGATTGCAGTTCTGTCTCTCTTTTTCAAGAGTAACATGGATAATGTCAGATTGAGAGTGTTGTGAAATGCATGTATGTGTTTTCATGTGTGCTTGTCTATAAGTGTGTGTGTGTGTGTGTGTGTGTGTGTGTGTGTGCTGCAGTAGCTCCAGTAGCCTATGCCTATCCCCATCTCAGTTCTCCGTCATAGAGCCCCCCTGCAGTGCAGTGGTTCACCAGACAAAGGGTCTCAAACAGCAACCAGGAGGGAGTGAGGCCATATACAGAGAGGAGGGGAGGGACCATCCAAACCATCCACTGAACACAGAGAGAGAGCTGTACTCCACTGTCCATGTGCCACATACAGACAGTTTGGGGGGGGGGGTCACACAGAGAAAGAGAGTAATACAGGGCGGTCTTTTTTGTTGTAATATGTATTGTTTTGGCCACATTTAATTATTCTTGTCATGCCAATAAAGCTAGCCATGATTTGAATTTGGCAATTACAGGGACAGTAGAAAAAACAAGAGAAAGGGTCAGAAAGAGAAGAAGACAGAGAGAGCATCCAAGCACAGAGTCAGCTGGTTGTGACTTCATCTAGGTCAGTGTGTGTGTGTGTGTGTGTGTGTGTGTGTGTGTGTGTGTGTGTGCGTGCTCTTGGGCCGTGCAGAGGAGATACAGAGTCTAGAACTACCACCCCCACCTAAGAATGAGGGTTTTCATTCTCTCTACTCTGAGAATGTGTGTCTTATAGATGCATTCCTGTATGCGTGTGCGTGTGCGCGTGCATGCTTGCTTCTGTGCGTGCACGTGTGTGAATGAGAGACAGGAGTGGCTAATGGCAGAGAGATCAAATGCAAACAGAGAGATCAAACAGCAACAGTGACATAGTCGATAGTCGACATAGTCGAGGACATCACAGCCCAATCCCTTGGGCGCCTGGTGACCCACAGTGACTGAGTCTCTGTCCCATGCCCCCGCTTCCTGCCTCCCTCAGTCCAGGCTTGGGTGTTTCACGCTGGGCTGGGTTTGGGGCTAGAGTGGGGTGAGCGTGGAGAGTGGAGGCAGACTAACGTTAGAGTAGCCTCCGGGTGTTTGGGAGAGGGAGATGGCTGGCCCAGGGACACTGTGGCTGGCCCAGTGACACTTGCCCAAGTTAGTGCCACATCGCAGGGCAAGACAGCCATGGGATGTTGGAAGTTGAGTGTGAATGTGTGTGTGTGTGTGCGTGTCTGTGTGGCTTGAGGGGGAGGGTGACAGCAAGGTCAAATAAGAACACTAGAGTGGCTCTTTGACCCCCCTCCCCCATCCTTCTCCGTCTCTCACACACACAATCAAAAACCCACACACACTCTCTTAAGACTCCAGCCACGTCCATCAGAGGGCTAACAGGAGCCATATAAGTCAGCTGACCAGAGAGAAGATGCAGACCCCCGGACCACCAATGACAGGTCTGGAGGGTAAAGATGAGGTAGCCCACCAAGACATACTGCAGTCATACATCAAACTGAGCCGGGAACACATGTGACATGGACAATGTTACACAGATTCATGTTAGATTTTTAACCCTCCCTTATTTCATATGGATGACTAATACATTTTAACAGCTGTGGGTGATAGTTTGCAATTTTGAAGCCCCCCCCCCCACACATCTTTCTGTCTGTGCTCCTCTTAAGGGCATCCTGCACCTCGTTTCTATGGAAACAGACTCTAAAGAGGGCCCGGGGGAAAGAGAGAGGGAGAGGGAGAGAAGCTGAGATGGCACAAAAAATAGCCTCTTTGTGCTTCTGTAGCCTGGGACTGGTCTAAAATGAACACACACAGACACACACACACATACACATCTAACTCATGATCCAGTCCGTCTCAAATGTTGTATGTGGTCATTATGGTAAATTGATTACCAGCCTTTTTCCAGCGCTGGATCACTGGGGCGATCACTTCATAAAGCTGAGTGCATTGACACGACTGAGCGCACAGAACACACACACACACACACACACACACACACACACACACACACACACACACACACACACACACACAGCTACAGTCATGAAGTATCACATAAGCCTCTCATATTCAAATATATAGAAATTCAATGGAAACTTCAGACAGTAAAGTAACTATAAACAGCAGTTATATTTTACCCCATATTCTAATCACCCCAGACAGGAAAAAAGAAGGAATCAATATATTTATCCAAAACAATCAGCTCTTATTCTAAATTGGACACAAGTCAAAGCAACCTTTCATACAGAGCTTCAACATTGCCCCCTATGTCTTTGTGCCTACAGAGATCAGCAGATTAGGATCTAGGGGTTACCAAGGGTTACCAGGGGTCACAAAGGTCACCCCTCAGCATTTCAAAGAGCCTCTTTAAAGTCAATACACTCATCTGATAGATGGAGACCCTCCACCCTGTATGCAAAACACAACTCAATGTGCAATGCAGTATAGAAGAACACACTGCCCAGAACTAGGGATGAGCCTACTCTTCATCTAGACCTAAGGATAAACTGCTGAATGTAATCTTGAAGAAATCATTCAAAGTATATATTTTAATTGTAATCATGTGGAGTGAATAGGCTGTTGTTTTTCACCATGAACGCCTGATATCATAGACTGATATCTCAGTCCTCCAAGAACTGAAATGGTATCCTGTATCCAATAGGCCCGTTGAGACTGTTGTTAATGTGTGTTCATTAGCACAGGTCAGCTGTGTTTGGGACTTCATGATCACCAAGGGGTTATTTGATACAGTGAATGTCACTTAGTAGGGACACATAGGCTGTGGTTAGCAGCCCCAAACACAGTGAATATCCCCCCAAACACACACACATTATTGTCAAAACAGAATGTTCCCCAAGGGGGGACAGTTTGTGGTGATAGTTTCTGATTGTGATAATTGCTTGAGGCATGGACCTCATTCTCTATTTCTTTCTTCCTCTCTCTCTTTCTTTATTTTTTCTTTCTTTATTTTTTTCTTTGTCTTTTTCTGCCGTTAAACACTGAGGAAGAAACTAAGACTAAGGTACAGCAAGTAGCACTACCACCTGAGCAACATCAACTGTATGACAATTGCATAATGCCATTATTATTGTTATTTCTTATTGTTATTGTTCCGCAGTTGGCTATAGTACTAGGTTGGTATAGGCTTTTGAGATGCTGCTTGGTACAATGGTTTGACCATTGTAGTCGCCAGCAGACTGGTGGGAAGGTCCTACAATCATCTTGTGAATTTATCATTTCATGGCATTTATTCACCCATTTTCGAAACATTAAATTCATATGACATTTAACACACCCTGTTCAAAAAGCAATATCAGCGGAAACAGATGGTGATTTCCGTCAATCACGCGGCGCGTGTCTGGTGGCTATTCCTGAGAGACGCGCGCAGAGGACATGAATGGACCAGATGAGCGCGAACCGTTTATTGATTTAGTGGCCCCGCCCCTCCCACGGGACGGTGCCATTGTTCGAATCTCTTGCAGACCGTTAACTTGTATTACTGTCATGAGTTATTGTGAAATTATGCAATGAGGCAGAATGATGTTGGCCCATTCCATCTCAATGTCAAGATTATTTTGCGTTGACTAGTTTTCATGAGTGCATCTGGACGCACTATTGTGAGATTTGACAGAGTAATAATGGAGAAATAATGTAAAATGCAAATTAAGTTTGTAAATACAATTGGCATGGTAATTAAGGTAATTGCATAAGTAGGCAATGCATGTTTTGGGAAATGATATATTGCTCAATTTAAAAATAAAAATAAAACGTTCATGGGCAATCCATCTGTGAGTCGGTTTCATGATAAAATGTTTGTCAAAAGCAAAGTAACCCTTTCCCATGTTTGTCCCTTTTAAAAGCCCACCTTGACAATCTTTCAAGTTTTAATGACTGGCCCCAACAGTTATGAAGATAGGCCCAGCAATAGCATAAGCCATATTGCAATTGTAAAAAGCGGACACTGAAGGCCTATTATAGGAATAACCATGTGATCTGATGAATAAGGTGGGGCCCCTTGACATAGGTTACCACGTGACACACAACCATTTTCACCCCTCTGGTGGGGGTCTTTAAAGAATAACGTCTGAAGCGCAACAGGCTTTCTGGTGCTGCAATTATAACGTTATAGCGACACCTACTGTTGAGCCAAATTCAGTGGGTCTGCAACAACGCAAATGACTCATTTTCATTTGTTAAGGGTTATGAAAGCGACGCACTTTGATGCACATGCAACAAAAGGCCCCGATGACTTTACAAGACAGCTTGTTAACAATCTTAACTCCATCAACAAGTGAAAGTAGAACTTCCCTCGGTCACCATCTGGCATTCACCATGCTGCCATTCTATTCCACGGATCTGTTTACCATCAATAAATCATTCATGAATGAATCCTCACAGGCATTACCCGCAGCCGTGCATGGAAGGACCCATTCAATCGGTTCATTTGTGTCTTCTATTCCACATCACTTACCCAGAAGGTGCATGGTTACATTTTGGGGGGTGTGTGTGTGTGTGTGTGTGTGTGTGTGTGTGTGTGTGTGTGTGTGTGTGTGTGTGTGTGTGTGTGTGTGTGTGTGTGTGTGTGTGTGTGTGTGTGTGTGCGTGTGTGTGTGCGTGTGTGTGTGCGTGTGCGTGTGATGGGGAGAGGAGGGGCTGAGACGCAGAGACGACTCAAAAGACCTGAGACCCAATTATTTCCATACAGTTCCTCTTGCTACAAGTTTCTCGCAGAAAGCATCTTCGTCAGCGAGTTATTAGCACCGGGAGCTGTCCATGGTTTTGAATGGCTAAGCAGTGGTGTGCGTCAGGAGATGAACAGAACAGAACAGAACAGAACAGAACATTGGCTGCCCCATTAAATTAAAACGAATACGTTGCTAGTTTAAAGAGGAGTACTAGAAAATAGGAAATGGAAAAGCTAGAGGATAATGAATTGTTTTGTAGGTGCAGTGAGCTAGGAAATGGGGAAATAAAAATATAGCAGAGAGGGAATCAAATAGAGCGTAGGAGAGGGAATCAAAGACTCGAAGAAATATACGGCTCGTGACAGAATAAACAGTCACTTGGAGTTGAACATATCTCAGAAGCGCACCCCCAAGACAGATTGTAGCGTAAAATTCTCCCCTTCTTCAGATAAAAAAAGCAGGACTACGAGAAGTTGGAAGCACTGAAGCGCGCTCCTCTCGTGCTCATTCCACTTCGTGTGTGCGCTTGTTTTGAGATATTCGGAGTGCTCTCTTTCCCCCCCATTCCTCTTTTTCTTGTTCTTCTTCAAAAATAGTTCCACCATGCTCCCCGCGCAGGAAGCTGCTAAGATCTACCACACCAACTATGTGCGCAACGCGCGCGCTGTGGGTGTCCTGTGGACCATCTTCACCATTTGCTTCGCCATCATCACCGTGGTGGTCTTCATCCAACCCTACTGGATCGGCGACAGCGTCAACACGCCCCAGGCCGGCTACTTCGGCCTGTTCCACTACTGCATCGGGAACGCGCTCACCAACGAGCTCACCTGCAAAGGGAGCGCGTTAGACTTCGGTTCTATCCCGTCCGGCGCATTCAAGACAGCCATGTTCTTTGTGGGGATATCCATGCTGTTGGTGGTGGCCAGCATCATCTGCTTCAGTCTGTTCTTCTTCTGCAACGCGGGGAGCGTCTACAAGATCTGTGCCTGGATGCAGCTTGCTTCATGTAAGTACAATATAAACTAGTCGCTCAAAGAGAAGGTGAAGGCTTATTATGTGCTTTTTTTACTAAAGTGTGCCAAACTTACAACGATAGTCAATGCGCCCTCAACTCTCCACGTTAGATTTGTAACATTGGGGGCATGGAAGCTTGAGCGTAAGGAGGAGACATCATTATTCAACTAACTTAAGGCCATAGTCTATTTGCAACATAGTCTCCAACAGAACACATTCTGGGGGATCGTTTCTGCAGACCAAGGAAATACGGTCTGGGGGATCGTATTATCTGGCTCTACCAGCGTTTGACCACCTGTTTTGACGTTTGTTACATGTTACAGAAATGACTAAACTCTTTATATATAGTCACCGTATTTCAGTGTACCAAAAGTAATGGGACAGTCTCATATGAGGAAGCACTCTTGTTTAAATTAAGCACTCATATTTAGTATTTGGTCGACAACCCTTTGCATGTAATAACTGCCCGTGACCCATTGACCCCACCAGAAGCTGGGTATCTTCTTTGGTGATGCTGTGCCAGGCCTGTACTGATCCATCTTCAGTTCAGTTGTTTGTTTTGAGGTCTTTTTGCCTAAAATCAGTCAAAAACGTTCCACTGTTTGGCCCTGACCTCCCTAGTTGCTATGGTAGTATGCATGTTTTAAATTATTTTAAATGATGTTCTAAACTCTTTACTTTGGCAAGCCTAAGGTTTTGGCTATGTTTCAGATTTTTCAGCCTAATAATGGCTTCCTTGACTTTAATTGACACCTCTTTGGTCCTCATGTTGACAGACATCAATAGCAAACTGCAAAGGCAAAGGCAAAGCCTAGAATAAATACTAGACATTAACAGCTCTCTTATGTCTGCACACATGATGTGACGGAATATACCTGACTAACCAGAAACCCCTGTCATGCCAATTGTCCCATTACATTAGGTGCCCTAAAATAGGGGGACTGTGTATAAAAAAAAGTGTTGTACACAATATGTACACAAACACCATCACATAAAAGTTGAGAATCTCTACTTTAACCTCACAGTAATTGTTTGATTTCATATCCAAACTTTTGGATAATAGAGCTGAAAGAAGAGAAAATGCTTCACTGTCCCATTACTTACGCAGGGCACTGCATATGCAGGCTACATCATTGGTCCAACTGGATCTATCAAATACACACGAGCTGTTCGCCTCAGTGTTTCAGAACCATGGACAGCGACACCGTACAAGGGAAGAATGACCACCAAGTTAACCACTGGTCACCAATCTTGGTCCTGGAGAGCTACTTGGTTAGCTGTTCTATTGCCAACTCAATCTTGAGTCGCTTCATATCAACTTTCTCTAGCAAACATGAGACCGTGAGATTGCGTGCCCTGGTAGAAAGTGAGAGTGTATTTTGTTTCACTCGGGAACGTTAATCGGATTCTGTCACATGTGGCACCCGCGTGCCGAGGTGAGATGGCACTGAGCTCCTGGGTGAATAATGAATGAAGAAGTTTATCTTTCTGGAGTTAGTCAGTCTGGAGTTGCTAAGCAACCACTGCCTTATTTGGCTGTCAGTATGAGTGTGTGTATGTGTGTGTGTGTGTGTGTGTGTGTGTGTGTTAGTGCGTGCCCACACGTGTCATACAGACACATCATGAAGTGTTCAGAAAACGTCTTTCCTTCCCTCAAATCACCATTCCGTCTGTCCATTGCATGAAAGGTTGTTCATCTGTCCATATCCCACCTATTAGCATGCACTGCGATAGGCTGTTTTTCCACATTCCAAACTATCCTGCGTGATAGCCTACCTGCCCATCTCCCTCCCATGGGGGGGGGGGGCAGGGGTCATTTACATATTGACATATTCATGACATATTGGCTGTATATTCAATCCATCTCTTCCACTCCCTAGCCACCTGCATGGTGATTGGCTGTATGATCTACCCCGATGGCTGGGATTCTGAAGAGGTGAAGAGGATGTGTGGTCAGCGGACGGACAAGTACACCCTGGGGAACTGCACCATCCGCTGGGCCTACATCCTGGCTATCATCAGCATCATGGACTCCCTCATCCTCTCCTTCCTAGCATTCTCCTTGGGCAACCGCCAGGACAAACTGCTGCCTGAGGACTTCCAAGTGGAGGGGAAAGGTGAGAGGGGGAGAAAGGGAGGGTCATAGGGCAGTGCGGAGAGGGAGGGTTGGTTTGATGGGGTTGATGAAGCAACAGGGTTGATGCATAGATTTTGACATGAAGATTGATTTTAACTAATCACCTTTTGCCCACAGTCAACTTTCAGTATTGGCTCTCTCACTATAGGCTGACATTTTCTTTCCCCAATCATTAACACTTTACTGCTCCTTTACTTTGAATGATCACTGACATCTCAATATTTCTACCTCTTCAAAAATAAGAAAATCAGAAAAGATGGGAAAGAGTTCAGTCTAGATCCTCAGTTCCAGCACTGGTGGTATTGGTGTGTGTTCCTACAAGACGCGACGCTCCAAATACATCTTTGGCTGCTGTCCACAAACTCATCATTAGTGCGCCAGTTGTACCATCCAGAGGGTCGGTTCAGTGCTCGTAATGAGAAACGGCATCCACTTCAAACACATCGTTATTAAAAATGCATTTCTGCAACCTCCCAAAAACACGTCAGTGAGAAGTCATTATGAGAACTTGAGCTAAGAACTTATGTATCTCAACACAACACGACTCTGCAAGGCATGTAAGTACCATCTAGATAGAACAAAGAAAAACATATTTAGCCGACGCTTAGAAGCAACGTAGAGCAGTTTTAGGTCTCATCTAAACCCTCTAGCATCTTATTAGCGAAGTATAGTCATCTGGACGCCGCTGACCCATGCCTCTTCTCCGTCTCTTACTCCTTAAAACACCTCAGAGGGGTAAGAGTTGTTCTATCAGGTTAAATAAGGAGCAACACTATTTGCATTTATTATGCTGTTCCTAATTTCCACTCTGTGAACAGAATAGCAACTAGCCTTCATAACTGCCATGGAATGATGATGATTTTCTCTCAGTTTCAGATGACGCCTGAGCCCCCCCTATCGACCACCAATGACTGACTAGGCTGAAGGATATGATTGAAGAGGCGACGAAGTGTTGATTTCACACTCCCAGTTTTAAAGCACCAAACTCAAATTCTCGGACCCAAATTCATAACACTTCAATGGTGGAATGCTTGTCATTGTCAATAAAAATGTTCCTTACAGACATCAGAAGACCCTGCTTTTTCTTTTTTTTTGCAGTATTGCTTTGCAAGTAGTTGTTGGGAGCTCAGGTTGGGCAAACATCATTTGAACAAACCATGAAAATACACCATAACAACAATACGAACATACACAAATCATTACTTTTCAAAATCTTTATTTTCATTAACTACAGAAAAAGGTCTTTGTTTTTCAGTGAACAATCGAATGCAGAGAGAGGACAGGAGAGGGGGAGGAGGCAGAGGAAGAGAAGCAGGGGGAATTCATGGAAAATGGGTGTCAAGGAAGGAAGAGGGGGGGGCTTGTAGAAAAAGATCAAGTGGGTGGGCAGGGGAGGGGGGTGGCCCTTTAAAGCATTATTATTACAGCATTATTACAATCCACTTCATTATTTTATATGCAGTTAAAACAGAACACTGCATGGGGGCAACACCAGTATGAAAATAAGCTTTAAAATGCAGCAAGAACTTGGAGGAACTTGCAAATGTGTGTCAAGGCATCTCCAAATGACTCATTCAAAACGTTTCACCTCAACAGAAGCCTTTCCACAATCAACAGGAGCTCCTAGTAAACTGTACACGGCTGCTGTGTGGAGATAGAGCAAAGGCCGACTCTTTGGTACATGTATGTACAAGACGCGTGTGCCCAGAAATGGTCTCAACCTGATATGTTCCGATTCTGAAAATTGTCATGATATTGTTTCACACTGTTACCTACAGGCCAGAAAATAGCATTTTTTTGGTTTGCTTTAGAACAGCTAGCCTTGTTAAGAACCTATACACCATAATCAGGGCTGACATGAGAGATGTTCAGTAGCATTTGTCTGTGGAGCCATGCAAGTCAGAGGTAAATAACACAGAAAGCAGAGCAAAGAATCCAATTTAACTTTTTTTTGTGCCAAGTGCTTTTGCCAAGTTGCTGCCTGGAATGAGATAAAAGAAGGATTAGACAGTGGTGATGCCATGATGCCACACAAGTTTCCATTCATTTTGGCTCCCATCTCAGGGATGAAACACTGACATTTCGAACACCATAACCAATCCTTTATCATATTCTGGGCCGCAGCTCTTTCTCACATTTTCTATACACACTGGAAATATGCTTTTTCGTGAAGGAAAGACTGATCTTATCTCTGTATAAAATCCTGATGCCCTTGGTCAATATGATTGAATTTGTTTTGGAACTGAAGATTGATCGAAAGTGTCCACTGGAGGTCAGAAAAGGTTGATTGTAACTCTCGTTTGAACGTGCACACCTTTCAAACAAACATGGATGAAAAGAAACAATTCTCTCTGAATCAAACTTGTTATTTAGCTAACATGTCGTCATTGGCACGGAGAGTATAGAAAAGGGAACAAAGAAATAGAAGGATCAGATACTCAAGTCATATCCAGTCAGTAAAAAAAAGGAGCAAAAAAGGACATAAATACATAGAGCTGACAGATTTGGACCTTCTTCTGTTTTTCTGTAACCAGTGTTGTCAATATCAAGGGTGACATGGGGATGCCACCAGTATGATTTCAGCAGCCAGTCTCTCATGGGTGTCTGTTTGTGTGTGTGTGTGTGTGTGTGTGTGTGTGTGTGTGTTGCATTTGAATGTAACAAGGAGGCAATGCAGGCATAATGCAGGCACTGACTCTTGGCTAGTGTGTGTGTGTGTGTTTTTATGTCTGCATGTACATGTGTTGTGCATGTGTGGTGGTTGTTGCTGCATTTGCATTTGGGGGACTCTAGGGGGCGATCCATGCGTGTCTGAGGCACTCTGTGGCCGTGGCTCTCTTCTCTGGCACCAGGTCCAGCATGGGCAGCAGGAAGTTGCTGAAGGTCTGGGCCTCCTCTCTGGACCACTCGTACTTCTCCACCAGCACCTCCTGCAGACCCCACGGCTTCAGCTTGGTGATGTGTCTCAGGTCACCTACACAAAGAGAGAGATGGTGAACATTACACAGAGAAGACCAGCAAAAACATAGGAAGACAGACAGACACAAGTACCAACTTCGTGCATGCACAGGCACAAACACACCATACTAATTGGAAAGGCACATGGCAGTTTAATTTGATGATTACCTCTACAGTCAAGTTTAACAGAGATGCACAAATATAACTTCAAAATCACCTGAGCTTATTAATAGGACACACACACACACACACACACACACACGTATGTTTACCTTTCTTGGTGAAGAACTCCTTGGTGTATTTACCCGCCAGGATGAGCTTACGAGGTACTTTACCCAGCAATTCAATGATCAACGCAATGTGGTCTACATAAATGGGGAGGAGACAGGAGGAGTTCAAATATATATGACAGGAATAAATTCCTCAATACACAACAACAGATGTAAATGCAACACAGAATATGGGCTCAGCTTGACTACTAACAGCATATCCTACAAACTTGGACAGTCTCACAAACCTGTGAGAATTGTGAACTGCGAGTGCTGGGCCCATACAAATACATCCTTGAAATCATTGTATTTCTCTGGTTGGGCCCAAACAGGAAATGGGTGGAAGAGAAGGGGGGGGATTGAGGAGAGGGAGGGATACATACCTTCATCTCTAGAGTAATCTTCCCCAGAGTGTGGCTCAAACAGGTAGTCCCCCGTAGCCAGCTCAAAGGCCTGAGGAAACCAATAACAAATCACTATACACTATGAACAAAAACACACATTTAGTTTCAGACAATTGAGTCATACTGTAGCACAGATGCTGCATGTTGCCTGGTCAGGACACTGTCACTCAGTCAATCAGTTTCTCTGTCTCGATTGTTGAGATGGGTGTGTGTGTGTATCTTTCACCATCTCATCCCTGACATTCCTTAGAGATTAGTTTCTGTCTGAAGGTTCAGTATGCTCCTCCTGTCCTTTGTGGAAGGCTGCTCTGTGTGTGTGTGTGTGTGTGTGAGAGAGAGAGAGAGAGAGTGAGAGAGTGTGTGTATGACCTTTGGTGAGTAACTCTTCCTTAAAGTGCAACCTAACACTAACAACGAAGTGTCACTCTTTGTTGTGTGTGGCCCTGAAGGAAGGCTCTTCTCTGTGAGTGTGTGGGTTAGAAATGCAACAGTGATGAGGTAGAGCCCCTGTGTAGGACAACGGCCCCTGTTGTTGGCTGAGGTGGCAGTGGACTAGCTAGGGACCTTTTCTGCAGTGCAGTGGATAGACTGTTGTTTAGCTACCCAACTAGAATACAGAAAAACATGAGTCATAGCTAAGCTAGTTACACATTTACTAAGGCTTGACATATTCGCTGAGAGTTAAGTACATGTGCACTGCCTTGGGCTACAAGAGGAACTATTAAGGCATCTTTATCCTTCATCAATGTTTACATAGAAATGACATATGTAGTTCCGTGTAACAGAGCCAATTACAAAGTCACCTAACCTGCTCTGATCTATGGTATGTGAGAGTTGACACGCAACAAGATGAATGTTCCATGCCTGTTTAAACTAAAGGAGAGCAGAAGACATGGGTATGTTTTAGGTTGGAATTAAGGACGTGTGTCTGTGTGTGTGTAGAGTGAAGATAATTTACATTTAGTTAATTCAGCTGATGCTCCTATTCAGGACTTAATAACTGCATCCAAACAATAAAACTGTTTTACATATATGGTTGTCAAGTGCTCCTGGCCCCACCCACCATGCATGCGGTGCTCCAGATGTCAGCCGGTGTGCTGTAGCCTGCCCCCATCAGCACCTCAAGACAGCGGTACTGTCGCGTCTGGATGTCGTCTGTGAAGTGCTTATGCTGAGAGAGACAGAGAGAAAGCCACGCCGTTCATTGTCATCTGAAGACCGTGGTCACCCTGCGTGCCAGCTTTCAAATTCAAAATTTGCAGCTCTACTCACCACCCAGCATGCGTTTCCTAGGTCGGCGATTTTGATCTGGAGCTTGTCTGCGTTCATAGGCTCCAGAGGGTTCACCAGCAGACTGCCTGCTGCTAGTGGGGCTATAGAGATGGAAAGAGAGAGTGAGAGGGAGAGAGGGAGAGAGAGAGAGGGAGAGAGTGAGAGACGGAGAGAGGGAGAGAGGGAGAGAGTACAGAAACCGTAAGCATGAAGCGGGAGGGGACGGGAGAAGAGCAAGTGAGGAGAATCACTGGTAACGATAGAAATTGAATAACATTGAGCAGTCAAACAAGAAAACAATTCCACATCAGTACTTATAAACAGGAGGAAAGGCACGGCAGGAGGAAGGAGAGGAAGACAAGAGAGGAGGTGATTTAGGAGAGGAGCGCTGAGGAGGTGAAACCATACTCGAGGGGAGGAAGAGAAATGGGAGACAGTACAGCTAGGAACAGACGGCGTACTCAAAGGACATCATGTTTGTGATGGCCACATAAACACACTGTGGGAGGTATACAGGAGGTGTACAGTAGTGTCACTACTCCCCCCCCACCTCCTCCACCTCTCACTAACCGTTCCTCTGACTCTCCTCCTCTTTATCCCTTCTTCCAGGTCCCACCTCCATCTCCGTCTCCTCTTTCCTCTCCTCCTCCTCCTCTCCACCCCCTACAACTGCTTTACCGTCCATCCCGGGGTCAGAGGTCAGCTGCCTGGGGTCTTGGGGGTCAACGGGCCCTGTGCCATTGCATTCTTTGTAGGCTACGTTGGTCAGCGGGTCCTGTCCTTCTGTGCTGGCGTTGTTGTCGGGGTCACTGGTGTCCACCTGGTTGGCATTCTGTTGGTCCTCAGCCTCCCGCTCCTCGTTGGTCCTCTGTGCCTGGCTCTCCGTGCTCTCCTCGGTCTCCGGGTGGGTGTGGCCATTGCAGTTGACCTCCATCCTGCACTCCGCCTCCCCCCCCCTCTCTTCCCTCTGATCTGGAGCTGTGTCTAAGGGAGAGGGGAGGAGAGCACAGACTCGGTCAGTAACAGTGACGATAACATCATTGTTTCCATCAGTCTAAGTTGTCATTTTGTTGCATGAATTTCATTCGTTCCACATAGACCAACTTGAGTCTGACGGAATGTATTGATTTTTGAATTCTTAGATATCCCAGTGGTGAAACCAACAGGCACAATAGTCTTTTTAATGACACGGAAAAAAATACACTATTCGGCATTCACTTGTTGTGGTGCTGTTAGCAATGTCTTGTAGTGTGTTGGAAGTGGGCGGGGGGGCACAGGGGGGGCTGTCTGGGGACTCTGTGGTCTCATCCTCCTCCTCCTCTTCTTCCTCCTCTCCTCCCTCCGGCGCTCTCTCCATCTCCTGGATCCTCTTCTCCAGGAGCTCTGCCTGCCTCCTCTGCTTCTTCTTCATCTTCTTCTTCTTGTTCTTGGACATCTTCGCCATCTGAGGAGGGGAGGGGAGGAGAGGAGAGGGGGGATGAGGATTATTAAACATGTTCTAAACCATGTGGCTCAGATGTGAATACAAAGAATGAACAAATCTTTTGAATAAAAAAAAAAGCTCTGAATGAGACTTACTGGTTTGGGTGCTGGAGCTGTGCTCACTGTAAAGGGAGAGAAATGTTCCAGTCAGTGACACATCAGCATAGGTGACATATCAGCATAGGTGACATATCCGCCTCAATGGTTAGTATTCAGAACTAGCGACAATGTATGTGTGTGTGTGCACGCTGATTCACACACACACACACACACACACACACACACACACACACACACACACACACACACACACACACACACACACACACACACACACACAGTTGTGTCGATACACTTTCCCACAGCTTCGCGGACTAGCGGGAGTCACATTCGTCTGAGTGAGCCGGTTATTTCTGGAACACACCAGGTGACTCACACACACACACACACACACACTCACTCACTCTTTTAATATAAACTCCAGCATGGCCTTGCATAAATGTTCCTGGTCTCGGATGTTTTTTCCATAGACATCCTATCCATATAAATGTTTCGTCTATTCGTGATGCTAGGCTACACAGTTATTACTCTCAATGTCATTCCCCAAAGAGACGTCTCATCAGAGGGGTAAGACATGCATAAACGGCATCCTCAGCGCAGCCCTGTCGTTCTCCATCCTTTGATGAGTCTCTCATTCCTCAAACGAGTTCATCTCAGAGCAATGCCCATGTGACGTACTGTCCCAAAGACACACAAATTCTCTAAATAAACGATGTTGATGCCGTTGTCAGTGATGATCTCAGCTAAATACTAGCTTCATACTACTGAAGCAGACTGCATTGAACAAGAAAGGTTTCCACAAGCCAATGACAGAAATATGTTGGTTTGGTAAAAGGACTGAAGCGTTAATCCAAAGCACTGCATGTTGATTGGACAAGGGATTACCTGCAGAGCCGGAAGGGGGTGGGGCTCCTGTCTTCTGCCATTCCGTGGCCTCTGCGGCCATTTTCCTGACATAGGGCTCATTGACCGTTAACAGGATGTTCTCTGGCTTGATGTCTGTGTGGATGATCTTACACTTAGAGTGCAGGTAGTCAAGGCCCTGCAACACCTACAGGGGGACACAAGGAGACTCAATGATGCCACTGCTGTACTTAAAAAAAAACAACACCACCATACAGTCTACATTAACAGGGTATTGTGCTGTTGCATTTCACTTTGGGTGCAAATGTCTTCCCTGCTTTGACTCCTTTCCTTCATCTGCATTCACATACACTCACTGAGCACTTTATTAGGAACCTGTACACCTTCTCATGGTGGAGGTGGTGTAATGGTGTGGGGAATATTTTCTTGGCACACTTTGGGCCTGTTAATACTAACCAATCATCGCTTGAATGCCACAGCCTATTTGAGTATTGTTGCTGACCGTGTGCATCCCTTCATGGCCACAATTTAACATTGTAGTCATCTAATGGCTATTTCCAGCATGATAATGCACCATGTCTCAAAGCAAAAGTCGTCTCAAACTAGTTTCATGAACATGACAATGAGTTCAGTGTTCTTCAGTGGCCTTCCTAGTCACCGGATCTGAATCCAATAGAACACCCTTGGGATGTGGTAGAACGGGAGATTCATAGCCTGAAAGTGCACCTGAAAAATCTGCAGGAATTGTGTGATGCAATCATGTCATCATGGACCAGAATCTCAAAGGAATGTTTGGAACATCTTGTGGAATCAATGCCACAAAGAATTGAGGCTGTTTTGAGAGCAAAGGGAGGTCCTACCCAGTATTAGTATAGTGTTCCTAATAAAGTGTTATGTATATCAATGTCAACAGAGAAAAGGAGGCAAGGAAACAACTGTAGACCACTGATAGGCCCCCCCCTGTGTGTGCCAGTCTGAGGGTGGTCCATTTGTTGTTTACCTGCCGTATGATGCTCTTGACGCAGGGAAGGGGCAGGCCCTGGTAGTTAGACTTGATGATCCACTTGAGCAGGTGGTGACCCAATACTTCAAACACCATACACACATCTGAGAGGGCTCCATGTCAAGGACGAACAGAACACTAGGAGGGGAGCAAGTCCTTCCCCCCCACTCCTTTAACTTCCATCCATCTCAGGAACCACCCTCACTCTAAACTCCAACTCAACCTAAACACACCAACCATCTGTCACGATATAGTGGGGGAAGTAATGCTATCTGGGAACTTCTCTCACCCACAACCCTCCTCAGTTATGCTTTGTAATATCTCATCCAGCCAATCCAAAATGTATCAGTACTCTTCCAGGGGGGGCGCCATGGGAGGAAGTCTGGGCGTGTTGCCTGGGCACCCAGCTGTGGGCAGGATGGAACCATCACTGGGACGGATACAGAAGCTGTCGCTACATCTGTGACTCTACCTCCCCCTGACTCTCAGGCTGTGGGGGTGTGACATGCCAGAAACAGCCAGATACGGCTGGGCCAGACATCAAGATGAACACCTGTGAGCCAGGGATGGTAAACGCCAACCCTAACCCTAAGCCTTGTGCCTTCCTAATAATGACAAACACAGATGATCTTAGTGACTTGGAGGATCGTGCTTACTAGCTACAACATATCCAATGTTATACTTTGTGGAACTTTAAATGTGCTTTATAGCATATTATACAAAAACAAATACATGTCCCTTCATGGACACTTGATATTTCTGTTTAAGGCACGTTCAGTCTTGAGATAAGAGGTCCTATACTTAGAGATGCTGCACTGGAAGCCTGTTATTTGGGGTTACAATGAGTGTAATCAATATGTCTGCATCAGACACCGGTCCTGTTGAAGATGGAGGGATTAACAGAACAAGATGGATGACAGAAGGATGAAGTGCTTTAACAATGCTGTGCCATTAACTTCATCACACCTCTGATAAAGTGGCACTCATGCATAAAACAGGTTGTTTTGTCTGTTGGAGGGTACGAGTAACACACAAGGCTGTTCCTGTTTTCTGATTGGAGGATACGAGTGCCGTTCATGCCAGAGATCTTGAAGTCGTCTAGAAGCTGTACCACTTTCTCTCTGCTGGGGTCATTGGTGTCTGTGTTTCTGACCTGGAACACACACACACACATACATACAGTCAGTGTGTATTTTGAAGTCATACACGTGTAAGTGCATGCACATACATTGGCTGATCAACTCAGTTTAAGTGACTGAAAGAAACTGCTGAAATGCTATCATCAAAGTTTGCAGAGCTCTGAGTGTGTGTGAGACTTACTGATCTGAGCAGCTTAATCTCATCCAGTGCTGTCTCAGTGTAGTGCTCTGCACTCTTCACCACCTTCATGGCCACAAAGCGCTTCCCCCTGAAACACACACACACACACTTGAGCATCTCACATACAAATCTGGAGAAGCACGCACGCACATGAGAGAGCTCTTACTGGATGTCCCAGGCCAGCCACACAGTGGAGAAGTGCCCCCAGCCCAGCTTGCGGATCACATGGTATCTCCCGTTGAACAGGTCCCCGATCTTCACATGGTGGTAACCACCTGCGCAAACACACATTATCATGGTGTTAACAAGTGCACCTCTGCAGTACTCTCGGAGAGCTGTGTGTGTGTGTGTGTTTCATGTACCTTTCTGTGTGTGTGTGTGTGTGTTTTACCTTTGCAGTAGTCATTGGGGTCCTCCTGCTCCTCGTCGTCTGAACCCAAGATCTCCTCGTCCTGCTCTGGAAGGGGCGAGTCTGCCTGCTGGGATGCTCCTCCCCGCGGGTGGGGGTCAGGCCTAGGGGACACAGACAGGGTCGTGTCAGGTTTAACAACACTCGTTCTTGATCACAAAGAAAACCTTGCTCGTCTTGTGGGCCTTCATCTTCAACTCTTACTGTACTTACTGTACATTCACACCAGAATTACCACCTAGATTGTGTCTCCTGGAAAGAACACGTCCAAGTCGAGGCGCATGTGACGTCTCGAAATAAAATCTCGACTGGTGTGAATGTACAGTTACACAACTAAGACTCAAGAATCGATTTTGTTTACCTAGAACACTCAGTGCTGGAGACTGAGTACTAAAACTAAGTGGATTGGGAAGTATTAATGGCATCTCAGTTGTCTTTAAGCTCCATGTTTGCATCTGTGTCAAGCAGAGTTATCCACGCGCGCACGCACGCGCACGCTTTGAAGTCTGGCTGAGAATGAGAATAGTAATTTGTGCTGAATGTGGGTCAGTTAGGGATTTAGCCTTCACTGGAACGACGACACATTCACTCTTCGCTTTGAAGGAGAGGTAGAGAAAAACATGTAAAAATAAAGTCAGAAAGTGGATCAGGACAACAGTGTCCTGGTTTTAAGGGCCTCTGCAGAGCTGGAAGGTTACATCTCTCCTCTCTTCCGTCCCCTCACCTCTCATAACTCTGCGTAATATCAGGTCATTTCCAGTTCCTCAAACCTTGGACATTCAATTTCCTCCATTTCCATTAAAGCCAGAATTTAGAGTTTTAATTAAGTCTTTTTAAATGAACTAACAATTCACACTGTTTCACACTGCTTCAATGAATAGATCTAAAGATACAGGAGTGAATTATTCAAATCAAACTCTCCTGTCCTGTGGTAATAGTACGATCAGAGAGGACACAGTTCATTAGGCAAAAACACAGAATGCATTTTACATGCATTATGTTTATATTTAGGGGAGACTGTTCAATTATTGAAGGTCGAGTGGGTCCAAATATAACTCAAGGGGATAGATTGGTTTGTGCCTCGGGCAATTTGTGTGTGTGTGGATTATGAACTATGCACACCCTGAACTCTCAGATCAAAGTCAAACAGAGAGACAAACTCGAGGAATGACAAGTTGATTCACAGGCACTCTGCCTAAAAGAGCTAACGCACTCTGAATCCTAAAAATGAACACACCGCCTCAGTGTCAAATGCTTTAGCAGTCGATTGCAGTCAAAACAGAGACAGGTTCAACTTCAAGCACAACTTCTCTGATGGCATTTTAAGACGTGCTAGCCTCTTCTAGGCAAGACGATTGATGAGCACTGTACACAGACAGCCAAAAAAATAGAGGGCGCGCACTGAACTTAAACAAAGGGATAACCTGGGTTGACTGTGAACGATGTACCAACACCATGCATACTGTTAGGAAAGTCAAGTTCAAGGAGTAGTCTGAATTTATTTTTTTTATTTTTTAAATGCCTTATGCTCTCCAGAAAGAGAGTAGAAAGCCTGATGAGGTGGTGTAAAAACAAAACCAAAGGCACTCAGAAAACACTGTGGAACAGACAGCCAATCATAGTAAGCATGAGTTCCCCATCCTCAGAACGTAAAACAACCACATTCTGCAGACAGGGCTTAACGCTTCTAGAAAGTTCATGGCTTTTTTTCCCCACTTCTCCCCCATCTGAAACGGTTCTCTGCCTGCGTTCCAATCAGCATTGAGCTCAGACAGACAGTAATAGCCTCTTCATCTTCATCACATAGTGACATCACCACACAGCCAACATCTGCTGTGTGTGCGGACCGCGGAGAGCCTCTTCAGTCTGTGAGGCTGAGATCTGCCATTGGCACATCACCGGCTCTGTAAACACAGCATATGTCCCATTTCTTAGAGAGGCATCGTTCCGGTAGTTTTCCGCTAAACAAGGTTAGGCTAATTCCCAAGCAGGCAGCGTCCCAAACATCATGAATCACCTCGTCTTGAATGGCTTCCTTCCCTCATCTCATGTTCCTCATCAACCACTGTTAAACTACATTTTTTATTGTTCAATTGAACTGGTTTCCCCCTCACGTTGCTTACACCTGACCGGTTCTTGCAAATGAGTGGCATCATCATAAAGGGTAGGTAAGAAGATATGGAAGAGAGAATGTGGAAGACTACTGAGATGGAGCCCCACACTCATCCTCTTTTGTTAATTAGCTCCCTAACATCAGACATATGGGTTAGGATGCTTGCCTATGCCCACAGCAGGGAAACCTGTGTCCTTCTGTCCTCCACACACACATACACACACACACACGCGCACCTCCGCAGTGCAGCACAGGGACAGATGTTTGCCACAACCACATCGCTGACTAACCTCCATTTTATACCTCTTCTTTTTGGTCTGTTCACATTCCTCCTCTCCACTAACGAACCCGAAGCCAACAAATAACCAGGTCTGAACCTCGGAGGCTAATAATAGCCATGAACAGCGCTACTACAAAGAACTACTTCTTAACCACATACAATACTGCATTTGGCTTACAACTGCACATGTAGGCTACAATAAGAACACTCCTGAAGAACGGTGTTAAGACTGATGCAGCCTCAGGTTAGTTGCTAAGCTGAACCCCAGTCGAGTAAAAGCCTTTTGATGAGCCTCTGAGGATTTACACTCAAAAGTAACAAATCTTCCTTCCAGTTCCTACACACAGACTGGGTGAATCTGTGTGGCACACCCAAAGAGAGAGTTCACCGCTATCTTTCCGTGATTTGTTTCAGTACACGGTGCATGTAACAAAGTTGCATTTCATTGGTGAATGAAAGTTGACTGGGTGAATCCACAGCTGATGAAATAGCTACTTTTCTAATGGATCATTTTAACATGTTACACCGGGAGCCCTTAGCCTGTTTCCCTAATCAAATGATACTTCAATCTTTGACAAGATTGCCCATCCCAGTGCGAGCTGGGAAAGACCACAGATCAATATACAAGGAACCGTCTACACAGGATGTGAAATCACACAACAGTGCCCAACATCCTTGAACTTGAGGGATAGAGTTGCATAGAAGTAGAATAACACCATTATATATATATAATTTTATTTTTTTTGCAGATTCGAGAACAAAATAAGTGTACACTATTATAAAGCCTAGGCCTAGATGAGAAGTGGTACAAGGCACTCAACATTCATCTTGAACTAACAGTGTCGTTCTTGTGATCAGAAAGTGTTGCCATAGTTTTCTTGGTAGACCAACACATCAACAACACTGAATGCTCCATGTGTGGGAGGGAGTTTCTTTTTTTATCGTTATGGTTCTCGACAATGTCTTTAGAGACCATTCAATCGCTATTCATCCTTCAACTCATTTTTTACATACAAACCCATCTGGCGATAGATGGTCTCTCTCATCACTTATCTCTAAGAGAAGAGGTTGTGCTAGTGTGGGCATCAATGAGTTTTGTTTTTCCCTCCATCTTTAACAAGCCTTATTTCAAGAGCAGACAATAAAGGGCTTTTAAAACATATTTAGGCTCCTTCAAACAAGTGTGCCTTGAATATTGAAGAGATACATTCCTGACACTACTTTGTATTATCTGTATACAAAGTAGGTGCTGTTTCTTGCCCATGTAGATCTCCATAGCTAAAAAGCCTATAACCCAGTGATCACTCTGATATAGCTTTTGTTTAATGTGTGGTAGGTTATAGAGTAGGCCTACGTAGAGGGAGAGAGAGAGTGTGTAGGTGAGCAATAAAATGCCCACTCTGTACTTTCTCTGGAATTGACGAGGTTAAATCAATCTCAGCTCTTCCAGAACTTTTCCAGCCCACACACACTGCTGCATAGCAAAGGCAGAAAATCACCTTGCAATCTGTCACACACAGAAAAACAGCTCACCAACAAGCTCTCTGCACAGGCCAAAATACTGCGCTGTTCTCACTTCATCACTCACCAGACTGGTCCAGTCACTCACACTGATATTTCCTGGGGTGATCTGTCTCTTTCTTCCCATAACCAGGATTTATTTCAATAGTAAAACATGACTTTCTAATCTTCAATCAGCCACCCTTGTTCCAAACATAGGGATCCTTCTAAGCCCTTACACCTGTGACTGGTGGCTGACACTCACCAACAAAGGATATGAGAGAGGTGGATGGAAAGGAGGACAGAAGGAGGGGGAGGTGAGAGAAAGAGGGGTGGGAGAGACAGAAAAGGAGCGAGAAAGGGTTGATTCATGCCAGAGAATTATGAAGAGGAGGCGTAAAATGTCGCTGGATTTGTCCATCTCCTTTGAGTGCCGATCAACACACCTGCTGCTGCATTCACAAACCGACACACACACACACCTCTATTACTCCTATAGCAGTAAAACAGACAGTGTTTGCACACTTAGACAGCAGTATATCAGTTTTCTTATGGCCATCAGAGACAGAGCTCAGCTGTTATAACACACAGGCTGAGGGGTACTTGAAGGACATGCAAACGCTTAGAGAGCCCAGCACAGCGCGCACACACACACACACACACACACACACAAACACCCTGCTCTTACCTGCAGGATGCACGGATGCCCATGTGACGTGGTGGAGACGGGGGGTGCAAGTGTGGGCCAGTGACCCTCTCTCCATACACCAAGAGAGGAGAGGAGAGGGGGAGCACAGAGAAGACCAGTGGAGAGGGGAGATGAGACAGGATAAGTGTGATGAGGAATAAAAACAAAATTCAAAAAAAGAGGAAAAGAAGGAGACAGAACAGAGAGAAGGGAAAAGCACGGGGGGAAGAGAAGAGGAAAAGGGAGCAGCGACCGGGGATAGGAAGGGATGAAGGGAGCAGTGCAAAGGAGAGGATGAGAGAAAGAAGAGGGGAAATCTGTGTGCCTCTGCTGCAGGCTGAGCACAGAGGCAGAGTGGCGAAGAGCTAGACACCACTGCTCTCTCTCTCTCTCTCTTAATCTCTCTCATTCACTCTCTCCCCCTCTCTCTGACCGAGAACTCTCCTTGGCTGTCGTCAGTCGCTGGCTCCTCCCCCTTATATATAGCTCCACTCTGATTGGTCGATGCAGCCCAGCACTGCATTGCAGGTGAAGGACGCCAATGCTTCCTCCTCCTCAGACCAAAACATGAGACCTCTCAACCTCTTTCTTCATTCTCCTCTCTCAATTTACCTCTAAAACATTACAAAATATCTTAATCATCTCTCTCTCTCCAATGCTGACCGACCTGTTTTTTTTTCTTTTTTTCTGACCCCTCACTCGGTAGCCTTTCTCTCACACACACACACACACACACACACACACACACACACACACACACACACACACACACACACACACACACAGCGAAATACAAGTCTGTGTATTAATAATTGTGTTGTCTTTTTCTAACCCTACCTTCAATGTGTTCCCCGTAGAATTAATTACTGTTACTATGGTTACGGGGTGAAACTGCTGACTTTTGCTACCCTACTCAACTGCTTGCATAACAATGACCAACATCTTAGACAACATTTCAAAATAAAGGCCTGGGTCCAAGTCTTTGCTGTGCACCAAGGCGGCAATTTACATATCAATCAACCAACCAACCTATTAGGCTACCAAACACCTACCCAATTAGGCTTTTCTTTGTTTGTTCATATTGAGTACCTCAACATTTGCATCCCTCTCCCCCCCCCACCACAGTTAAACATCCAGTCAACAACATACATGTTCTAATCTAAATGGTCCCACTTTCAGGCACTCATGAATTTGCAGAGCAAGCTTCCTATAAACAGCTCATCTATTAATCAACTAATCATCTATTGATCAAACATTATTCATCGAATTAGCAGCAGTTAAATGGATGTTTATCATCACGCATGCGGTCAATCCAAATATGGCCATTTCCCTCCAGACTTCTTAAATGGGCGAGAGTGATTGTGAAGCTGTGCGACGTCTCGTCTACACCCGCCACACCACAGAAATCAATGCCTGAACAGCTGAGCTCAACGCCTGAACAGCAAAGATAAACAGCAGAGCTGGGAGAACGATTAGGACTGGAAGTGTCAGGCAATCTGCCATTCAACTTTGAATGTGTTTTTATACTCAGTGAAACAAGAGTCTTGCTAAATGACTGTGTGTGTGTGTTTGTGTGTGTGTGTGTGTGTGTGTAAAATGAAATCTCCAGCAGAGCAGCACTCTGGTGGGTTGTGTTTCAGTAGTTGGTCACTGTGGGCCTTGGCATATCAAATATAACAGCTGAGATCTCAGCCTGTGAGCGCTACAGAATTCACTAGATGGCCCTCATGAGGCAGGGGCAGGGCCGCGCATGTGTGTGTGTGTGTTGCGTTGCTGTAAACACATGTCTTTAACTGCTGACATACACCTACGGGCCTGATGAAGCAGAGGCCTAATTAAGTCACCCATCGAGAGCGATGCAAAAAGCCTGACAGTACACACACACAGCGACTGAGGCCAGGTGTAGGCTGTTCGCCTCATCGTCCCGCTCCTCCAATCATCACCAGCTACAGACAGTGAGAGAGGTGATGGAGAGGGGGGGTAAAGTAGGGCACTGGCTGCAGTAGTTCTCTGGGCTGCACCCCCCACCCCCCTCCCAACCCAAACTCTTCTCCTCTACCTAGCTACCGTTTCTCTGCCTGAGGTACTGAACAAAGGTAGACTGCCCCCCAGGTCCCAGCTCACTCTCCTCCTGCGTGTGGAGTGTGTGTGTGTGGGGGGGGGGTTAGTTAGCTTAGTGCGCTGGTTCTCTCTCACGCGCACACGCAATCCTGAGGATGGGTTATATAATGAGCTGGAGCTGCAGCTATGCAGGGACAGAGGAGAGGAGAGGAGAGAAATGGAGCAGAGAATCACAATATTGGGGAGACGCTGCAACACTGCATATCATTGTTCAATACATGTCAGGCTGGCTTTCATGTTTTAGAAAAAGAGCTGTTCGTGTTCCTAAAACGAGACGAGACCCACCAAGTATCTACCTCTGCAGAGAACACAGTTTACAGCCACAAGACAGAGTGAAACAGAGAGAAGTCAGAGGAAGAAAGACAGGAGAGAAAGAGAAAGGAGAGAGAGAGAGAGAGAACAGGACAAGCCAGCCAATAAATGCCTGCTTAATGAGAACAGAACAGCAGGAAATGGACACCAGGGGCTTCATCAATCTCTAAAACTCTCTCTCTTCTCTTCTCTCTCTTTCCTCTCCTCCCTCCCTGCACCCCATCTAGACACATCCTCACCTACTCAGGTACCCAGTGGAGCGACAACAGTCAGCATCTGCTGCCTAATTAAAAATGGATCGAGCTTTCAATAAGTCAGCCGAGCTGCACACTTTGACACACACACACACACACACACACACACACACATTTCCAGTCCAATCTACCACTCACTTGCACCTCAGGCCGCTGGCCAGCTTCACCACGGCCGAGTTGAGGGAGACGATCCAGTCCAGGAGCCACATGGCCCAGGGAGGCTAGGCAGGCGAGGCTAGCCCAGGAAGAAGTCTCTCCCCTATCCTATCTGTACCACTACGCACTGGCTGCTCACAGCTCGGCTACTGCTACTGAGCAACTGAGGCGAGACAAAGAGGGAGGGAGGGAGAGACAGAAAGAGTGGGGAGGGCGAGGGAAGGATGCAGCATGGGAGACAAAGAAGGAGGGAGGGAGGGAGGGAAGAGAGGAGGAAAAGTGAGACTAGGCAAGGTGAGAAAAGAGTGATCAGAGAGGGGGGTTTAGTGGTGGAATGGAGAGAGGGAGGAAGGTAAACTGATGTTAAGAGTGGGGAGAGTGGGGAGAAATGTGGAAGGAAGATTAAATGCTGGGGGTGCAGGAAGTAAAAAGGATGGCAAGTCTCAACCCCCCCCCAAAGTTTTTTTGCTCGCGATGCCCCTCCTGTCCGCCCTGCTGTCAGTCTAGGATGTTTTCAACACAAGTTGCACATTGAATTGAAGACATTGAGTGAGCTGAATGTGTTTTTTTTAATGCCATCATTTTGAAGGTGAGCAGTGTGCATTCAATTCCCTGTTAATAATCTGGTTGAAATCCCTGCCTCCACCACCTCAACTCCTGTCTATTCGTCGACAGAATCGTTGGCGCTGGTAAAAATTTAGCAGATTACTCCGCCCCCCCCAGCGCAACTTCCAGGTGTGCCATCAGACTCTCCAGTCTGACTTTGTGAGACAAGGCAGGGCCAGATGTGTTGCCTCCAACAATTAGCATATGCTCCCGGCATACCGTCTGGAGGCTTATTGACATTCAGCTCCTACAGACGGATGGGGCTGGATATCAGGCAGAAGAGATGAGAGAGAATAGGAGGCAAGAGAGTTAGTCGAGATAGGAATAGAGGAATGATAAAAAAGGAGGTAAAGGGAGAGGACGAGAAGACGACTGGAATGGATGGGAGAGAAAGGGAAGCAGAGTCTCCTCTGCAGACACTAAGGCCACACCAGGACACAGACGCAGAGCTAGAACACTGGAGGCAGAGTGGACCCAACACATGCTTTTCACTCTCGCTGAGCCCCGTCCGCCACAAATCAGCCCCATCTATTGTATTTGTTTACATATGATGAAAAACCAAGCCAGCGAAAGAAAGAAACTGCATTGTGTATTCTAATCTTAGTGAGAGGGGACTGAATTAAACACAACCAAACAGACACAAGGCAACAGACCTACAACTACCAGGCCCTGAGATACTATTAGCCCCAAGTGTGTGTTTTTTTTTTTTTTTTTTTAAAGACTGATTCTGTCCTCCACTCCTCCTTATGTAATAGAGCCCTCTGAGGGCTGGGGCTCAGCCGTTAAGAGAGTGCAACCAGGAGAAACACAGACTCTCTCTCTCTCTTACACACACACACAAACCTACAATTAACCTATTCAGCACAGTGGATCATCAAACACACACGAATGGCATGTCGCACACATGTCGTACAGGCAGTAGACCATCCTTCCATCCCTAAAATTGCATAACTTCCTGAATAAAACCAATCCACTCTCCAACCGATGTATTTGCTTACAGAAAACAAGGATTTGCCATGCTATCTTAATTATGCCTGGAGGGCATGAGACATGATCTTCTTCAGTCCTCGAGACCCTTACAGACCTGCCAGCTTCAGGCCCTATGCTCACTGCCATCCTCCCTTATCCCTCAAACAAGAAATACGAGAACTGCGGGTGTGTGTTTAGAGAGGAGGAGAGAAGGTTCCACAAAGCCTAGGTCAAGGTTACACCAACTATACTAAATGATAATGCTCTGTAACTACGACGGTTATACAAAGTAATGTCATTAAATCAGGTCCTAAGGCAAGTGTCAACACCAGTACTCCAGGAATGTCAGAGGTGAAAGCTACAACATTCTCTGCCTGTATAATCTTCCTCTGTGTTTTCTGCCTAAGGACAACTTTGACTTTGCATGGAAGTGCAAGAGATTATACCATCTAAATAAGCTATGGAACTTCCATAAGCTATGGAATGGGAAAACAGCAAAAATACACTCACCAAACACTTTATTAGGAACACCTGTACACCTTCTCATGGTGGAGGTAGTGTAATGGTGTGGGGAATGTTTTCTTGACACACTTTGGGCCCGTTAATACCAATCAATCATAGCTTGAATGCCACAGCCTATTTGAGTATTATTGCTGACCATTTGCATCCCTTCATGGCCACAATTTACCCATCTTCTAATGGCTACTTCCAGCATGATAATGCACCATGTCACAAAACAAAAGTCATCTCAAACTGGTTTCATGAACATGACAATGTGTTCAGTGTTCTTCAGTGGCCTTCCCAGTCACCGGATCTGAATGCAACAGAACACTTTTGGGATGTGGTAGAACGGGAGATTCACAGCTGGAAAGTGCACCTGAAAAATCTGCAGGAATTGTGTGATGCAATCATGTCTTCATGGACCAGAATCTCAAAGGAATGTTTCCAACATCTTGTGGAATCAATGCCACGAAGAATTTAGGCTGTTTTGAGAGCAAAGGGAGGCCCTACCCAGTATTAGTATAGTGTTCCTAATAAAGTGTCCAGTGAGTGTATGTAGCGAGTGTTGAAGACCTACAAACGACCAACAGAGCTGCTAGAACTGCGCACCACTGCACTGTCTGCTGTGCACGTGTACCCGAACCCGGCCTTGCCCGTTGGAGTTCTAACTTCTGTTTCACACGTGCCAGATGATCCCAACAAAGCACGAGGGGAATAGTTCCACAGTCGACATGGATGCTACCAAACTGTACTTTCACAGCTACTCACTTTTTGCCGGGTTTTTTCGTCTTTGTCCTTTTCTTCCTCGCCTGGAGCGCAAGAACTGCAGTGAAACAAATGCAATAAGAGACCGTTAATTTAATCAAGCTGAATTGATCCGCCTGCATAATCGTGTTGGCAAACTTGGCATGATGTGGTGTGGCTGTTGAACTAACATCCACTGTCAGTCAAGCAAATCAATTACATTAAAAGTGGACGATATAATAGCTGCCTGCATTAGTGAGGGCTTAGCTAGCAAGCCAAGCTAGCCTAATAGCAGGTGCCTGTCCAGACCAGACAGATGGCAACGCTAAGCTAGTTAGCCACAGAACACTATGTAGCTAACTAGCTCTATAAAGTATTAACCGGATTACTGCTTGGCAAACAGTGTCAATAATGTTTGCAGTTTGACAATTCGAAGTTTACGAGTGCGCGTTCACGCACAAGTTGCTGTCAAGCTAATGACGTTAGCTAGGCTAGCAAGTTAGCTAGCTGAAAGCATTGTGGCTGACAGCGCGTGGTTCGCTGCCTTTTGTTCAGTTCAGCTCCAAAATGCTAATGCACGGCCTTGACAATTCAATCAGACACAAAAACAATGCGCATATCTGGTACAGTTTCAGCATATGCACTCGCGGTTATGATCCCCCATTCTCTGGACAGGTTACCTTTCCTTTCCATGTTGATAACGGGACAGGGATTCAATCAGAAGAGTTGAGCGGTACTACGACGAGAACGGCGCAGGCGTCCGCAGACCAAAACTTCCAAACAAAACTCTCTCTTTTCCAGGTTACGCCTACTTGCTCTCTATCTTTGGTCTCTCAGTGACCCTTTCGAAATTAAACAGTCTCAATGAATATGAATAAATACATAATGTAAATGTTTTTTTGTTGTTATAAATCACATTCTTATCATTTTCAACGTATCGAAACCTGTATGCAGCAGGGGTGTCTTGCGGCCCCGCGACAAAATAGAAATAAATCAGGGAGATGCAACCTTTTTTTTTTGTCTGAGTCAACTACTTCAATGCTGGTGTCAAGACTGCGTGTATTATTAGTGACTTTATCAAAATATTGGATTGAATTGGTCTTTTTTTTTGTCTGCAGTTTTCTGCTGAACATTATCATGGAAAGCGGTATGTCCAGTCTTATGGCTCCATCTAATGGCAATCTACTTGTAACAGGTTTTTAGAGGTTCTCAAAGAGGCCACTAGGTGGCAAACTTCCAGCACAGGTAGAGTAGGAGACAAAATACAGTGTAGTTTTGAAAAAGAATAGCCTTTATTTTCTAACAGTGGTGTATTTACAGGTGAACTTTACCTGCTCTCTTTGTTCAGAATGTGGTGAATCATTTAAGTACACAAAGTTAAGATAGTCTGTACGATCGAGTAATGAAATCATCTCAATCAAAGGAAAAAACCCAACAATAACCAAAACACAACATAAGGGAATGAGACAATGCTCATTGCCTGACCAACCGGATAATAAATATCAACCTAACCTATGCTATTGTAATATTACTAGGTATTGAGGCTTCATACCCTTCAGCATCCTGTAAACACAAACAATACACAGACAGACAGGTGACTAGTACACTCCCTCCCTCACACAATAAGACATGTGCCATACAGGTATCAGAGTCGTTTGGGTCAATTTCATTTCAGCCCAGTCTGTAAATTAAATTGAATGTTTTGAAGGTCATTTGACACCAATCCTGAAACATATTGCTTCACAGATTCAGCAAATTCTATACCATAAACATGAAGCATCATAAAATGATATTCTAAAAAAGCAATTACTCATATAATCTGTAGAATAATACCATAATCCAGACATTGTTTAATTTATATATTTGAAAGAGATTCTTGGCTGGTTAGAATGCTGCATAAATAATAAAAAGTAGCATGTTGAATAGAACAGACACAAGATGAAGAACACTGCTAATTACAGCAGCATTGATACCATCCTCTTTATATTAACAAAAGAAAGAGGGGGAAACATGTTAAATACAGGGGAGGCTAGCACCCACACATTCAAGAGACATCTACACAAATATGAAGAAAAAGAATCACATTTATGATTGAAATGACATTGTCAACAGTCATGACTGGACTCCAGTATTCTACTGTATCTAAGGGGAGAGGCTAGGATGGCTGCAAACACCACCCTATGGTCTAATCGTCAAACAAAACACGATCCCCCCCTATCTCTCTCTCTTTGAAACTTGAAAGAGAATGTCCCCATTCTGATTTGATTATGCTTTTGAAATACAGTGACTGTATTTCACCGTGTTTGCAGATTTCCAGAAGATTGCATGTGAGAAGAAGAGGCAATGAGACAACCAAAAGATGGAGTGAAAACACAAGTGTTGAGAGACGGCAACAACAGAGAGGGGAATCCAGTTTAACGGCAGTATAAGCAAATGAAAATTCTCTAGCCTTCTCTCTGTCTCCCTCTGTGTCTGTCAACATGGGACAAACCAGCCTGCACATGCTCCAAACAGCACTGCACTCTATGAGGGGGTTGGGCGAATGTGTGTGTGTGTGTGTGTGTGTGTGTGTGTGTGTGTGTGTAGGGGGAAGGGGGACTTCTACATAGTATTACTTATGGTGCACCTTATCATTTATTTACAATTGTGCAGCCTTATTTACACATTTTGTAACACTGACAGTCATAAAAACAGCAAAATGTTTCACTGTGGATTTTCTACTGAAAAAGGGTCAAAATAGGGCAAGCTGCAAGGGCGTGAAATCATACATAACTTCCAACGAAGCAGTGGTTTCTAAAATTGTGTCATTGATTGTTATTGCCAAATCTAATGCAAAAATCAGAGCACCTTATCAGGTCTCAAATAAGGGTACTGCAAATAATGTAACTTAGCACACAAAATACACAAGTTGTAGATACATTACAAAGTAAAACCCCTAGTTCAGTTCAGGGATCCAAACAAAGACGATATAATACAGCAAGCAGGAGGATGCTGGGGCAGGGTGACAGGAAGTCACCTTTGACCTCCTGAACCTATGGTGACCCCATAAATGAACGACGGCAGGCACTTGAATGTCATGGTTTTCTGTTTGTTGGTTGGTTTGTTTATGGAAAAGTCCAGTGAGTGTATAGTCCTCACACAGTGTTCCGTGAGAGGGGGCGGGGTTGGCAGTAGCCCCTCCCAATCAGGACTCCATCTCGTCTCCGTCAAACGCCTGTGGCTCAAAACTGATTACCGCCTCATAGGTCAGCCCTGTGAGAGAGAGAGAGAGAGTTGATATACAAGGAGTGATTTTATCATCCATGTATCATCCATCCATTTTTCTCGTTCCCTCATTCATCCATCCATGCATAACCTACTTTTCCACTCCTCAATCTCCAGCTCTCGGCTCTCAAAGCTCTGGTCGTAGGGCTCTGCTTCAGGCTCGTCGTCAGGGTCATGGTACTGGGAGAAGTATGGGTGGGCCAGAGCCTCTGACGCTGTAATCCGCTTGTCTGTGTCCAGAACCAGCATCTTCTCCAACAGGTCCACCGCTACAGAGAGAGAGGGCGAGTGTCAGAGAAAGAGGGTGAGTGTCAGAGAGAGAGAGAAAGGAAAAGTGGGGAATAGATTCAAATTCAGATTGCTGGGCAATTTGGTTACAGCATTTAAGAGAGAGGAGAGAGAGAGAGAAAGGCAGAGAGACAGACAGAAACAGATATTGACAGTCAAGAAGAGAGAGAAACAGTGACAGACAGTGACAGAAGGGGGAGTCAGAGAGCCAGATAGAGTGCGTCTCTGTGTGTTTACATTACATTAAACAAGCCTTAATCATTATTACCAAGTGGGTTGGCACCAATAAACACATCGGCAAAGTTCCTCTTGGGCATTTGGGGCAGGGAGTGGATGTAGTTTCTCGCCTGTTAAAAGATATACAGAACGGATAAACACATGATAGTGAACGCAACCCACATGGCTTCCACTGCTACGGATATCAAGTGATGCCACTGGCAGGCAGTTAGAATGGCTTTCTCTACAGTAAATGCACTTTAGTTATGGAGGGTTATGAAACTGCTCTTCTGCAGCCTGGTACTGTAGTTAACTCAGGAAACACTGCACACAACACACTGAACCACATCACAACACAGGCAAGGCCAGAGACAGGTCATCAGGAAATAGGGCTAGCAAAGCACTCTGGGAAGTTGGTGAGATTATGTTGAAGATACTTGTCAAAGAAAATGCAGGCAGTCAGCGGGAGAGTGGGAGGGTGGGAGGGAGTTTGTAAGGGCTAACAAATCTATCATTTTATAATTGCGAATTGCTAACTGTTTTCCCAAAACTAACAAACAAACAAAAACACAGATAGGAAGTCTTATGACGAAACTAAGGTATTGGTGGGTTGGTTGGTTCAACACATCGTGGCTCCGCCCCCTGGTTCTGGAGAGCCAGGGCATTGTGGGAAGGTGGAGGACCGCCTCACCTCGTGGCTGGGCATCCTGCTTATGAGGCAGGCGGGAGGCGTTCCCGTCAGGCGCATTATCTGCTGCAGCTGGTTTATATCTTTACCTTCTGGGTCAAGGGGGTCATAGCATAATTGTCAACGGTCATTGTATCTCTAAACAGTATTTCAGCCCACCACCATCAACCTTACTGGTGAACATCTAGGGTAGTTTGGAGGTTGGGAGAGGGGGGTTGGGAGGGCATATAACCAAGAAGGTCTACAGGCAGAGGAGAAGGTTAAAAGGAGGAGGGGATGAGAGAGGAGAAGTAGGTGGGGTTGTAAATAGCATGCCATATTATGGATTATTGCGGAGACACACACACACACAACATGCTGGCCTAGATATCTCACGCCTCCATGTGTTCAAGATTGGTTTCCATTCTGAAGTTCAGATGACAGCACTTCCCTATTTTACCTATTTTGGGCACACAACAATTCACGGTCTAACATATGACCTGGCGAAGGTTAGCTGGAACGCATGCCAGGCAGAAGTAGAGGTCAAAGCTTCATGCTGTAGAAGCAGAGAAAGCTGCCATAGGCAAGTGGTCATTTTTCAGGACAGGACAGGAAGATGGTAGTAGTAGGTGTTTCATCAAGCCGTTGTCATAGCAACACAGAGCTAACCCACACAAAAAGGGCAGAGTGCGGAGCGGGACGGGACACTCACAGACTCGGAGGAGACTTTCATCAAGAGCTCGGGCTCTGGGGTTCCGACGAGAAGCATTATAAGCTTCAACTGATCAATGTCTACCAGAGTAACTTAAAGGAAAACGGAGGGAGGAATGGAGGGGTAAAGAGACCAGGATGGGGAGAGAGGGATGGGTGGGAGATTTGGATGAATAGAAAAACTGCTGGGAAGCATGACATTTATAGAAATAAAATTGAAAAAAGCACTGGTGGCTATTTTGAAACAAATGTCAAGAGATACTGAACTCCTTTTGGACAAGATGCAAAATGCACAAAAAAAACATGTTTTTACAACAATTTAGCATTTTTCCAAATTAACACAGATACAGATCACTGGTTTGCATGATATATAAGGTTAATATACGGTCATGGGTTAGGTGGATGAGGGAGTAAAACTGATACACTCAGGTAGTTTGGTGGTTAGAGTTAGTACTTAGTAGTAAGACAATTGCAACAGGACAGGTAGGTAGTATGTGTCAGGCCAAATTAAGCCTAAACATGCATCTACCTCTGCTCCAATCAAGCGCAACACCTCAGGATAGAAGCCAGCACTGCTAAGGTCTGCTTTTTACTGAGCATGGGGAGCAGCACAAGCATATGACAGAGTGATTCATCCTTTTACTTTTCATCTAGGGTATACTCATTTATTGAGGGTGTTTTGTGACCATATTCTTGTGTGTGTGGCCCTGTAGACGGGGGTGACAGTCGAGGCAACAGCAGGCAGTATGAGTCAGAGACCACAGAGGACTCTCACTGCTGACACACACACACACACACACACACACAAAAGCAGTGGTGTATGACGGACAGTGCCATCAGAGCGGCAGGGCCATTGTATGATAGGGTCTTGAGGTCAATTTGGAATTTGGCAATTAGTAAAACTAAACTGCAAAACATAACATTTCTGGGTGGTCACCACATCAAGCGTGAAAGGATACGGTCAGTGCCGGGAAACAGCGTCCGTCCGGTGAGGAGCTCCGCCATGATGCAGCCGACTGACCAGATGTCCACTACGACACAACAATGACACACTGTTAACATCCATGGCGACTAACATTGAGACACTTTTTTGGGGGGTGTTGTCAATGTTCTCTTTCACCCGGTATGTTGTATTACATTCCATGAAGTACAGAAGCAGTAATAGTACTGTCATCGTCATTATAGCATCATTACAACCTAGGTTAGAGTCTAGTATCCAAGACTCGGTGTAGTTGATAAGATCTTGTACCGTTGTCTTGTTTGTGTTTCCCAGATGTACAGTGTGTTGTACCTGTCATGTTGTAATGCATCCAGTTGAGCATGATCTCTGGGGCACGGTACCACCTGGTTGCTACGTAGCCCGTCATCTCATCATCTGTGTGCCGTGCCAAACCAAAGTCCAAGATCTGAGGGGAGAGTGGTGTGTGTGTGTGTGAGTGTGTGTGAGTGTGTGTGTGTGTGTGTGTGTGTGTGTGTGTGTGTGTGTGTAAGGAAAGCTATGAAAAAACAGGCAGTTTCCCACAGTAGATTAAATCTTACACATTCAGCCTCAACTCTGGGAGGACAGCAAACAAAGAGTTGATAACCCTCTAATATGAACACACACCGCACTGCACAAACCCACATCCTGAGAGTACAAACAGCCATTTGGAATGTGTATATTAAGCCTAGGGACAGGCTGGTGTTCTCTCAGTAAAACAACAGCTGTCTTGCCATACAAGATAATGATATTGATCTGCTAATAAAGACTCCTCTCACCTTAAGTTCACAGTCCTCATTCACAGCCAGGTTACTGGGCTTCAGATCCTGTCAGAAGAAAGAGAGAGGAAGGGGAAATGGGGAAAAAGAAAAAAAGAGAGAAAGAGAGAGGTATCGAATAAAGGGAAGAAAGTGAGAGACATCTAAGCTGCATAATAATATGCGCATTTAGGTGTGTTAGTCTGCGGGAAAGTCATCTATAAGTAAATCTATCAAAGCTTGTGACTTACCCTGTGGATGATATCTGCTGAATGTATGTACTGCAAAAAGAAAACAAGACACGTTTACACATGGACTGTACACAGTGGCACACCTGGAAAAAGCTAGGCAAGTTACCTTTAAACAAAAACCTTCTCAGTATAATGACTAGAACTCTCTCAGTGACAAAAACGACGTGACCAGTTTATGGGACCCTGACACAGACACACACACAGACACACACACACCTTTAACCCACGGAGGATCTGGTAGATGAGGAACTGCACGTGGTCGTCCGTCAGTTTCTGACACTTCACAATGTTGTTCAGGTCTGCTCCCATCAGGTGGGTAACCAGGTACCTGTCAATTAAACAAGGACAACCAATCAAATCACTCAAAGGATCGAAGTTCCCATGCAGAATGTGTGCATATGGGTATGGGTATTTGTACATCTGAAGGATAAGGATGGATAAAAGCAATATGGTGGAAACCCATTGGAAGGACAGATGAAACCACCATCATGTTTCTTCCACCTGTCCTATACAGGGTAGACTCGAAGTGGCATGTCTTTGACATTGACCAATGGGTCAGCCAATGGAGGCTTCAGAATGGAATCTGCTCTCAAGAGTTTGTGTGTGTGTGTGTGTGTGTGTGTGTGTATCCAGAGTGCACCACTCTGCCAGCATTCCTAATTGAAACCCTAAACATTGTTAAGTGCTTTACTTTACAGCTCTTCTAGAGGTAAACCAAGCCAGAGAGAGCTGTATGAACGTGTGTGCGAAACTGTGTGTGTGTGTGTGTGTGTGTGTGTGTGTGTGTGTGTGTGTCGCCCACACAATCAAGCTTTAACCAGCACACACACACACAGAGAAAGAGATTGAATACAGTGGTATTTATTGGGTATATTTTTAGCTCTGTCTAGATGCATCTCTAAGGGGGAAGAGGACTGAGAGTGGAAATGAGGTCGTAAAGGGTGGGGGGGCTAGGGGGCGGATAAATAATCTGGCAGACAGACAGACTGTCGATGGAGATGTCTGCACTCTCTCTTCCATAGTGGGATATGAGATGCATATAGCCTGTCAGCATGTGTGTGTCTGATCTATCTATCTATCTATCTCTCTGAATCTGGCTTTCTCTCTCTCCACCCCTCTGACTTCAGATAGCGGGCCTTGATCCCTGCTGAACTGACCTACTCTGAGAAGGAACTGTCAAGGAAGGCCAGACACTTATATGCGAGCCAAATGTCTATCCTGTCAGACATTCCAGTATGTATTTGTTTCTCTGTGTGTGGGTGCCTGTCTGTCTGTCTGTCTGTCTCTGTCTCTGTCTGTCATGTGCAGCAGACATCCTGGCCCAATGATCAAGTCAAGGTTATTGTTTTCGTATTCTGCACAGAGAGATGGCGGAATGTGTGTTACCATGGAGACAGGGAATAATAACCAACCTTCATGTGGTAACCATGCATGTGCCTCAATAAGACATATCACATGACTAACCACATGAAGCAAAGTCCTGTGGGACTATGTCTGTATAACTATACCATAATAACATGAGTTGTAGTGCCAGGTAATTTGGCCTATTCAACTGCTATGTTCATTACTGGGGATAGAGGGGGAGAGATAGAGGAAGGGAGAGAGAGGTATCACTTACACGTCATTGAACTCCTCTAGGCTGGTGGCGGGCGTGAAGACATCCAGCAGACCAATCACCTGAGACAGAGAAGGTAAAAGGTTAGACAACACTCTACACAGTCAGAAAGGCTGTCTTTTTTTCAACTGTTCTTTGGGGTGAACATGCAGGCTACATTGTGAAAACACAATTCATGGTTTCCTCTTTTGTCTGTGCAAAAAAAGAGAAAAAGAGGACAAACTAGAACAATCGCATTGTGGTAAGTGTTTTGTTTTTACTTTACAGTGCCAGTAGCACCCCCAATCTCTGTTTGTCGGTCTGAACAGTGTAAGCCCTAGTAAGCAGTGTGTATGTAAGTGAGTGTGAGAGAGAGAGGAGGCAGAGAGAAAGAGCCCCAGCAGGCAGTAGCGTGTGTGTGTGTGGGTGGGGGAGAGAGCAAGGAGAGCAAGGAGAGCAGGCAGAGGGGGCGGGTGGGCGGGCGGGCATCGGTGCCAGAGTACCCCCCTTGAGAGTGGCTGAGGTGGGTGGGTGTCATAACAACATTGCAGCAGACCGCCTACGCCGGGTAAAACCTGCAGCCATTGGTGGGCATGGGCCAAAACAAACATTGATTGGTGGAGTCAGGCTTTCCAAAAGCCAAAACCTGGGGAGTAACCTGGCAACAGCGAGCAAATGAGCTCTAAGGAAAACAGAGGATCAATTGCTGTGTAAGGTATCAACAGTTTCAGTTGATGAACTCATATCCAGCAGGGTGTATAACATATAACATCATAACGTATAACATCACGTATAACATCGTATAACATAACGTATAACATCTCTTTTCATGTGAAATGAAAAGAGAATTTCAAATAGTTTTGACACAACAACCTTTCTACCTTCGGTTCAGAAACACAGAATATCTTAACAGTTATCTTTTCTTTTCACAAGCTATAATTTGCTGTGCTGTTAACTCAAAATCAAGGGAAACTTACAGAGACGTTTCGGCTAAAACAAAATGCTGACAACAGAGCCATCTTCATCAGTAAAATTAGTTTCTAACCCTAACCCTTATTGCCAAAAAACAGGCATTTTTACACGTTTAAACTCCCCATCATCTCCAACTCGATCACACAACAGCATTTGACCCAGTAGGTTCCTCAACAACACTGAATTATTCAGGGTAAGCCAACTCCATGGAAGGGAAAGGTCCTGTTTACCCCATTGCATTTGGAACAACAACAACTAAAATGTTCAGCAAACAACTTTTCATAGATCAGCATTGCATAATCTGTTGGAAGTGTTATCTTTGCCACCCTGTAAGCCGTAGAGTAAATAGGATCCATGCAAGACTGGGTTGTGAGCAACAAGCTGAGTGAACTATGAGTTCAGTTACAGCTATGACTCAACATGAGACAGGGGATATGACACGGATCCACTTGCTCTCTGGCCTGCACACGGAGCTGCAGAAGGGACTGGAGTACCATGTAACATAGGCAGGCAAGACTGTTGTGGAGAACTCTTCCATGTGACTTAGCATACGCACACAGCACATATACACACACACACACTTCAGCTTTAGAGATTGCAAAAAAAACATAACAGACACACAGATCTCCCCCTTTGAGAGGTCAGCTTAACCCACAATTGAGGCAGCAGTGCTCACACACACACACACACACACACACACGTCAGTTTAACCCAGACTTGAGGTTACTAGGTCTGTACACAGGGACACAGACAAAACCAACTGCAGTGACAGTGGGAGAGGGTGGAAGCGAGGAGCCCCTATTCAATCCAAATCTGTGAGTTTCCAGAAGAGCACAAAAACAACATGCTTGCAAGATGCCCTATTTGAATACTCAGGTAAACACAGTAAACAGATGAAGTGTTGTTTTGATTTACAGTTTCTAGTTCTAGGAGTCTCCCTAGTTTTAAGGCAGGGGGTACTCAAAGTAAATATGTAAAACATCTTAACTTGCGCCATGGCAATGTTAACCGCCAAGTCTTCTACTGTACTTCTACAACATCTGCTGTGTTGGAAATAACCCTTGTTTGTGCTGCATGCAGAGCCTTGTCCTTAAGTGCAGCATTGGTGCAGTATCTCTGAAAATCACATGTATGTGCTGTAGATCCAATATGACAGATGATTATTCCTATACAAAAGTCAAGTAAGTGAAATTCTGTGTATGTAAGTGTTTCACTGTATGAAGAGGGAGAGGGTCAGTTGGGGGGTTCGGTAAGGGGTCAGAGACTTACATTCTCATGTTTCATGTGTTTCAGCAGCCGTAGCTCCCTGTAGGTCCTCTTGGCGTGGATGATGGACTGGAACGGCCTCGACAGCTTCTTCACTGCGATCTTCAGACCTGACTTCACGTCATATGACGAGCTTCAGACGAGACAAAGAGACAAAGGCGCCGTGAGATACAGATAAATGTCATATCACATGAATAACATTCCTCATATCACATCAACAATAGTCTTTATATGACATAAACAGCATTCTTTTAGCTCTGTAAGAGTGTGTGGGAAGCCTTCAGCCAGAGATTCAAATGATTTAACACTTTAGGTCATGATAAAATCTTCATCATGGCTTGCTTGCACTTCATAGTGCTGCCTTGGGCCGTCTTTGCAGAGTTCACACAGTACACATCCTCATAAGTGGTTTGAAGCCTTCCTAAGCTGTCGGTTCAAGTAAGAGGCTCAGTGTACGCAGATAACAAGTCCATAAAGTTCTGACATTTCTGACTTACCAGTTCATTATTTGTGGTATTCTTTTCATTTCTGAGAAAGTCACATTCCTCTGTGATACACAGCTACCTGATTTAGCCCAGGCTGCCACAGAGTGCGTGGTTGTTTTCATTTAATTTTGCAGTAGTGGAGTTCTGAGGAATTCCAAAAGTACCCACACAAATACCTTGAACAGACCTTTAGACAACGTCTAGTACCATTAAGCTGCAGATAAAGGAGATTGGCATTCCTTTTAACTACTTCTTAGAACTGCGTCAGAAATGTAAGCAGATCAGTTTGGGATTGGACCACCACTGCTGTTTTTGAGCAGAATCAGCATCAGTTATGAAGTAAGAAGTAGTTCCTCTGATCATGTTTCAACTTCTTACTTGGGATTTAGAAGAGAGAAAAAAAGAAGAAAAAAAACTCTAACTCTGAAATCTCCCTCCTGTTTTTGTCCATCCCTGCGCCCCTCCTCCTCCCACCCATTTTAACCCTAGTCCACCGCCCCCACCCCCAACTATCTTTTTTTTTTAAGAACAATAGGCTGTTCCTACTACTAGGTTGCCACGGCAACATTGACTGGTGTATGATCGGACTTCTCTGAATACGGCCCCGTTTTCCATGAAGCAGTTGTATGTAGGTCAGTAGTAGAGGGAGGGGGCAGAGGTCTGACTGGGTGACATGAACATTCACTCCAAACACACGCACGCACGCGCGCACACACACACACACGATCATTGTGGTAGTTGATGATGTAATATTCGATACGTGTCATCCGTGTGCTCTTATTCTGACCCTTGACCTGTCCCCTTTCTCACTTACTCAGCCACTGCCTCTATACCGTTGGACATGGCAGTTATAAGTCTTGATGGAAAGACAAGGTTTCAGTTACATTTATTAGGCCTAGGTAGCATATCATGCATCCCTATTGGGTACACTAGCCATGTCATTTGACACTATTGAAAACCACAGTCAAGGCTACAAACAAAATTAACCACAGACGGAGTACATGCCTCTATGACGCCTCTCCAGACATCTCTATTGATATACACCACATAGACTGACAGTATTTGGATGCCAGTGACATCAGGACTCGGCTGCGCTGTAATGAACACCGTCTTTTAGGTGCGGTGGCTTTGTTTAGCGATGTGTCACTCAGGGGCTGACAGGAGCAGATCCAGACTTGTAGCTCTATTTCTATTTCCACAGGGGTATGTGGATGCTGAAAACACACCACAATCTGAGGGGCTTTTTCACAAGACTAAACACACACACAACACTTTATTGGGAACACCTGTACACCTTCTCATGGTGGAGGTGGTGTAATGGTGTGGGGAATGTTTTCTTGGCACTTTGGGCCCGTTAATACCAATCAATCATCGCTTGAATGCCACAGCCTGTTTGAGTATTGTTGCTGACCATGTGCATCCCTTCATGGCCACAATTTACCCATCTTCTAATGGCTACTTGCAGGATGATAATGCAGCATGTCACAACGCAAAAGTCATCTCAAACTGGTTTCATGAACATGACAATGAGTTCAGTGTTCTTCAGTGGCCTTCCCAGTCATCGGATCTGAATCCAATAGAACACCTTTGGGATGTGGTAGAACGGGGGATTCACAGCTTGAAAGTGCACCTGAAAAATCGACAGGAATTGCGTCATCATGGACCAGAATCTCAAAGGAATGTTTCCAACATCTTGTGGAGTCAATGGCATTAAGAATTAAAGGGAGGCCCCACCCAGTATTAGTATAGTGTTCCTAAGTCAAAGTTCCTGAGTCAAACAAAAAAAAAACCTCACCAATTTGACCATATTGGTCAAATAAACACTATAAATAACACTTATTGGAACAAACAGTAAGTAAACTGACTCAGCATCTTAAGTGTAATTCTGCTGTGTGTGTGTGTGTGTGTGTGTGTGTTTTGCTCTGGTCATGAAACAGTGAGGCACTCTTCTGTGTGTGTGTGTGTGTGAGTGTGTGACTCAGAGAGGGTGAGCCAGGGCGAGTCAGGGAGGGCAGGTTTGACACCCACTCATCCCCTGCTCCCTGCTCTGTCCATGGGTGTGGACCAGGACATTAATGAGGATGGGGGGGGAGTGTAGAGGAGGGAAACAGCCACCTTGGTGTAGATGTACCATGTTGTAGATGTACAGCCCTGCTTTGCTGAACACTGGACATGGGGACACCTCTATAGATACGAGCAGTGTAACATGATATTTAACCTGCGTCGATATGGGACACATCCTTCACAGAAAGAGAAGCGGGGACTCTTGACTACCAGATGGCCTACTGGGCTCCCCATGGGGCATGACATCACTGCATTTCCTGTAGAGAGTGTGCATCTCTTAAAAACCACTGCTAGTCGACTAAACCATTTACATTGTCCACTCTCTTTGACCCAGCAACATCTGTTCTTCACTTTCAAGAAACAATTGGTTGTATGAATCTAAGTGTCTAGAATGGATGTGATTCTGATAGAAAGAGTGCACTGCATTTGTTATCAGATTCTAAAACCATGTAGTGAGAGACAAAGGTCACACATACTGACTATTCTGTCATGTGGGAGTCATTGGCCCTAGATGAAAGATAAAGGTTGTTTCAGAGAGAGGAGTCTTCATGTACGCCACTTCCAGACGTCATTCCAAGTTCTTGGAAACAGACACACACACGCTCGTAAAAACACACGCAGACACTGAGAACACAGCCTCTCTCTCAAGACAATCACTAAACAAGAGCAGCATGTCCTGTACAGTGTAGCTTATATTTAGCCCTGTAAGAGGGCACAGAACGCAGACAATACCCTCTAACAGCCTCCACTCTCTACAACTTGAGAACGAAAACAAACACACGTGCACGCACATGCGCACTCTCACAGTTTCAAATATACCCTCACATATGTGCAAACACACACCACATGCGTGTCCACCCACACCCACACACCGAGGGCACAGTCGGGGTCCATGATGCAGCAGCTAATAAGTAGAACAAACAGGCCACGTCTGAGCACATGTATACAAACACATGATCCAATTACACCGTAAGGAAGCTAAGTGCAATAACGAGCAGCCATAAAGATGTGGCCTATAAAAACAGCAGCATTAAGAAGAGATGGCATCAACAAGCCAAGCAGCAGCACAAGGTTATTTATAGCTCACTACAGTACAAACATACCCCCCTTCAGAAGGCCTACATGTCCCCAGTTAAATGTAGGCTACTAGTGGTGGGGCCATGTTTAGCTATTGCTCATGAGCTTTGTGAGGCTCAGCGATCAGCAAGATTTTAGGGCACATTTGACAGCAATGCCCCATATAGTGCACTCGACTCATTGCTGGAAAAAAGAATCCCGCAGCCTTAGCCCTTACCACAAACCCTCAACCTGAATGTGGAACAACAGCTCATACTGTACCGTTTCTGATGATAAACCTGCTTGGCACGGCCACATACTGATAAACAGGAAGCTGCTGTGAATGTGATAGCCAGGTTGGCGGCTTCTTATGCAGCAAGACCTCAGGAATGCTCAGAGGGCTTCAATATCAAACACTGTTGCACTAAATAGACCAATGTGCGACAGAGATCAGCATTCACGCACACACACACACACACACACACACACACACACACACACACACACACACACACACACACACACACGACTACTACTACAGTGTGATGTATCACCTGTTAAAAGAGGGAAATGACTACTCAGGGTACATTATTATTACACTATAAGGTATTTTTGTCAAAAGGACCTTGAGTGCATGATGACTACCCGAATCACGGCTGAGGAGACGACCTAATCCTAGGGCTATGACTCATCGCAGACACAACGGGGAAGTGGTGACATCATTCTGGACTCACCGGCAGATGCCTATAGAACGCTCACTATGAACGGGGCCGCTTTCTGGCATCCACGTGACTTTCTGTCACTGAACTAGAAAACGCATGGATGTACAGTGTGGTGTAACCATTGATAATAGGGTGTAACCGAACATAATAAAGCAGCTGGGTGGGACCAGAAACACTAGTTTTCCAGGATAAAACCATGGTAGGCTATTACTGATTTTGTGCATCAGAGATGTCAGTTAACAACAAATTACAGTATTATCCAACATATTCATATAGATAGTAGCCGAGATGACACACTCCGGTTCTACAGCCTTAACAGACGATGTATTGACGTTTGTGAATGGCGACATGGGCTACGGGCAAGGGTGCACCGCGTTCTATGCGATAAGTAGGCTTTGCAGCTACGCTAGCATACTATTTCAACAATAACATTCATCATCAAAAAAAATTCCTGAGGACAGTGAGGAGAGAAAAGCAGTCGCCTTTGACTACTCGTGTGACCATATTAAATGTTCTAACTTTGTTGTAACCACTGCATTCGACCAGCTTCTTGTTCATAACATGTTGTTTACAGGATGTGCGCGCACAAGGAATGGGCAGACAAAAATGTATCTGCACAAAAACAAAGATAATCCCCCGCCGGACAAACCCGAGCCACGCCGATGTGTGCACGACTGTTGTTACAATTTGAAACATCAACAACAGAAAAACAAAGTACTCCTGAGTTGAGTAGTCAAGTTGAAACAATCCACTTCATGTCAGATATTGCTTTGCAACATTGTTGCAAGCTTACGAGCATGAGCAGCTTGATTGAGCAAGAGTGACTCTACGGGGCCGCTGTATATGAGCAAGCGAATTTGGGCGTAATGTTAACCCAGCCAACTATGGAAATTGTTATGCAATCTAGTTCTTAGAGTAATAGTGCAACGATATTTACCATACGGATCCGTAAGCACCAGAACCGACTGGGGACAGGGTCTGGTACCGCTCCGGGACCTCCCATATCGTTTTGTTGAGCTCCTGTCGGTAAAAAGTGGGTCTCTCCTTCTGCGACATTCCTGCGGAACGGCCAGCCCCGCATCGACAAGAAAGCAAGTCGAAACTTCTGGTCTCCCTTCCGTGGTGGTGGTGCCTCTTTGGAAATTAAAAATCAATACAATCAATACTCTTCTTCATCCAACGGACACAGTTTAGTATTGCGCATCTAGGCAATGCAATCCTTAATAGTCGTGCAAACTTTGTCCCGTGCACATAGATTAGGAAGAGTCGATGAGCACACCAGACCCGAAACAGCCAGCTACTGTAGATTTTTCCCGATGCAGATTGTTCTGTGGGGGGAAACGTGAACATACGTCTCTCCGTCACTGGTAAAGCGCGCTCCCGATACCCACGTCTCGCGTGATGTGCGTTGAACGTGGGACAGTAAGGGAAATCCCCCTGCACCCGATTCCAGGGAAATCATACAAATTCGTAGAAACGACCTCTCAAATACCTCTATTGCAATAGTGTATTTTTCTTTATAGATTTTACACAAGTATTTATCAAATAGGAAAGTACATAAACAGAAAAAAGAAATCACAGGATATTTTTTATTGGACCTTTAATGGAAATTCCAATTAACACAATATATTACTGTAACAATTTATCTAAAGCATACACAAAATAAGGTGAAATTAGTGAAAAGGGATTTTGTCAGAGTATCTGTCTATCCTACATGATCTATCCTGGCTGCACCAAGCCCATGAGTATCATACACATTAGTGTTTTGACAGTTTCCTTTAATTGAGACTGCAAGAATATGTTCTACATCTCTCCTATTTATCTTCATATTGCAAAATGTATTTATGCAGCACACTGCCATAAGAAAAACACTGCACTATCTGGTTTCTTAAATTTGTTTGTTTTCTGTTTGTTCTGTTGATTTATTTGACCGGACCTGTCATCTGCAGAACTCAACAAGAGCTATACCTTGGATACATGTATGAATACATGGGGCAAGATTCACTGAACAACACTAGTGCAAAGTTTGCACCCTTTTAATTGAACTGAAGAGATGACACATAGAACAGAGAAAAAGTACAAACTCAGGACAGGAAGAAAAGTATGTTGTTAAAAGACAGGAAGAATGTTTGGCTAATGTGAAATTGAAGACAGTTTTTGCCTCTTCCTCTCAAGAAGAGGTTGGCTAAGTAAGGTAGCTGGGACCCAGTAGTATCCTGTTTATCTGTGACATTGGGCTTGCAGTAGGTGGCTGAGGATGAATATGATTATTTCACCAAGGTGCAGAAGAAAAACAGCTTCTGACCTTCAGGTCTCTGTCATAGTTAAATATTCTTATCCAGCTACATTAAGACTTTATACAGAAACATATTTAACATTTTAACATCTTTACTCTTTAACTTAATTTTCCTCCTTACACAAGCCTTCTTTCCAGTATAAACCAGTGAGTGTAGTGAAAATGACTTTAGGAGGGTTATTAACAATTATTAACAATGAAATGAGGACACTACTTGATGCAGGAGTGTTTCCTCCTCTCATACAGGAAATTCTGGATAAACTGGATGACAGTGACGTGCAGAGATGCCAGGTTTAGAGGAACGATGCCAGGTTTAGAGGAACGATGCCAGGTTTAGAGGAACGTAGTGAGTGAATCCATTGGCCAGAGGGGGGCAGTATTGGGTTCTTTCACAGAGGTCTCCAGGGTTACAGGGCAAACAGGCGTTTTTGGGCACATTGTCAAAACAGTATTCATGTCCAGCCCAGTCCAGTCTGCCCATGCCTGTATGAGTCCAGTCCATTCCAGTGAATCCCTAGCCTGACTCTGTCACTTTAAGAAAACCAGGTAGGTAGCCATTGACAGGCAGGATACCGCTACTGCAATGTGGAGCCGGGTCCCAATCACTGCAGCTGTGACAGGGAGAGGTGGAGGTGTAAGACAAGGAGATAAAAGAAAAACATATTTTAGCATCTCTTTAAATGGTCAGAATGATATTATCTGATGTTTGAATATATTCTGTGTATTACGATGCTGTACCAGTGATGATCCTTGACGCTGCTTGCTTACCTTTGTAGAACACACCCCACACCCCCTTCTTCTCAGACAGCAGCCAGCTGTTGAGGCGGGGGACTTTCTTAAAGTACGCGCACGTGCAGATGAACAGTAGCCCAAACACCAGGATGCCATCGAGAGAGTACACTGTGAACACAATAATAAGGATTATTTACACTGTCATGTCTTGTTTACAATAGCATCCGACTCATTTTGTGTGATGAAGGATGATGGCACCGTGATTTATGATGAATAGTTTATTCTCATGAACTTGTGCTATCGCCTTGGTGAGTTAGATATTGACCACAGCAAATGGCTACACACAAGTATCTGTTGAGATAACAGATACAAAAGCACGTTTCTCAACTCTAGTCCTTGCTTGGACTCACCCAGGGTTGCACATTTGTGTTCTATCCCGCATTAGCACACCTGATTTACTTAACTACCTAATTACCAGCAGTTGATTAGCTGAATCAGTAGTCAAGGGCCTATCTGTTAAAAATACCATTGCAAGCTAAACCAGTTAGACATTTACGAAGGCTAGGCCTATGTGCTCCCATTACAAAAGTATATAGACAGTTGTTCACTGTGGTAACATAGTTCACATAAGTATAATTGGGTAAATTAACAGTAAACATACTCTGTATGCCATCATTACTGAATTAAGATGGCATAGTACATTTGGCTACACACACAATGTATTGACATAGACGGGGTGACAAAATAAGTGACACTAGACGTAATAGCCTTGTAGCTAACTAGCGGCGAAGGGCAGTAACTAAGTTAGCTTTCTAGCTAGGTCATCAAAACAACTTACTATGCTTAGGGTTTGAAACAAATGAATTGGACACTTGCTGCAAATCCAAAAGCTAGTTCTATTTGTGCTACTGTATGTGTGGCCACGTCTACAGAAAGCTATGGTAGCTGAGCTTCGGTTAGTAGCTAACGTAAACTAGCTATGATATACGAATTGCGAGGAAGGGGACTGACTGGCATTAAATAGGTCGTTTTGCAAGATTACCTTTTACACAAAGCAACAAACTCACCATTTGTCATTTTCGCAGGTTACTGTTGTACAAGCCTGTGGTGTAAAATCGCCAGTTATTTTCAATCATCCATGTTGTTATGTTATCCTCCCTTGACAGTAAACAGCCAGGAGCTAACGAACGTCGACTAATGGATGAAAAATCAATATCCTGGTTCGAGTTGAATTAGGGAAGAGCAATGGAATTTCGATAGCAACTAGTTCATAGCATATACTTAAGCGGTCTTGCTTCAGAAGTTACCAGTCATACTTATTTTTATTATTAGTGGACTTGCTTCAGCAAGTCCAACTATAGTTCTTCGACATACTTATTTTAATTCGACTTCTTCCCAATTGTCCCATTGCTACTCCTGTAGATTTCATAGCTATACTTGACAACTTTTGTGAACATAATTTCAGATATCCAACTTTAGTTTGTAATTAAAGATGGATATAAGGTATCTATGTAAGCTTACAGGAAAATTAAAGAGGCATATCTCATTCTGTTTGCAAACAACACACCTCGATTGGGAAGAATGAACCACAAAATGCCATAATTCCATATGACAGCCTGGTTTATTTGTGTCATGCATAATGATGATTGAGTCACACTGGGTCTCTTTACATAATCATCGACTATGATTTAATCACAAGCAGGTAAGGTGCAGCAGGCATGAGGTAGGGTGAGTAAATACCATCCATAATGATAATTGATAAAGATGATGGATTGGATTTGGATCTACTGTACACAGTTTTTTTCCCCAATGCTCAAAGCACTCTTCAAGGGGGTAAATTGTTTACTTAAATCATTAGTTGGGCACTTTATGCATTTAGGACCATGCCAGCAACACAGTGAATTACAAACTCTTGTCTTTTGGGGAATGTCATTGATAAGTGTCATCGATAAGTTTACTTGTTGTCCGACAACAACATGACAGATGTTATGAACAGTCATGAGCTGTCAGCTTGTGACTTGTTTGTCATAACACACATCATTCTGGAAGGTAAGCCAGGTGGATATCTGTATCTCTAGGTCAAGCCAATTAGCTGAGCAAAACAATGCTTCGTCTTCAGACGAAGCCCCATGTCACACAAATTACTTTCTGAAATGTTCCTGTCTGGCTGCATCATCGCCTGGTATGTGGCACCACTCAGGACCGTAAGGCACTACAGAGGATGGTGAAGACTATCCATCACTCGAGCCGCGCTCCCTGCCCTCAAACTCATCTACACCAACAGATGTCTGAGGAAGGCTAACAAAACCTCAAAGACTAGCGTTACCAGAGTGCCCAGCCTGAGACCAAAAGGTTCTGTGACAGCTTCCACCACACGCCATTCAGACTGATGAACGATCAGCTATCCCGTTGACGAATGACTCTTCCACACACAACTCACCAACATGCTGCTATTGGTTTTCACATTGAACTCTTATATTATCTAGTGCTGCTATCTATAGGATATTTTGCAGTACCGGTAAATATATAGTGCCCTGCTTAAGTAATGGGACAGTGAAGCATTTTTTCTTCTTTTGGCTCTACACTCATTCATACACATTTTAAATCAAACAATTACAACACTTTCTATGCATAGTCCTCCAATTTTAGGGTACCCAAAACTAATAGGACAATTGGCTTGACAGGTGTTTCCGGTAAGACAGGTGTCTGTCACATCAGAAAAAAATTGCTAAAACCAACACTTTCAATATCAACACTTTGGAACATCATTAAAAAATAAAAAATAAAGCACTGGTGAGTTCAGCAATCGCAAATGGAAGATTTCCATAGTGGATGACCAAAAAATCCTCACCATAATTAAGAAAACCCCCAAAACAACTGTCCCACAGATCAGGAACATTCTCCAGGAGGTAGGCGTGAATGTAGAGACTACCATCTGCAGAATATGTCACCAGCCAAACTACAGATGCTTCTTGTGGACAGATAAGATTCCATGTACCAGAGTGATTGCAAGAGAGAAAAAAAAACAGCATACCACCTCATCTGTGAAACATGGTGCAGGAGGTGTTTTAGGTTTGGGCATGTATAGCTACCACTACAACTGTCTAACTTGTAACTGGTCTTAATTCATGATTGTAACTACTGACGGCAGCAGCAGAATGTATTCTGAAATGTACAATAACATTTTGTCTGCTTGAGTGCAAGCAAATGCCTTCAAATTCATTGGATGGTGCTTCATCATACAGTAAATCAATGACCCAAAACATACTGCCACACTGAACTAACCATCTCACTGCTCTGCTCACAGAGTGTGTGACAATAAAGATCTTTGACTTTGACTTTGAAATCAATACATGGCTAACTGTAGATAAGAGCATTGTCAGACAAACTATAGTTTGTGTGGGTGTCAACAGGGCTGATGGGAACAAGCACTGGCACTGTTAACCAGGCTCAGCTGTCATCTGTCTCCTCCTGGCACCCTTGGTAGGTCCCTTGGCAGTTCGGTAGTGTACCTGTGAGCATCAGAGTCACATGCTTCTTATCCCTGGGAATCAAAGAAAGAGAGGTGAGGTTACAGTGGGGTCCAAACAGTGAGGATTGCCAATGCAATACATTACATTTACATTTACATTTTTGACATTGAGCAGATGCTTTTATCCAAAGCAACTTACAACAAGTGATAGGTAATATGTATTTGTTTAAGACAGGTTAACTCTTTCAGAGAGGTTAGCTCTGATGTTTGTTTATAATCCCCATCTGCTCTCTGTTGGGGACAACACACTGGAGGAAGGAGGGACAATTAGACAGGTAATCAGATTTGACCAGCAGCCCTGAGGTGCACCTACTCAACAGACATCAGAGCTCAAGCCTGGCTCTTCGGACATTCAGTGATTCATCTGATATGCAGCTGTACCACAGCAAACTGGTAAGGCTGTCACTGTTCTCTTTGATGAAGGAAGTAACTAAAATCATAAATATGTAGTGAGTGATTGTGATGCTGTGAGTGTGAATGAGTGTATTATCATAATTTGATTCTATACATAGAAGAATGTCCACTGTTACAAGAGATTTGAGTTGTGTAAACTTCTGTACCTGTTGACTACTGAAGGAATGTATTGTAGCTGTAGATGTTGTAGTTGTAGGTGATTCGTATTGGGTTGACAAGAGGCTATAAATGCTGACTTTGTTTATTTAGTGAGTCACAGAAAAATACCCAAAGCTTTGACGACGCAGATCATGAAATAAGTTAGGGAACCGTTCTATTACAGGAGGATGGCTTTTGGCTTGAGTTGAGACCGATGGCATGCCTTAGTGTTTGCACTGAAATGCAATGTAACAATAGAGAGGCACTGTTCAGGTTTCTGTCTAATTGACAATACACAGTACACACAGAGAATGGGTATCATAAACCACAGAAAAGGTGAGTTGGATTCTGGATCATGTTGCTTCTTCAGTAGTAATGTTGTCATGACCTGATAGCAAACTGTAGAAAGTGGGACTTGTGCTTCTTTCAATGAATTCAACAGGAATAAAAAAGGAAATACTATGTAATTTACCATTATATCATATGATTTCTAAGGAAATATCAAGTCAAGAATGAACAAGAATGGTCAAATAAAGTGTAATTGTGTGTCTCTGGCAGAGAGACCTATGGCTGCAGAACTGCCCCGCCTCGCCTGGTCATAGAGGACCTGGATGATGGCCTCATCCGGCCCAGAAAGCTGACCAATCCCATCCTGGACTCCCCCCAACACAGAGACTTGCACCGCGAGCTGCTGTTCAGCCACCAACTGTAAGGGCAGTCACAGTCAACAAGACTAGATTTGTGTCTAATTCGTCCAGGGTCAATGGTAGTGGAATTCAAGACAGTATACCATCAGTATACTGTAGTACGATACATGAATCTCAGCTGTGCTGTAATGGTTCATGCCATACCTCTCTGTGTTGTGTGTACTAGAATAATTAACCCTCTAGTAAACTAATTATTGGAGGAATCAGGTTCTGGATAACTGTAATGTCTGATGTGGTGTGTCCAAGTAGCAAAGGTAAATGAAATAGAGCAGATAGACCTTTACTACAAGCAATAATGGATTCACACCATCATCAATCTCAAATGTTGGACTGACACAGAATAAAACAGACACAGGTTCCCTACACTGGGCCTGTGGGTGAGTCACTCGTTCATTGGTCCTCTAGTTCAGTGTTTCAGTGTCCAAGGGATGAGTTAGAGCCTCTTGCCCAGGCCATGGCCTCTCCACCTTGGGCACAGTACCTGAACTGCTTTGCACGGGAGATAAGTGCTGAGGTAGTGTTTAACACTTACTCCCCCTGAGGGAAAACACCTCCAAACAGATTACTACAGGGGGCACGTGAGCTCTCTCTCAAAAGTTGAATTCTGCTTTCAGGTGATTTTCATGTTATGGTATATGACCTATGTGCAGGACATTGTGGTCAATATGAATGAGTACCAAAACCAAACATTTATTGTCAATGTTGAAAGCCAAAATGGTTTGATGTGATTCTGACTGTCTACAGGGGTCTGTTGCCTGGGGAGAAGCCTGAGCTTCAGCGTGTTCTAGAGCAGAGGCAGCGAGAGCATCACAGGGAGAGAGAACAGACCCTCCGACTGCCATCTGACCTAGAGCAGGAACTACGCAAGAGGCAGCAGAGACTACAGGCGGTACGTTTTCTTTCAGAACACCTCATCAATTACCATGTACGGCTACGAGGACTGGGGCCTTTGAAATAGAACTGGGGCAAACTCCTTTGCAAGTCAGTCTGCACTATTGAGACATTGTGAAAGCTTTGAATGGCTCACGATAAATGTAAAACGATGTGACCATGTCCTATGCTGAGAATCCTGTTTATCAGCTGTTCTGGTCCTTTTTCTCTCCTGCAGTATGAGCTAGAGGAACTGAAGCGAAGGGAGGACATGGAGAATGTTCATGCATGTGAGAGGCAACCTGAGGCACATCCAAGTCCCTATCCAATGAAGGAGAATGGAGCCAACAAACAAACAATGGATGGCCAATGAATGAAGAACTAAAAGGGAATTAGCCAAAGATCTCCAGTAAGCACCCCGATGAGGAATTCAATGCTAAAATGTATTATTGGTTTTCAATAATGAAAGAGCACTTTTTTTCTTCTTGCATTCAAGGATCTGTAGAGACTGATGAAGAGAATGTGATGTAGCAGAATACTCCTCTCAGGACAGGAGACAGATCAAAACTGTGCAATCCCAATTATCTAGTTAATCGTCGAAAGAATGATAAGTCTGTTAGGGTTTTATTACAACAGATAATTGTTGTAGGAGTTAGTAAGGTCCCGTAGATAGGAAAACAGTTTGTGTAAAGTGTCTGTCTAAATGTGTATAATTGATAATGAAGAATGTTATCATCAAAATACACTTTACACAAATACCTTTTAATAAAACATTCAAGAGGGTCAACATTTTCAAACAAATATTAAAGTTGAAGTTGTGTGGCAGTAGCTCTTACGATATCTGTGATGTGTAGGGTGAGGACAGAGTCGATGTCATAGTCCGAAAACTGTTTTCTTTTGACAACAATAAAGGAAGCCATTCTTTTGTGCAACATCTGCTGCACCTTTGACCAGCATTTCAATCTTATCCAAGCTGTTGCACACAATGCCATGTTTAAAGGATATAGATATTGAAATTGCAGACTGTCAGATTAAAATGAAATTCATTGGACTGTCATTTTGTGTATATCAAAATTAAATTGCTTGTTGAAAAGTGACCACGTGCCAGCTGGTAAATTGAGTTCTCCAATCTTTGCCCACATGGACGGAAACAAACAGCTGCTCAGCTGGAGCACAACCATGCTGAAACTCTCTCTCACACACACACACACACACAGACACACACACACACACACACACACACACACACACACACACACACACACACACACACACACACACACACACACACACACACACACACACACACACACACACACACACACACACACACACCTTTGTATATACATTAACCAAACACTGACAGCAGGTATTGTAAATCTCAATATACCCTCCATAAACAGGGCAGAGGACAGGGGAGAGAAGCCTACATTACACACATTCAGTCTAAATACACATTCAGTACAACAGCACAAAGCACCTAGCCCTGACTCGGTACCATTATTCCATGGGAAAGGCATATAAGTCTCGTCAGTCAGTGAATATACTGGAATGATGCCTGCTTTAGATGACCTCATTCCCAATCCCAACATCTGCTGTTAATAAATAAGACAAAAAGCTAAAGCTAGGTCCTTTACACTCCTATATAGGTACACCTCTATTCTCCCAGTCCAGTACCAGTGTGCTGTGACAACAAGAGGTCCAGTAATAAATAAATCAATAAATTAATTAATTCAAGGTACGTATAAAAAAACGAAGACATTACAGGGCTGGGGTGAGGGCACAAAGGGCATTTTGCAGCATCTGGAGATCCCAAAAAACACAGAGCTTTCTATTGAGATCTATTGCAAGACAAAATGTTTTTGGAAAAACAAAAGCAAAAACAAACAAACGAGAGTTCAGCAGGCATGACAGGGGAGTAGTCGGGAAACACTGGTGAGTGGGGGTTAGGGGGGTCAGAGGTCAGGGGATGCCATCTTTCCTTTGGCAGCACTGTGAGGGGGGGACACTCCAATCGTAGACATACGAAAGCCGGAGCTTCACCTCCTCCTTGCACAGCCTGCCGTCTCTCTGCAGCGTCTGGTGCTTCTCTAGCATGTCCTCCAGACTCTGCTTGTGCGTCACCAGGTACTTGTTGCTGCAGCCACGGGACTTATACTCTGTGTCGAAGCGCGGGTCATGAGTCCGCTTCACATCCACAGGTGCTAGCCACGCCCCCAGCGACACATCCTCGCTCTGCCAGGTCTTGAGGTAGGCAGCGTTGATGCGCACGTAGTGTACCAGGTCGGCAGACAGCAGGTAGCCTCCACCCAGTGCGTAGGGCAGGTAGTAGTCGCACAACTCCCAGCCACTCTCCCTCCACTTCCCCGCTGTCTTCACCCGGCCCCGGCCCGAGAAGAAACCCCAGTACAGCCGGCTGGGCTCCTTCCCCTTCAGCTCCTCTTTGAGGAGGTCCAGCCTGGCGAACGTGTCATCGTCTGCCTTCATCACAAACTTGAAATCCACATTCTGGTCCAGCCAGGAGTACATGTGAAGAAGCTTTAGTGTGAGGTTCTCGTACGAGTCCCGGAGTTCGGGGAGCAGGAGGAGGTCCTTGTGTCGGGCCTGTTCCACGCCCAGGTTCTGCATGTCCTCAGCGGGGAGAGCCTCGGTCCCGACAACGAACATAGCTAGAACATCTGGGTCACGTTTAGCGAGCCAGGTGCTGCGGATGATACTCCTTCGCTCTGTGTATTTAGGTCCTGTGGTTATCAGGACTACAAGGAAGGCTGAGAGGTCTTTGGGGCGTGAGGGGGGTTCGGGGTGCTCAGGCCGGGACTGCAGGGCGTGAGCGCGGGGGGCTAAACCTGGGGGGTCCACCTGGCCCTGCTTCAATGTCTCAGAAGTGCACTTGGCAAGGAAGAGGAGGACCACTGCAAAGAGGCACACTCCTCCAATGGCCAAGGCTGTTTTATGGCGACACACAAGGCGTACCAGGTTCATGGTGCTGAAACTGGGGAGGGAAAGAAAGGGAGATATTTGTAACCAATGCAAATCCACTAAATCTCTTGAAAAAACAACAATCACGGCCATAGCAAAGATTTGTCTAAATGTTCGTAAAAAGAAAGAAGAAAAATATAGCAGTAACAATATAACAGTAACAAACAATGCATAGATTTAATGGCAGCCTGTATCAGCTTAATTGAACATTAATATAACCGATTTGCATAGACAGCAATGCAAACAGTACAGTCATTGCGTATAGTTAGTTGCAGCTAGTACGATAGGTACGGCCAAATGTGCATGCTATGGGGGGTTGAAGGACTCAAGAGATGGTAAACTGGTCACCAAACCGTTCTATCACACAACCCCAGACAGCTTAGGTGGCTAGCTAGCTACATGCTAGCATGCTTCTTGCATACATCAGAAGTAGAATGATAGAATTAAAGCAAAGTCATTTGACACTACAGTACCTGACAGTGTCACACAAGATGTTGAATACATTGATGAACGGTTACCTGGACATTGCAACTGTCTGTGGCTAGCTAGACTAACACAACTGCGCAGTTGGCTGGCTAAACCCACTAGCCTAGCAATCGAGGAATGAATGCTTTGCTCACTTTGCTAGTTACAAATTGACGCAAGCCTGCATGACTGCTGCATATCTCTTCACGATCCTTGGTCGCTGGAAATGTAGTAAGTCAGTTTCACCATAAGGGCAATCGTTTTGTGTTTAGAAATATTAGCTGTCTATTCTTTCTATTCATTTCGTGCCAAATGACACGGAATAAACACAACAGACACCGATGAGGAGTAAATGATGACGCAGGCACTTGACTTGGATTTGGTTTTGGAAGTGTTGCACTTTGCGCCACCCAGTGGATGGAATCGAGATAATAATGATGATGATAATGATGATGATGATGATGATGATGATGATCATTAATGATGAAGGGTCACTATCAAACATCATATAAACATGTTATATCATATAAACATCATTCCCCATTCTTTGGAACACTCTCCCAAACCACATCAAATAATCCAGCACGCTCTCCTCGCTACAAACGATCCCTCAAAACCCATCTTTTTAAACTTGCTTTTTTTTATTGTTGATTTTACTGATTGTGCTTTTGTTTTACTTTTGATGTATCTATCTATTCTTGTTCTCGCCATGGAATGTAAGTGTCTTTGAGGACTGAGATAAGCGCTATACAAAATAAATAATAATAATAATAATAATAATAATAATAATTATTATTATTATTATTATTATTATTATTATTATTATTATTATTATTATTATGGTCAATATGGAATAGATAACTCAACACGTTCTGGTTCTCTAGAATGTCTAATTCTATATCTATGCCACCCATTCTAATGTTCCAGAGACACCATTGTTATGTAGGCTATTATTAGCTGATAATGAGTGCAGTCAGTGGTGTGATAGCAGAGGCTGGCACAGCAAGGCCATAGACATGGAGGGCAGGAAAGCAGCAGAAGATCTCTCTGATTACTTCAAAACATATTTTGGAGACAACCTTCAGAAACAACTTCTGTAAGTGCAAACCTACCCCACACTATGTATAATAACACTATGAACTTACCCCTCAACACCTACATAGATGTTACATAGAAAAGAGAACAATCTGCACCTGCAAGGAAGTTGATAATTCCATTTCTTGGGGGAGAAATACAGTACTGTAGGCTATGTGAGGTTATTGTCGAACAAGGTGATTTAACTTTTGGACAGGATCCTCGTTTCCATTATCTTGTAATTGTATATGTTATGTTTTTAGTGAGAGCATTGAGTACAATGTATAAAAATAAAATGCTGTATGAATAAAGTTGCTATTACCATATCACCCCTGAATGATCATACATTGAGCTGGTCCTTCCATCAGAAAAGCCCCATCGCCTACTGAGGATGTTCTGACACCCTCCACTCGGCTCATCAGGAAGAGAAGAGAGGAGCTGGATATACACAAGGCTATGGAGGTCCTCAAAGAGGTGACTTGATAATTTCATATTTGGTTTTATAATTAAGGTCGATAGTAAACATAACTGATCTGTCAATATCCTGAAATAGGACAGTCTTACCTTTAGTACTTTCATTACATTTTGGACAGAGCATATTAAAACATTTATACAGTCGGTCAAATATGATACTATCTGAAGCTGACACATAAACCTTCCCCTTCTCTCTCTCACCCCATGTCAGGACTTTGGTCACACACTCAGAGCTCAGCATGTGCGGGAGAAAGACCTGCAAGAGAGGGAGATTCAGATAAAGGACTACCTGAGCAATTTTGATACATTTCTCAAGGTATCCTCTTTGAATAATGCGCCTATAGAGACACTGGTCTATCTTTTCCAAGTCAATTCTAATTCTAATAATTCTAACTGTTGTGGAAATAATTAGGTCTCCCCAGAAAAGGGTCACAGACAAGTTAGCCATAACAAATCTGGACAGCTGTCTGCTAACCTCCCATCTCAAGGATTTAATCAATAGATATGTGTGTTTCCATATCAAATACCATTCTGCCTCTCTCAGGAGAACAAAGTGAAACAAGGCCGGGCAATGAAGAAGGCAGAACGAGAGAGGGAGCTAGCCTTTCAGAAAGCAGCGGACCTGGATGTGTTGAGAGAGGAGCTGAAAACCCTCACCAAAAAGAGAGATGGCCTGACTGCTCACACCGAGAAGCAGGAAATTTACCCCTGCTATCTAGATAAAGTGGTCAAACGCAGCGAACAGGTAATGAGAGATACACACAGTATAAGGTGTAGGAGACCCATCTCACCCTATAGGGGTGTCCGTTTTTGTATGAATAAAGAGGCACGGTGAGATCAAAGATTGCAGGGTGAGATCAATGTTGTAGTGAATGCACAATGCTCTGGATTCATGACAGTGATGGAGACTGACAGTCTCAAACTGCATGGGTTTGTATCCTTCTTAGAGACCATTCAGTTCAGATGTGGTTATGAGAGAAGCATAACTATGGTAGGTAGAGTTGGTATAATACCCCAGCCTGCCATTCTATTGACTGTATTCCAACAGTGGTAGCGCCCTCCCTCTCTGCCCCCCTTCCCCCTCAGTTCCAGGATCCGTGGCAGGTGATGTCTCGGGTAGCCACGTTGGTCCAGAACCTGGAGGACCTACTGACCAGTGCCCAGCAGAACCAGGTGTATGCTGAGACGGCCCGAACCCAGCTCACACACTACCTGGAGCAGACTAATGACAAGCTGCTACACTACAACAACAGGCTGGCCAAACTGCAGAGTGCACTGGACCAGGCCCGCACTGAGACCCTGCACTGGGTGAGGGCATGACCACACACATGCACGCACATACGCACATACGCACACACACACACACATATACACACACACCAGTGGAGGCTGGTGGAGGCAGAAATCGAAGGACGGGCTTATTATAATACATGGAATGGAATAAGGAATGGTATCAAACACGTTTTACATGCATTTTCATGCATGCGATTTCTACCTCCACCAGCTTCTCCTGATGCACACTCTCCTCAACTGTGACGTTATTTTTGTGCCAAAATTCTGTACGCATGAAGGGATATTTTGAGCGCACCAACTTTCTCCTCATCATATGTATTCAGGAGTCGCAGTGGGCTTACATCCAGAACACAGCAGCCAAGAAAACCCTGCTGCTGGGGACCATCAAAATGGCCACGCTCAACCTGTACCAGACCACCATCAAAAGGGTTAAAGACGGGGAACCACCAGTGGCCCTGGAGGACACACTCAAACAGCTGGAGAAGGTGTGTGGGTTAGGGCTCATCAGACACCAAACTTTCTGGAGGGATTATTTTCCAATCTCAATTTTAGTACCAACCATTTCCTCATAATAGCAATCAAATTAGTATTCTTGTAATCTAGAACTTTTGGTGCCACCATTTCATAATACTATATCTCCTGCTAAACTCTTTAGTTGTGGGCAGGAAATTTCAGTCAGTTCACATCCCCACAGCATGTTCTTGAGGATATCCGGCAGGGAGTAGATGCAATTATCAAACCATAACTGAAAGAGATTGTTTATTATGATTATGCATTCTGGAGAGAAAGCTTAGGCAATATCAATAACAGATTTTTCCTTCACTTTCAGATTCAGATGTTCCTTAGAAATCTCATCTCCGTATGGGACGAGGTGAAAAAGACTGAAACAAGACCATACTTTCAACCCTGACCTAGAATAATCACTTCAGCTGACCATCAACTAAGCTTTCCTGTTTTTTGAAAGACTATGCATTAAATTGACTTCAAATGTGTTCTAGCAAATGTGTTCTAGTTAATAAGTAGTTGAAGGTACAGATATTCATGAGACATTCAATGAAACGACTCACAGGGAATCGTTGTTTGAAGTTCAGTGCTTAAAATAAAGAGTCAAGACATGGCAAGAGATATGGACTTAAGGTTCTTTTATTGGAAAATGGATTGTGGTGGATGTTTTGGGGTTGACATTTTCTCCATCAGTGACCTGACTACTACAAACTGTCCTGACTGAACAATGTATGGTGGAGCATGACATGACAAACAATACAGTTATTCAACAGACCAGTGAGTGTTTTTTAAAACATAAAAAAAACATGTTCTACTCATAATTCAACCCAGAGGGACACAATTCTTAAGTCATCTGCAGAGAGTAGTAGCTAACAGATTAACAACAGAAGCGATCACAGAAGTGCTGTAGTTAATCTGCACTTTGGCCAACCATGGATAGAAGACAAATTAACCAAACCATTTGTCAGAAAAGCCCGTTTTTTTAAGTTATGCCTTCAATTAATTGAGTTTCTAAATCAATTTATGCTGATGGGTATAATATTGCACCTCTCAGCTTCATAAATACATTCAGCAATCACAGTAAAAAATAAAAATGTTAAAACTGTCAGTGTTGTGTGACGATTTGGGACTGGTTCTCTCGCTGTCCCAAACAAACAGTCTCTCTACATCATTACCAGGGTGTGACAGAACTAATACTCATGTTTTTAAGTTAAAACAACAACCTATCACAGTGTCAAAGCATACGTTTCTCAGCTTTTTTCTTCTTTTAAAACATCTTTACCGTTTCATTCCACATGCCAACGATTATCTTCTCTCACAATAACAAAACATAATTTAACTCACAATAAAGAAACAGTTTGTGGGTGAAATTGAAAGGGATAGCAAAACAGTAAAATAATGTGATTATTTGAAAACATGGGATGTTGCTGGATTAGTGTGAACTAGCTACCTTCACAAGAGACAAGGATCACTTCAGGCCCTCTTTGATGCCAGCTAGCTTCCTTCACAAGAGACAAGGATCACTTCAGGCCCTCTTTGATGCCAGCTAGCTTCCCTCCAGCCTAATGTGTGAGGCCTCTCAGCTCTCCTATAACGTCTTTTGACACGCTGCTGGTAGACAAGACTTGAGTCACTCCAACACAAAGCCATTGCATAAACAAATAAAACATGTCAGATATATATACACCACAATGTCTCATTCTATATCCAAATAAAATAGGGATAAAAACTAACAAATATACTTTTTTGTAGGGGAAAAAACTAAACTATGAAAAAAAAAAACGAAAAAAAAAACAAGAAAATAGTCCAAAAGAGCAATGTAAAGCCGGTAGGAAGTGAACCACTGCTTTACAGTAAAATGCAGTAGTGCAAGTGTTTTTAGTAACCCCCCCCCCCCCCAATATTAATCCACTAGATGAAGCTGTGGTCTTATTGTCCCTTTGTGTATGTGTTTGTGCCGTGTGTGGTGTGTCTGTGCATGTAAGTGAGGGGAGTGGCCCTCCCCATTATTTAACCCACCCTGCCACCCTTCCCCCTTAACCCTAACCCCCCCCGCCCCCCCCGTGCTCCCTCCCCTGGCCCCCTGCCCTCATAGGTAGGGGTACTGTGCCAGCCGCCGGGGGCTGAGCTGGTAGGCGCTGTAGGCCTCAGCCCGGGGCTGGACACTAACGTAGGGGGAACTGGTGGCGAACTGGTGCTGGTAGGCCGCAGGAAGCATCAGACCCCCCACAGAGTCCTTCCGGGTCCCCGCCGAGTCCCGCCGGGTCAGGCTCGATGATGTGTAGACGGCGGTAGGAGGGGCATATCCTGAGGGGGAGGGCCCATGGCTGTGGCCGCGCCCAAGCAGCTGCTCCATGGCCTGAGAGGCAGAGGCCAGTGCGGCGGAGGCAGGGTAGGTGTAGAGGCTGGAGGCAGAGCTGAGGGAGGGCACTTCCTGAAAGCTGTAGTGGGAGGCAGGAGGGTAGGTCTGCTGGCGGCGCAGGGAGCTTTGGGACACCCCTGAACGGTCCTGAGACGACGACACCACTGGCTGCACCTTGGCAACAGATAGAAAAAAAATCAGAGAGCACAAAGAAATGTATCTTTGCCAATTGACTTCCTCAAAAACCTAAAAAAATGATATCGAGCAACACAGTGGATGCAAGACTTACCTGGCTCAGGTTGAGTGGGTGTGATTGGCTAGGCACCAGTCGGTGGCGCTCTGTGCTCTCTCCTGAGACGCAGGGCTGTCGGTTGGCTGCCCTTTTGGGCTTGATGTAGGACCTCTGGCCTGGTCCTGGGACACCAAAGAGGGAGACAGACAAGTGTGAGTGACGAGTGAGAGACTTGTCTGCTGCAGCGATAAGCCCCCCCGTATCTGTGCTATGGAGGCTCTGTGTGTGTGTGTGTGTGTGTGTGTGTGTGTGTGTGTGTTGCTAGGCCTCTCACCTGTCTCTATGCCAGCCCTGAAGGCTGCAGCACTCTCTCCAGGCTGGGTTTTGACAGACGGGGCGACCACAGCCAGTGATTTGTTCAGGCGTGAGGAGGAGGAGCCGACAGAGAGCTGTGTGTGTGTACGGGGACGAGGGGTGAGGGGGCTGGCCGTGGACGAGTCCGAGTCGTGAACCGTCACGCAGCTGATCACGTTGGCCCTCTGGGCCGGTCCACAGCTACACAAACAGAACCATCCGTTCATTTACAAACTAAAACAAGAACACGCCTGGAATGGAACATAGACGAGGGGGGAGAAACGGACAATTGTTGGGGTGAAGATACAGGTAAGGAAGTGACCTCACCTGGCAGGGTGGAACTTCCTCTCGTCCTCGTCCTCCGTGTCGCTGTGGATGGTGATGACGCTGACGGCAGGGCTAGGCGTGTCGGAGATGACGATTGGCTGCGACAGTGTCACGCTGCAGGTGGGAGGGGTCAGGCCGTTGTTGCTAAGCAAAGATGCAGTGGACACACCCCTGATGAAACACACCAGGCAGACAAACTCATCAAATCAGCCTTTAGTAATACTATACTTTCTGTTGTCACAAGAGTATGAATGATGGCATCCGTTTGGGACAGAGTATGATAATTATACAATGTTCAATGATCATAACAGTACCTGGCTCTGCTATCGCCACGGCGAGCCTTAGCCCTCTTCCTCTCTGGCTGGGCCCTGGACTGGGTCCCGCCCCTGTTGGGGTCAAAGGTTGAGTGAGTTCCAAGATTCTGCTGGGGGAGCCTACTGTACTGACTACCCCTACAGAGGTAAACACACACTCCTACTGTAATACCAGTGGTAGGCCTACATACAACATAGGGAACAATACTGTGTGTGTGTGTGTAAGTATGTATGTATGTAAACCCCATGGCGAAGTGACTCACCTCCAGCTGTGTGCCTGCTGGGCCGCATCGGGCCGCAGTGTCTCCAGGGCAGACTCCGTAACAACAGATTGGTGGGTGGAGCCGTGGATGGCCACGCCTGGAACCTGTTGCCATGACGAGGGGATAAGGATCTGCTGGGTGCCAGCGGGCCAGGCCTGCTAAAGGGAAGACACACACACACACACGTTATCACACAATCCAGTGTAGTCATCTGTTACATCAAGTCGTTATTGGTTATAGAGTCATGAATGAGGCTGGAGCTAGGGGTGGCAGGATTGGGTCAGACAGGCATAGCTATGAGTAGACTGAGCCATGCTGAGAGAGAGAGATAGAGACACAGACAGGCCAACGGCCTCCTCTGTCCCTCGCCACACATGGCCAGCTACATTGACCAAAGCGCAGGCCACACTAAAAAACCCCAGAACATCTTGTTTGAACCCCCCCCCCCCCCCCCCCACCCCCCCCACCCCGACAGCAAAGTCCTGTAACTCCTTTACATAGAAGAGCCAAGCGTTCGATGACATCATGCACATGTTCAATGACGCACTAAGTAGGGCAGAGCAGATCAGAACAAGACATTATGTGTGTGTGAAACCAACGGAGCCTGTTCAGAAGAAGACCAGCAGCTGTCACTGCTGGAGAGAGAGGTGAGTTAGTCGTCGATGGGGAAGGAAGGTAGACAGACAGAGAGAGAGATGGCTGACTAGAGCTCTTCAACAAAACACAAAAAAAAAAAACAGTCATGCCAATACTTTAGGGCCGAAACGAGAGGGCGTCGGAGGATGAGTCAGGCTGTTAAGGAGAGGTGTGTTCCGTGTGTGAGTGTGTAGCTGCGTCTCCATTACTGAAATGGAAAGGAGGCTGGGCGGCAGGGGTGGGGGGGGGGGGGGGGGCACGAGCAACAAGAAGCTGCAAGCAAAGCCCAGACCCAGTCAGCACATGCGCTCCATGCCTTCAGCAGACCTACAGAGAGAAAACAAGTGGGAGGAGGAAGAAGAGAGTGCAAGGGGAGAGAGGTGAGGGGAGGATGAGTGTGAGGGAGAGAGGGGAGAGGATGAGCAGAGGGAGTCAAGGGAGGATAAACTGAGGGAGAGTGAGGAGAGGATGAACAGAGGGAGAGAAAGAGAGAGTGAAGAGGAGGAGTAAGAAGGGGGGGGAAAGGGGCATGTGTTCAAGAGAGAGGAACATAGAAGAGTGAAGAAAGACAAGAGTGACATGTGGGAGAGGCAGAGAGCTGTGAAAGAGGAGAGAGAAAGAGAGTGAGGGGAGGAGAGAGGAGAGATGACGTGGTTAGTGGGAGTGTGTGTGTGGGTGTGTGTGCTTCCAGGGGCACTCTGCTTTACCAGCACAGTAGCCGTGTGCTCCAGGAGGGTGGGCCGGCCGACCCCAGCGCCCAGCCCCAGGGGCAGAGAGTACTGGGGGGCTACGCCTGCCGAGGGAGGGTGCAGGGTGGCCAACATCAGGGGCGTGCAGGAGCCCTGAGGGATAGGGGGGTTGGAGGGTAAGGGAGCAAAAGGGTTAGTTCAGGTCCTTGAGGGTCACAGAATCAGGCATCCTGGACTTAAGACCTGGGTTTCCATGTGTGTGTGTGTGTTTCAAGGAGGGTAGACTTCGTTGTCAATCAGTGATATTAACTGAATACTTGTGCATCAGGGAAAAGACAAAGTAAACAGTGCTGAGCCCATCCGTGACCGGAGTAGGGTAGACCACAGTTAGATGGCCAAGCCATAGACCTAGACCACACCTGGCCTCCTGGAATATGCTCGTTAACATTTGCATGGATATGGTTAGATAGAGAGAGATTTTCAGTCAGATGTTCTCAAACAAGCGGCAAGCAAGAGTACATACAGACACGTGAAAAAGCAAAACTGAATAACCTTTGACAAACCACAAACATGCACACTCTCTTACCTGTGTGAGCATGCCTGGCTGTATCTGCAGGGGCTGGTTAGACTGGTTCTGGGAAACGATGGGCACAGTGCTGTCCATTCTCATAGGGAAACTGGAGCTCTTATTGGATGACTGGAGCCCTGTAGAACAACAGCCAATCAGTGACGACCACAACATGATGACAACAATGAAGAAGGTGTGCTATTAGTATTTTTTATCCATCTATATATTCCTGTCCCTTAAGGCCCTGGCCACACCAAACTATCAAATGTTTCCTCGTATGAAATCACTATTCCGGTTTGACTTGACTTTTGAAACAACCTAACTGACTCCCACAGAGAAACCATTGGCTCAATCCATAATTAACAGATAGCATAGCATAGCCGGGGCCTAATCCCCCTGTCCACATGTCTGTCTTACCCTGGATGGTGGAGGGAGGGCAGACGATGAGGGTCTGCTGGAAGGGCTCCGTCTGGCTGCACAGCCCAGCGGGGCGAGCCTGGAGGGGGACACTCTGCTGGGCCAGCCCAGGGATGTTGATGGTGGCTTGCTGGTACAGGGCCGGCTGGTAGTTGAGCAGCGGCACGGCTCCCCCCGCAGAGGGCACCTATTGGAACAGTCAGTTGTTGATTAACATCAGGATGGTCATGGGGGAGAAACTATCTGAGGAATATGAAGGGCAGAGACATTGCATGTATACTGGCCTGGTTGTGCTGGTTGAGCTGACTACTGAAGGTGACAGTGAGGTTTCCGGCGGCCGCACTGGGGACAGTGTTGTTGGAGAAAAGGCTTTTGCTGCTGTCAAAAGACGGGCTCCGGCGCTTACAGATCTCCATGTTCTGGAAGCACGACTTCACACTGGTGGAGAAGAAATCATTTCAATCGATCAATTAAACTTCTTTACCATTCGCTCGCACACGCACGCGCACGCGCACACACAAACACACACACACACACACACACACATACACACACGCACACACATACTGGGAGCTGTGAGGGAAGTCCAGTAGGTGGCTCATGGTGACGAAGGGGTGCCCCAAGGTCTTGGTGGGCGTGATCCTCTTGTCTGCATCCAATCGGAGCATCCGTTTCAGCAGGTCAATAAACTCCCGCCTATCTGCTTTCTCTGCCAGCATGTCAGTCCCCTCCAGGTGAGACGACAGGTTGACCTGGAACAGGAAATAGAACAGTGTTATAAACATGGTAGGAGTGATTATTTCTGTTCAAGTTAGTGAGAGAAACACCTCAGTACCCCCAAAGCAAACATCAAACACAAGTTGAAGGACAAATACCCTAAACAAAGACCCCTACCTGCATCATGTCATCCAGGCAGTTGAAAATGTACTTCCTGGCCTCCTTTGACTTGATGCCCATCTCCGCCTCGTGTTCTGATGGGGTCTAAAGAACACAGGAAACATTCATAAACCCAATAAGGAGGTTTTGGCATAAAGGGCTTTACACATAACTAGAGGCAAATGGAAAATGGAAAATTTGTCAGTCAATGTCTGAAAAATTATGTTGCGGTCACTCATCCCTATAAGGTACCTTGAGCCTCCAGAGTGGGTAGCTGGAGTCAGGGCCTCTGTTGAAGAAGCGGCTGGTCTTGGTGCCAGCGCTCAGGAGGTACTCTGCTGGCAGACCCTGAGTCTGGGAGATGTACCGGATCTGGAGACAGAACCACAAACTCAGATTGAACACATGAACATCATACTGCTTGAGATGAGAGACCTACATTATCAGAGGTAACATGGGGACGATTTGGAATCGGTCCTTTGATTTGATTGGTAGGGGCGTGGTACTAACCTGGTCATACTCAGAAGCTCCGGGGTACAGGGGCCAGCCCAGGAAGAGCTCAGCAATCACACAGCCCAGAGACCACATGTCTATGGCCTCACAGAACGGCAGGCCTAAGATGATCTCTGGAGCTCTGAGGGAGGAAAAAAACAAGAGACATAAGATCAACATTAGACATTGGAGTATTTACTATTAGATGATGGGGGGTGATGGGGATGATGGAGTGCATAAATCTAATATAAATGCACTATTTTGACAGCAAAAGCCACTGAAGTCTCCAATTCCCACCTGCAGCATTATTAACAGTCTTAGCCGCAGGTGAGATGACACACTCGTATTACTCATGAACCTGGTGAACCTGTACCAGCAGGTAGAATGACGTAACAGTGTCAGGTACTCAAGCAAAATAAATGTTATTAGATACACACACCTGCTGAGGCATCCCATACTAGTCTTAGGGATGGATTCAGTCCCAGGTAAACTCACCTGTAGTAGCGGGACTGCAGGTAAGTGGAGCAGACAGCCTTGGACACGTGGCTGGCCGAGCCAAAGTCTATGACCTTGACCCTGTAGGGCTGCCTGAGGGTCAACCAGCATGATGTTCTCAGGCTTCAGGTCAGCGTGGATTAGACCCAGGCTCTTCAGCTTCATCAGGGCTGTGGCCACCTGAAAATACATGGATGGAGAAACCATGGAATCCAGGTAATAAACAAACAAACAGCTTTATGTAAGGTGAAATTCTAGGTGAGTCATAAACTCTCTTATCCAATTTTTCATATGAAAATAATTGTATTTACATATTACTACTGTTATTAAGTTTTCATCATTGTTCTGCTGACCTGCTGTAGGATGGGTCTGATGTGTCTCAGGGGCAGGGGGCTGAACTTGCTGTGCTTGAGGAAGTCATACAGGTTCTGCTCCAGCATCTCAAACACCAGGCAGGTGTGGCCCTTGTGCTGGAAGCACTCGTACGAACGCACAAAGTTAAACTCGTCAGCATTCTCCGCACTCAGACGGTTTAGGATGCCCACCTGGGGATGGATTGAGTAGGGGGTTTATTATCGACACACCCACACACAAGTATGGAGACATACTGACAAAATAAGTACAATAATACAAACAATTCAAAAATATCATTGAGCCAGCTTTGAACCTTGAGGCAGCTTTACAATACATTAACAGCAAATCTAGTCAAAAAAATGATTTTATCTCCTTGAGACTAACCCCAATAAGCGAAGGTTTGATGATAAAACAACAATGTGACCCACCTCAATCTGCCCCTGACGAGCATAAGAGGGGTGGTTCTTCAGGATCTTGATGGCCACAATCTCATTGGTGCCCCTCTTCCAGCACTTGGCCACCTGTCCGAAGGTGCCCCTCCCCAGAAACTCCAGCACCTCATAGCTGCAGGAAACTGAGCAGAGGATCTCGTGCTGCACCAGCTGGTAGTCGCCCTCTCCGTTGGAGCTGCTGCTCTTGGTGGTGGTGGCCGAGTGGGGGATGGACTGGGCTGTGCCACCCCCTCTGCCCCCCGTACGGGTGGAGAACGGAGGTGCGGAGAGCTCTTCCAGGATCTGGACACTACCACTACCGCTCCCACTGGTCCCGGCCCCATCCGTGTCCTCATTCTTCCTCTTCTGCCCCTGCCTCTGGCCTCGTGTCCCCGATGCCTCAGGGGCATGCGTGTGAGAATGTGTGTAGTGCTCACTGACGCGGCGACTGGAGCCCCGGGGGAGGCTGCCTGTACTGTCGGCCGCCCTCACCACCACCTGACCTCGGGAGCCCGAGGCAGGGGGGAAGACCAGGGCAGCAGTGGCGAAGGGCGGGACACCCACGGCAGGGGCGAATGTGTACCCCTGCTGACCCCCCACCGCACCGAAGGCCTCGGAGGACACATCCCACAAACAGTTCTCAACCTTGAGCTTCTTCACCCTGCAGAAGGCACTAGAGGAGATGGAGGGAGGGGAGAACACCTGCAGCTGGGAGGACATCGCTGGGAGGAGGAGGAGGGAAGATGGAGAAAGGAAGGAAGACAAATCTTGTGAGATTATGCTCCAATTTGTGTGGAATAATTTGCCCAGTCGGTTTAGACTAATCGAGTGTCTCAGATGTGCCAAAGTTCTCAAGTTCAACTATCTGTATTGAATTGTCTTTTGACTCATGACTTGTCATCCTGGTATATGGTCCCTTCTCTCAATCTCACCTAGCATCCTGGCTACATTGTTGTAAGTGTTCACGTAACTGGCTGCCATAAAGTTGTTCCAGAACATGGTGATTCCTGCTGTCTTGAAAGAAAAGACGGCAACTGAGCTGATTGATGGAGAAACACTATAAATTGTCTCGTGTCAGTTATAGGCCTAATATGCCGGCACGACTAGGACAACCACTGGAAACGATACTAGGGAGAGGTAGCTAGACGAGAGTGATACTAATAGCTATATAAAACAAATAATGATGAACAACAACACAGGAAAGGTATGCATTTTCTCTAACATCTGGTTTACTGTTCGCTCGAGTCAACATTTGTCAAAAAGAAAACATAGGCAAAAACATCAACCACTAGCTAAAGAAGAACCGATCAGTAGCAGAACGGCGTAGGTTAGCTAGGGTATTTAAATCATAAAACGTATATTTTAACGTGCTGTACTGAATGTAGCTTCGTGATCAAAGTTATTACAGCAAAATCAGAAACATACCTGAATTTATTTCAGTATAATGTCGAAGATCGGTCCTGCCGTCGGATTAATTCCCACTGGCTAGCTAGTAGATTATCCGATTAGCTAGGCCTGCCTTGTTTTTTTTTCCATTGACTCAGAGTAGGATGGCAGCCACACTCAACAAGTCGCGGGCAGTTTCGGTCGGAAACAATCGCAGTAGTAATAAAATGAAATGGAATAAGTCACAACTTAAAATCTTAATTTTCTGAATTAAAAATAATTCGTTTAAAAGCTAAAAAGGGAATGTTCAGACTAGCAGCCTGCTTTTCACCGGAACAAACCACGTCCAGATCAGCTGCTAAACTGAATTTCCTGTACCGTAAGTACGACATAGTGCGCGCAACCAAGACAACCGCGTTCTGGCGTGTGTTGTAACAACGACAGACCCACGACTGTTACGCAACCTCATTGTTGCGTTTTTTCCTGTACTTAAGTTAACCGGTGTATAGAGAAAGTCACCTATGAATTCATAGAAATATATCATGCTTGTTTTTTATTTTTTTTATATTATTCATTATTTCAGATCATTTAAGACTAAGGACATTGACAGATTGTAAATGTTTCTGATTTTGAATATTAATCGCTGTCTAGAGATCACTGTCATGAATCACTGTCTAGTATATGTCTTCATTGATCAAGCAGTCAACTCCTATTGTTCCCTATGAGTCAATGAAATTAATAATTTCTCAATAACAATAAGCAAGGTTTCACTTTAACACAATTTGAAATTAAATAGATTTATTGACAGGGCCTTCTTGTAACTACAAACAAGTATACAGGGACAAAAAGTTCAAGTTAACAAATGTTACATAAACTAAACAGAATTGTTTAATTCAGAAACAACTGACAATGAGAAATCACAGAGTGGGCCCATAAATACAATTTAATTAATTAATGTTGCATATTCTAGTTTAGGGATAGATCATTTAAAACATCTATCGTCACAGCTTGATTCACAGGCGGTTCAAATAAAAAAAGATGACACAAACTAAAACTGATGGGCCTGTGCCCACATTCTTTTCAAACATATACACACACCGAACACTTTATTAGGAACACCAGTACACCTTCTCATGGTGTAGGTGGTGTAATGGTGTGGGGAATGTTTTCTTGGCACACTTTGGGCCCGTTAATACCAATCAATCATAGCTTGAATGCCGCAGCCTATTTGAGTATTGTTGCTGACCGTGTGCATCCCTTCATGGCCACAATTTACCCATCTTCTAATGGCTACTTCCAGCATGATAATGCACCATGTCACAAAGTCGTCTCAAACTGGTTTCATGAACATGACAATGAGGTCAGTGTTCTTCAGTGGCCTTCCCAGTCACCGGATCTGAATCCAATAGAACACATTTGGGATGTGGTAGAACGGGAGATTCACAGCTTGAAAGCACACCTGAAAAAATCTGCAGGAATTGCGTGAGGCAATCATGTCATCATGGACCAGAATCTCAAAGGAATGTTTCCAACATCTTGTGGAATCAATGCCACAAAGAATTGAGGCTGTTTTGCGAGCAAAGGGAGGCCCTACCCAGTATTAGTATAGTGTTCCTAATAAAGTGTTAAGTGAGCGTACATATAATAATATACATAATATACATACAGTTATTTCAAGAGATAGATGAGAACATCTATCGTCACAGCTTGATTGCCTTATTACTTTCTTGAATAAGGAAGGAACACACAAGAGAAAACAATTGGGGAACTCTTTCACAGACTCATGAAACTCTCAAGGCTTCATAGCTATCAACCTTTCTCAAACTTATTTACAAAGCAATATTCATTCCGACCCTCTCAAATGCGGAAGCACGTACAGTATCACATACAGTTTTCGGCATTTTAGATATAGGGAACAACCATTGGGAACAACAGGGAAAGGAACCGAATGGGAGCACCCGTTTTCACCTATCTGATTATTTACAGTTTCAGTCGTTTAAAAAAAAAAAAAAAAAAGTCCAAATTAGTAACGAATACCGATCCTTGGTTGGTGCAGAGTTGGTTATTCTTTATGTAGGCCTACCAGAAGTCCGCTCTCCATATTGGTAGAACCCTGTCTTCATGCTGCCTCAAGCAATTAAGTGTCCTCAGGAAACTCTGTAGTTTGAGCCTCAGTCCAGAGCTATAGGGTGAAGAGAAAGGAAGACAGAGGCAGATATATAATGAAATGCTTACAATTACACAATAGGCAATAAGTGATAAAGGCGCAGCAAAAGTACTATGTGAATAACAACAAGCAACTGCGTGATGCTATCATGTCAATATGGACCAAAATCTCTGAGGAATGTTTCCAGCACCTTGTTGAATCTATGCCACAAAGAATTAAGACAGTTCTGAAGGCAAAAGGGGGTCCAACTCGCTACTAGCAAGGTGTACCTAATAAAGTGGCCGTGAGTGTATGTATGAAATGTCAGTAATATGATGTTTGTTTACCAGTCGATAAGTGAGCAATGCAATTAGATAGTAATACATATAAGAGCAATGACGAAAGTGAGTGTCAGTGTAACACACACGTGTGTTGCAGTGGAGGCTAGTGGAGGTAGAAATAGGAGGATGTGCTCATTGTAATGTATGGAATGAGGAGTAGTATCAAACACATGTGATATCTACGTCCACCAGCCTCCACCGGTGTGTTGTCTTTTAAGATGCAGGTGAACGGCAATAAGTGCACAATGCACAGCCAGGTGTGGTCTCTGAGACAGCTCTATCTTGCACAACCGGTTTCACAGAAGAGTGTAAATAGCAGGAGGCCAACTTTTACTCACAATATAGACTTTGTCTGTTTTGTAGCCTCCATCCACTCCTCTTTCTCCTCCTCTTCTTCTTGCTGGTTCTCTTGTATCTCATCCCAGATGTTGGTGTTGACCCACAGGGCCCCAGGCAGAGAGAGGCTAGGGCGCGTGCACGTGATCCTGCGACAGAGGGGGCAGCAGACGGTGCGTTGGCCACTCTGAGTCCTGGCCATAGTCTGTAGGCACAGCGAACAGAAGGTGTGCTTGCAGTAGAGAATTCTCGGGATCCTCTCCCTCCGCGAGTAGGGCTGGAAGCATACGGCACACTCCTTGTCCTCATTCAGAGGCATTGCTGGAACCCTCTGGAAGGATAAGCAGTGGAGTGTTATGATGCTGATCAGCTTTCTATGGGCAGGAGGATGTGGGGACACTTTGGCCCTAATCACATTTTCCCACACAAATTAAACTTCTACAAATTTACCCACTGCGTTGGTCTGCAGGGGGAAGTAAGAAATATAAAAATTAGACTAACTTGAATACATCACAAGCAAAGTAACATCTCATACTGTATATCTAAGTATGTCTTAACATCATTTTGGTTACAGAATCTGGTTCTGATACTGGCTTTGAAATCATATTGATATGCAAATATAAGCACACTAGAATAGTGCTGTTACACTCTTGTCTCTTGTTTGCAAGCAATAAATACCAGACTCATATATTGTGGCTACTCAGGACTTGTTTCTTGATTCAAGTACAAAGTGGTAAATCCTAGACTTCCACCACAACAGTTAGCCTTAGGCAAATACTTTTCATAAAGTAAGGAGAAGATTATACTTACAGTTTGCAAGTTTTTTATCCAAGCGTCCAGGGTTCTTTTTGATGATAGAGGTTTATAGATGTGTCTCGGAAAGAGAGAAAGATCTTGTGAGTTTGCTCCTTTGATGAACTAACCTCAAATATTTGCAAATATCTGGGGGTGGAGACATTTTTCCATTCATTGGTTTTCTTTCAGGGCATGCATCTTCCATGGGATTTGATCATAGTGGGCGGTCCCTCTCTCTGATAGAGTGGATTTCCTGGAATCATATGTCAAATTCCAGGCTACTTCTGTAGAAGCAACTTGTTATTGAAGTCAAAGGGTATGACAACTCCTTTTGGCAATGGTAAATCCGGCGGACAGAATCTATTATCTTGTATCTCAGCATGTGATCAGTCAGACATTCTGTTGCACGTGTCTCTTCAGTGAATTTTTAAATAATCCTCTTAAAACAAACACTCAACTCGTGGCCATATACAAAGCTGGCAGACAGACCTCTAGCTAAAGATCTCATATTGACAAACCCTATAAATTCTGCAATTCTTGTTTCATAAAAAATTTAAAAAGGTAATCTAAATCTGGAGGGTTTCCAAAGTGGGGTCTGGGCCCCATGTGGTCTGCAAGAGACCCACCAGGATTAGGAAGAAGTCATTCTCATGGCCAATTTCAGCCATTGTAAAGTTTGACTTGTGGATTATAAATTGTTGTACATATACAGACTATTATGAAAAGATTTGATGCGGGACACTAAAGGAACATTGCTAGTGGATTGTCAGTCATTTGATTTGAAATGCCAAGACCGTTTATTATCAACCTGCACTAGTTGAACGTTCAGCTGTGAAAAAAGCGTGACCTGAACTTCAGCATTAAATGAGTGTTACATTACATTTGATACATAAGTGAAATGAACCACCAAACAATTGTTCTCTAAAATGTCCTGCCAAGCAGGGTAATTTATTTGCATTAACTATGAAAACATACAATTTCACACATACTGTATGAGATAATTAAGCATGGAATTTGGGCGTTTGCTGTATATCTCACAAATACACTCCCATCATTATGTTTTAATGTGATGGTGCCAGAAAGTAAAATGAAGGCAAGTCTTCTGCTTTCTGTTGAAGTAATGAGTACAGAGTAGAATAGCAATCTTCCCTAAATGCAATGCACAACAGTAAATCATGAGCAATTATGCTAGCCTGGGTACTAGTCTGTTTTACGGCCATTGGCCAGCACTACCACCACTGCCTGGTTTAGCAAGACAGAGACGAGAGCTTCCTTCTACAAAAACAGATGGGCACCCAAGGCTACAATTATAAATAAAAGAGCAAAACGCAAGAAAAGTAAATCAAAAAGGAAAAATAAAATATACATGACAAAATAGGTTCTCCGTGTGTCTCCTTATTTGGACCTATATAGAGCATTGCTATACTGGTCAGCTAAGCCGATTGGAGATTTAAACGTATTGGTCTCTAATTCCCTCTACACAGAGAGAGCGCTGAACTGCTTGGCTCATGGGTTGACCAGACACACTAGCAGGGAGTAATGTGTGTCCTTTCTATGGTACAATAAAGGCTGATGACCGTTGACATGTATTGAAAATAAAAGAAAATCTTACCAAACACACTGAAAGTTTGACAGTATTTATATGGTAGCAAATTATATATTTTGATCAGTGTTTAATGGCAGAGGCATTGTTGAAATGTTTTAACTTTATTGTGTCACTTGTTAGTTAATCTAATTATAATTCACTCATTGATGTGAAAAGATGAGCATGACATTTTTACATTTTCCACTTTTAGTTTAGCAATAGTTCACCCAAATTTCAAAATCACATATTTGGGGCTTTACCCTGAAAGGAGTCAATGGAAAAAGACAGACTTCAATCCATACTTTTGTTCTGTTTATTCCAGTCAATAGACCCTAAGTTAGTATGTTTGAAATGTCATGCTCAAATCATCCCAAAGTCATGTAAATCTAGTAATTGAGTCTCTTCAGAGAATTTGAGATGATTTGGGCATGACATTTCAAACATGCTAACTTATGGTCTATTGACTTGCATTGGGTTTTGGTTAAAAATGCTAACAATTAGCTGTTAGATACAGTGCCCAGATAAACATAACCAAGGTGTTGATATAAGTTTGTCCTTGTCCATAAACTCATTTCAGGGTAAGGAACCAAATATGTGATTTTGTAATCTTCCTTTCTTATTTCAATTACTAATGAATCACACCATATAATGTAGGTCATACAACTGATTTCCCAGAACATACTGACACATCCCAGAAAAGCCTTATTGCCTCACAACCCACAGTGGAATCACCTTTACTCTGAGAATAAGCCTTGGAGACAGTGTTTCAGAAACAGAACGTTAACCAAACCTGAGGATTAGAGGGCTATGGGGTGAACACAGAGAGGGATTAGGAATGCAGCCTGGTATTGAAAGCTGGTCAAAGTGACTTTAGGGTGAAGTTGCCCCTAGACACAGACGAAGGATACACTTAGTACCCTCCCCAAGCCTAACCTTTACCAGTAGGCAGAAAAACTAGCTGAAGACCAGCAACTTCACACCACTACTGGAAAAGAAGCATCAGTCGTTATCTGCCATTCTGGAGCAGAGCAGTTGGCTTTTACTCAGAACATGAATATAATTGGAAATCATTCCAACGGTTCTGACGAGAAGCAGTTGGGCTATGGATAGACTCAGGGCAAACTCCAGGGTCTTGGGTGCCCTACAGGACCTGATGTAAAAACACTTTGGGCTGAGTCTTACCTATCACAGGGGAGGCTGGGGACACTGGAGAGGGACGTTTGCCAAGTTAAGCTTCCTCTACCAAACCTGTTTCCCAGAACATCTGCACCCAAGGCATTTTCCTTACATAGACTTGGAATGGGCAGAACAAACATGTTTCCATATTCTACATGATTTTACAGGGGCCATCCAGTATTGCGCCACGACAGATTTAAATTGTTTCACACAGATCACCAACATCTGAAAAATTAAGTGGTTTAACAACAATCAATTATAGTTTTCCAAAACATAGCCACCAATATGGCTGTACAATGGAACACTGCTTTCACATAGAATGACAAATCTACTCACTCTAATTCTATGCTTTCCAACAACCCATGAGCCAAGCACTTCCTGTTATTGGGTCACCACCGAAGCACAGAGTGGATCACAACCATTTTCAAAAAACCCTGTCCCATTCCCCCCCCCCCCCATCTCCTCCATCCTGCCTCCAACCCTAACGCCGTTCTGGGTGAGTGGCTCTGAATATCTATCTTCCAAAGTCCTAGAAGGGTAGAAATGGGACCCAACCCCCCCACAGTAGTGTTTAAATTGTGTAGTCCTCTAGTTGGCCTCCCAAGCGAGAGGCTGTTGTTGCTCTGGCTCCCCTCACTCTTGGGCTATGCTCCTTAGCACGTACTTCACCGTGTAGGCGAACGCCGCGAAGCCGACGATCACAAACAGATTGGCCAGAGCCCCTCCCAGTAGTCCGTGGTTTCGATTGGCCTGTTGCAGGCCGGGGGCAGGGTTTGCTGCACCCATGGGGGCGGGCCCTCCTCCGTTAAGGGCGGGGAGGCCATAGTGGGCGTGATGGGGGTCACCGTCGGGTACCACGTCCGGAAGGGGCAGGGGCTGGGGGCGGGCGTTCAACTCCTCCTGGGCCTTCTGTTTCTGCTTGATCTCCTTTAGGAGAGGGAACAAAGGAAAGGAGGGAGAGTAGAGAGGGGGACAGAGAGAGGAGGTTAGAAGTCAGCACTCACTCATGTTTGCCAGGGCTAAAGGTGAGTCTCTCAATGGATGACCTGGGGCTCTAGTGTAAGTACATGTATTTGATACATATATGATTTATTTCCATGCACACTCACATCGACTACTTCAGCAAACAGCTCACAGAAAACTTTGTCCTTCAGGTTAAAGGCCAGACTTTGGGCTGACAGCTGTCTTTTCTGTAGGAAATAAACACCAAACAATCAAAATAAAAGTAGCAATGTTAAGCTTATCAATTGATTCTCCTGTGCCTTGCTCTATCAAAACTTGTTTTTCTATACAACAAAGCCATATACAGTGCCCTCCATAAGTATTGGGAAAAGCAAACACTTGGACTTGAAATCAAAATCGTGCAGATTGGTTTCACCATTTAGAAATTACAACCCTTTTTATACATAGTCCCCCTATTTCAGGGCACCAAAATGATTGGGAAAAAATCATATCATGTCCAAATGAAGCACTCATGTTTAGTATTTGGTCAAAAATTCTTTGCATGCAATAACTGCCTTAAGTCTGCGACCCATTGACCCCACCAGATGCTGGGTATCTTCTGTGGTGATGCTCTGCCAGGCCTGTATTGCAGGCATCTTCAGTTGTTTGTTTTGAAATCTTTTTGCCATAATTCCCTTCTTCAGCAAATTAAATGCATAAAATGTTGGAATTTATAAATGGTGAAACCAATCTCAAATAAAACATTGAATTAAAGCTGAGAGTCTCTACTTTGATCTCTGTTAAATGTATACCATGGGTAGTAAGAAGAAAAATGCTTATTTTCCCCCAATACTTATGGAGGGTGCTGTAAGTAACAATCTGGTAACAAGGCAATAGAAGGGTTATAAACAAACACTGATAGACTCACAGTGTAGTCAGAGGTCTCGATGCTGCCTAGGGTAGGGCCTTTCTCCACCATGAAGCTGAGCAGGCCAGTGAGGATGGTGGACACTGACCAAGCAGGGTTCCATGTGTCAGGGTGGAAATCAGTGATGGAGAGACATAACCTGGGAACAATACACCGAGACACTCAGGAGACAGCAGCAGGAAACAGGTGCCGTCACAAAACAGAGACCTGGGATGAAGATGGGTCTATGATAGGGCCTTTAAACTATGGTGTTGTTTGTTCATAATAGTGAGCAATCGTCTTACTAGCCGTATCGGACGATTTGCTAGAAACTAAAGCTACCGCATTTGCACATTGTCCTCTTCCTCGCCTAACAAGTTCAATATCACAATCTTATGGTGAAGTGTCTTCCAGAGGAGTGATCCTGCCGAGAGATTTTGAAGCTGGCTATATCATGTGGCCATGGGGAGAACTGCAGCTGGAGCCAAAAAGCATATTTCCCCATGTTAGACTTCGAACTGGCAAAATAAAACAGTTTTGGTCTGCAATTTCGGTTTCTATTATTTCCTAATACTATATATAGTCTTCTCCCTGGGGCCACGCAAGAAGCATATTCGTTTTTTTTTTTTTTTTTTTTTTACAAATTGAAGGCAACTGACAAGCATTCCGTCTCTCATTGGAAATCCATTTGGTAATTATAGTTAGCTGTATCTTATTATATGCAGTGTGTATGAATGTGTGTGTGTGTGTGTATATATATATATATATATATATATATATATATATATATATATATATATATATATATATATATATATATATATATCACACTCACCGGCCACTTTATTAGGTACACCTGTTCAACTGCTCGGTAACGCAAATATCTAATCAGCCAATCACATGGCAGCAACTCTATGCATTTAGGCATGTAGACATGGTCAAGACGACCTGCTGAAGTTCAAACCGAGCATCAGAATGGGGAAGAAAAGTGATTTAAGTGACTTTGAACGTGGCATGGTTGTTGGTGCCAGACGGGCTGGTCTGAGTATTTCCGAAACTGCTGATCTACTGGGATTTTCACGCACAACCATCTCTAGGGTTTACAGAGAACGGTCTGAAAAAGAGAAAATATCCAGTGAGCGGCAGTTCTCTGGGCGAAAATGCCTTGTTGATGCCAGAGGTCAGAGGAGAATGGCCAGACTGGTTCGAGATGATAGAAAGGCAACAGTAACTCAAATAACCACTCGTTACAACCAAGGTATGCAGAAGACCATCTCTGAACGCACAACACGTCAAGCCTTGAAGCAGATGGGCTACAAAAGGGGGTCCAACCCAGTACTAGCAAGGTGTACCTAATAAAGTGGCCGGTGAGTGTATATACACACACACACACACACACACACACACACATATATATATATACTGTATCAATGATTCGTTCTTACCTTGTGTTGCACTTAAATCTCCCGTTTGGTGTTATCATGTATATACTGGGTGGTTTAAAGGGGAATTCCCGAGGGAATATTAGTTTGCCATGATAGTATCCACCTGTGAAAACCAAAGAATGACAACATTGGTGCAAAGTACAACATGCCTATATACAAAAAAGCCTGTGTGAGAAGATTCTCATTCAAATTCCCAAATTACTATACAGTTATAATAACATACTAAAGTGTTAAACAAACTTCACATATTATGCACTTTTGAATACCCAATCAATATTACATATCATTTAATATGGTGTTACCTTCATAGGGGGTTTTCTCAGGACCTCTAACAACATAGTGCCTAGAGCAAGAAGAAAAAGCACAAGTGAAATCCAACTTTAATACCCCTGGAACAAGGCAGGCATATGGTTGACTTGGTCCTAAACAAACTGTATTCAAGGTATATCAGTCGAAGAAGGCCTATATCATCAAGCTGTATTACATGATCTACTAATTACAATGTGGGCAAGATTGAGACGGTTCATCCCGCCCCCACCCCCCCCTGTACGATTTTGGTCCTGTTCATGAGATTCAAACAGGGAAACCTTACCATTCAAGAATGTTCGATGGAAGAGGCTCAGCACAGATGTAAGGCACAGGGTCTTTCTTTATCCTGAGGTAATCCTGCTTTAGTCGCTGCGTGGCCGTGGTCGGTGCTCTCTTATTCCCGTTGCTGTTCATCTAAGTACAAAAAGAGATAAGAGATTGGCCACCAAATCAGTCCATAATCTTTCCTTATATATTTGTCTAATTTGGTTGTGCAGCTCATAATAGTGATTTTATAGATCACTGTGAACCTAGCTGCCTCAAATGACTTTATAATATACTACATGACTGACATGGTCAAGATCATTTGTAGTTGTCTTGACTTGTTAGTCAAGTAAACTTTAAAACAAATAGTTAATGTGATCCACTCAACTATCACAGACTAGCAAGGCATCAACACAAACGCCTGCACGCAAAGTTGAATGCAATTTCTCATTTAATTTGTGTAGGCCTAATTGTGAACTAAGGCAGAAATGTCACTGCTCAAGTGATGGTGTTTTTACAATCCACAATGAGTCCGTCAGTAACACAATAATCCAGGATTCCCGAGAACAAGACCTTAGATAGAACTACAATTGAATTGGCTAAAAGTGATACATGACACGGATCAGTGATCAACAACAGGCATCAAGTAATGACAAGCTGGTTATCCCAGTTTTCACCAGCCAAGTACAGTAAACAAACCGTGGCAACCTAATCATACTCCTAGCTAGCCAACCGTACATCCCCAAAGCTTAATGGTGGTCCCGTAAAGCTAATCGAGATAACTAACGTTAGTCGATTGGTAACTAGCTAGTTAGTCGATTGGTAACTAGCTAACATGTTAATTTAGTTAGTTCGCTACGAATCGTAGCTGGCTAGCTAGCACAACGCACCGACATCCAATGTAAGCTGTTAATACAGTATGGTGTACAGCTCACTAACTAATACATAGGACATAGGATAGTTAAAGGTGTAACTATCAACAAAGACAAGCGAAACTGACATGATAGATAGCTAGCCAATAGCTAAGAAGAAGAGACAGCTACTGCTACAAGTACTAGCACTAGCACTAGCTTACTACTACTCCTGTTACCCCTGCTGCTGTGCTAGGAGGTACTACTACTACTACTAGGCCATCGCATCGACGTCGGTAGCTAGCTAGCTATGAGCAAGCCTCTCCCATACAGTGTTAATTGATCATCAAGCCGTTACATTAGACATGTAAGTGGACATATTAATCAAAGCTACCTCTTTAGAAACCCCGTTGGAGTTAGTTCTTCGTAGAAAGACCCGATGGTTAGATCTCGTTTCTGTTGTCAAATCCTGAACACGGGATGAACGACAACACCGTTGTTCCGGGCGCTCACTTAGCTAGCTGTTTCAATATGGCTTCCGCACACCACAGCTAGGGGCAGTGAAGGCCAAACAACTCGTGACACGGTCAGTCCAAATGGGTCGCTTCCCCTGAATATGATTGTTTTGATGACATTTCGGAAATTTGTGGTCAACTTTAAGACGAAAAAAAGGGAAACAAAAAGGAAAGCATACATTCAAAACCTTTCAACTCAACACTACATCCGACACACACATTCACACCAGCATTTCTATTTACTGAAATAGCAAATAAAATCTGTATTTCTATTTAGAGGAATTTTGCCACATTGGAGTGGTCAGTTGATGGTTGTTTCTACCTCTCCTTACACCTCTCCTTACACCTCATGAGGCCAATGTGCATTTTATCACTATAATAATGTGATATATTCGTTGAAGAAGATAGAAAATGCATGGGAGCATCATATTAGTAGGTCCATATTGTGCACAATGAGTTCATTATAGCACATTGATTATTAAAACTCAAGAATAGAGAATGTAAAGGAAATTATGCAACACAGATTGGAAAGGTTGTTGGTTTGGTTGAAAAAATGATTGTTAGTTCAGATCACTGCACATTGACAGCTCAATAAGAGCAAGTTCAAAAGGGAACCCATCATTGCTGATGTGTAGGCCTACTCCATGGCTCTGTAGCCTATGTTCATCTGAGCCTGCGGCCATCGAAGGGCTCTACTTCTAGCTGTATCACGAACACAATGCCACAAAGGAAGACATGTTCAATGGGAACAGAGTAGTAGGCCTACTCTAATGATGGCAGTGGTGATCAGATAATTTGTGTTGTGTGAATTCTCTAGGACTACCTCTCTCAGTCATCTAAGTCCACATGCTAGAGAGACAATCAAATCAAGTCAAATCAAATCAACGTTTATATACACATCATACAGCTGGGTGTGAGCAGTGCAATGAAATGCTTACTTGCAAGTTACCTCTCAACAATTCAGTGAATATCAAAAAGTAAAATAAGTATCAACAATAACACAATGAGGCAATAAGTGTAAAATACAAACGACGCATGCAGTTAGACTCTTAATGTGAAACATTGTACACATATCTACAGATTATTTGTGGGTTCTTAAATCTAAACAACCACTACATTCTATTCCCAAAGGTTATATTGTCAAATGAGCAAATCCTGGAATAAAGTACTTGTAAAACTCAAGTCATTAAGAGTTCACATGGGCTACTTTGGGACTGGGAATCATTCTTTATTGATTAAAACATCTTTAAAGCCATATTAGTCATAGAGAGTTACATATTTTGAGAAACTGACTATTGGAAGAGATAAGAGGAATTGAGGTAATGTAGTAACATGATACACATGAGCAGGAGAAGATAGACTAAAATAGCCCACAGTAATAATAGTGGCTTCTTGCACACGTCATCTCTTTGCATGAAGCTCCTCAGCAGACAGGACCAGGGAATGGGTGGTGGGGTTGGCTGTGGCACACACCTATCCATCTGGCTGCACGTACTGCACTGTCCCTTCCAGGCTGCCTCTGGTGTGCCACCACCTACCTAGGAGACATATCGATCGGCTGCAACTCCCTCAGCCTTTCCTTACTGTGCCAGATCCCATACAGACAACACATACAGTACAGTATTTTGTTAACTGGTTAGGACACAAACAAATGCTAAATTAATACCACGCGCACACACCCACACACCCACACGCCAACATACAGAAACACATAATGTATGGTTCTTGTTATCATACTGTAACACATACAACTAATTGACAATACTATACACCCATCTCTGAGAACACTCAGCTAACTGGTCCATGGTCCAGCACCACCTGCACTACATTCTGGCCGTATTACTTGTCATGGTCACATAGCTATAAGGGAAATTATTTTGTTGACATTTCTCTGACCAAATCCCTGTTGTGTCTAATATTACCTGTGCTGTCAGTTTACTGGTCTTACTGGTCCAGAGGAGCTGTAAACTGATAGAACTAGTTAACGCTTGCTTGCTGATTCTTTGTTGACAGGGAACTGCAACTAACACCCTATCCTCACACACGCATGTTTAAGAAGGGTTGACTCAATCTGTCCCTTTAGGGAAGAAATGGGAGAATAAACCAACCAAGCATGAGTTCCAATATTTTTCTGCATTCCTCTTGAAGCTCAAGTCATTATGCATCTTCTTTTACAATGTGATACAGTAGGTTTTGTATGTTGTACAACATAATACAGTAAATGACTCAGAAGACCACTAGAGGGTCGTCTGAGTCATTTACTGTATTATGTACAAGACCACTTTCACATTTAAGTGATAGGTCTCAGCGGAGTGCCGACAGTACTAAGAAATATATTGAAGTAACATGTAACCCAACATACAGTACATTTTGTTTATACCAAGCCTGTACTGTATTGCCATATCTGAGCATTTTGCAGTAATCTACTTGAACATATAAAATAGATTGTTGAATAATGACCAACAGACAATTAAATGCTTAACTTTTTATTGTCACCCCAGTCAATCCACCCACTTTCTTACAAAATAAGATTTGTCAGATATATTAACATTTATAATTCTTACACTGTTTGTGACAAAACATAACATAGTTTTTTTTTCCAGTGGCACACCAGTGCATCTCCTTTCAAATATCACACAGGTTTTACAAAGCTTAACAAACACTCCTGTCTCTGAGCACCTCAAAACAGAATATCAGCAAATGTTGTCCAAGAGAATAAGTTTAAGGAGAAAGCACAGAAATTGTGATTAGTTGCCTCACAAATACACAAGTCCAGCAGCCCGTCTATGAGAAAAATACACTCTCAACATCTAATGAACCGTGTGGTACAGGAAGGTGGCCTAGGTTAACACTATAAAACAAGGTCAGCCTCAATAAAATCCTAACTAGAAAATGCAAAAGAAGGTGGCCATAGATTCCTATGCGAGTAAATATTGGAAAAAGACTTCCAAAACAGTTTTGGTTTCTCTCTAAACTCATGTGCTATATTCTAGTTTAATCGCCTAAGGCATTGTATGTTAGTGCATTAAGGTTATGTCACAATAACGCAACACAGTCTCCAAATCATTACGTTCTGGAGGATCGTTTCTGCAGACCAGGAAATGCGGTCCGGGGGATCTTATTATCTGGCTATACCAGCGTTTGACCACCTGTTTTGACGTAAGGTACGTCAAAAACTTAAGACACGTTACGTGAATTACGACTTGCGTGGCGGTTTGGCAGTATTAGGCATTAACTTGGACTGGTTAAATTCAGGCATTAACTTCGACTGGTTAAGATTAGAGAAAGTTGTCAAATAGCAAATAGAAACAGCAATGTTCGGGTTACAAGTCAGGTGGTTTCTGCCTCCGTCACCCCGCCACCTCCTTATGCGATGTTCTGCCTTCCGTATTTACCTGCCAATATAGCTAGATAATATGACCACATAGATTGTATTCTTTGGTCTGCAGAAACGATCCCCCAGAACGTAATAATTTTGAGACTGGGTTGCAATAACATGCCTTTAATAGGCCAATATATTTATGTGTGACAAAAATGATATCTGAAATATCTGAAATACTATGAAAATATTTCTATAGCCAGATCCCTATGTCAAGGCATTCATTGGATGATTCAACATGTAAACATCTGAGTATGACCAACCTGATGACCTTTGAACATGGGAGCAATATTCTCTGGAAGTCAGAGATGTGGCCATGAGGTTTATAGTTTGTTTGTAGTCCTAATCTCTACGGCTTGGTATCAAGGTTTGTTGACTCCTTTTCGTCGGTCGTCTGCTGTAAGTGGCAGTCTCTCTGAACACCACAGATTAAATAAATCTGTCTAAATCCAACGTAATCTTCCCTGTGATGCGATTGGCTGGTTGGGGGGGGTTAGGGTTAGGGGGGTCGCTCGCTACTGCTACCTCAGGCAGTGGCTGAAGTGAACGCTCCTCCTGTTCAGCTTCTCGGGCTGTTGAGACGCCATGAGCGAAAACTCCCGAAAGATGTCAAAGCATGTGGTGTCGCCTGCAATAAGGGGACACTAGAGTCACTATGTGAGATGCCATCAGTGTGTGCTCTACAGGGTTGTGACTTCAGTACGTTAAGGCAGTAGTGTGTGCTGGTTTTCTCTCCATGGTTAAATGAGGAATTCATGACTGATTGAACTCACCCGGTCAAAATTAAGTGTCTGACCAAGCAAGGAAGGCTGAAAACCAGCAGACATTACAGTCTTCAGGGACTGAAAGTACCTATGTGTATTTTATTAGCAATCAAAAGCTCCATAAAGCCTATTAAGATATATTTCATTGAATCCTCACAGGTTTGGAGACCCAACTTAGTAAAGCACAGGTTAAAAGACAGTCAGTTCCTCAGTCCAGGCCCTATGGGACATACAGGTGACAGGGTTGAATCCCATCTTGCCAACATCATGATTGGTCTACCTGGCCCTGCACTTAACCTATGAGTGGCTTGTAGGGAAATATGCATTCCAGGGTCCGAATTGGTGTTGCTTTCATACGTCAATGACTAACCCCATTATTGGATAGATATACAGTATATACTATTTAAGTATATATTAGAAGCTTTTTGCAATTTCCTTTAACTCATACATTACTGTCAGATCAGTGCCCTCTCAAGCAAAGTAGGAAGCTAGGCTTTTATGACTTATTGGAAAAATCCCCAAGCAAAATCCCCAAGCAAAGCGGCAGGGCTGGTGTCTGGAGTGAGGAACTCTGGGATAGAGTGGTGAGCATCCTGAACACCTCCTTATTAACCCTCCCATGTGTGCTTACCTTCTGCCCACAGTTAAAGCTGGCTTCCTATTGGCTCAGGAACTGGCATACATGACCATTATTGGTGCTACGACATATGAGGCTTTGTAAAGTTGAATCCAGCTAAAATGTCTTCAACAGGGTGACTGGTGAGTATTTTCCACAGTATAACTATATACTAAGTAAATGTATCTTACTATATCTCTTCTCCTCAAGCCTCTTATTGTAGCCTCTTAAAGGCTGCCAATGAACAAAGAGCCTGCACTGTGTTATAAATGTATTTAATCTGTGGATCCATTTGTACAAACATGATTTTCACCATCAGTCATATCTAACATTTAATAGCTGTGTGTGTGGCAGGACTTTCCATGAAGGGGGCAACTATTCACTTTCTTAAGTATTCTTAATAGGCTGTAAAATACAGAACCATACTGTGAAAAGAGACTGTTTTGCCAGTACACCAACAGATATTCTTCCAAAGCAAGTGTGTGTGTGTGTGTGTGTGTGTGTGTGTGTGTATGTGTATGTGTGTGCACACCCACATTGGTAAAGACCATATGGAAAGAGGCAAAGAGTTCCCGAGAATGACCACACCAGCAGGACAGAGACCATACCCCCTAGGGAGATAGACCAGGATGCATCACTCACTCTATCCCGAACATCCTTGTGCTTTACCTTCCTGGAGCCCAAGGCAATACCTGTATCAACAGAAGCAACAAAAGTCAGTTTTTACACACAGTACTTAAGACAGGTTTTCTCTGAGGGAGGTGAGAGTTGAGTGTTAAAAGGACATTTCTGACGTGTGAAAGAATTTGCCTGACAGGAATTTTAGATTGAATGCTAGGGGTGAGTTGATACAAATGTTTTGGACAAGAATGTCCATTCTGGGCATATTACTGCTGTGGGAGATGCCATTTGGAAACAGAGCGAAATGTATATTGTCTATAAGATATGTATAGATTACAAAACAATCTGTGATACTAAAAAGGGGGTTGTTTAATGAAATGGCACTGCACACAGTTACACATAATGGCTACTCTGCATTTTACTTGTTTAAGTTCCAAGGACCCTTGAGAGTGCTTGTAGCATTGTGCTTGTAGCATTCTTCCCCATGGTAGTGGAGTTCACAAACAAGCCCCCTGCCTCTCACTGACTCTGGGACTTCCACCCTCCCCCCCCCCCCCCACCCTGTCACACACACACTGCACTGACAGTGTAATTTATAATTATTTAAAATTATTCTAATTTATAGTGTACATGCCCCACAACCATTACATAGCCTCTAGCCTTATTGCCACTTAGTCTCACACAGCCTACAAGATGTATTGTTCTGCTGCTCTTTTTTGTAAATTTGTTATTGCTATTTTGTTCATATTTTGCTATTTTGTAAATTTCTTGTCAATATTTGCTATTTTTTATGTCCATGCACCAACCTCACCAAGTCAATTTCCTGTATGTGCAAATATACTTGGCCAAATAAAATAATTTTGATTCTGAAGTGTTTGAGTATTTTGCCTTCAACCACTGACTCGACCACCCTACATAGCATTACCAGAAAGTAAAATTCACTTTACTGCTAAGAATAAGCCAAGCGTTAACCCACATGTTGTTATTGACAAGGGAACCCAACCCATTGAGTAACATTCTCCCAACGTTCCTGCCATTTAACAATGACCCAGAAACGTTAAAACAATGTGAAGAGAATGTTGTTAAAAGAGAGTAGACAAGAGTCAGAAATGAGAGCAGAAGCAAGAAGCAGGGTTAGGAGTTCATCAAGAGTTTCTTGGTTTTATTCTCTGCGTTTGTTTTTTTCTCAGTGTTTCTAAAGACAAGGAAGAAAGTATTCCAAAGATATCCCAATGTAAATCATACAAGGATGTTCCCAAGTAGTACAGAGCTATGTAACAATATTCCAAAAAGATTGTACAGATTGTTTGGAAGAGAAAACTAAAACAAAAACAGATCAGGCAGGGTCCATGGTTGAATGCTGAGAGCAGGCAGTTGTTGAGTTAAGTTAAGATGCAAAAGCGTATTTACAGCATGGTTGTCTAATAAGTGTCCATTAACCCCCATGTTAATAAACACACACCAAAAGACACAACACTTAACACTTCAGCTGGGCTAGTGTGCCAAGAACTGTTAGGTCACAGTCCACGACAGCTATACTATCACATCCCTCTTTTAGTTGGAATCTGTTCAAATATTACAGAATATCACCTGCCATGTTTTCAAAAAACTATTTACGAAATCACTGTTCTGTAGAATCCATCTTTTGAAAACACGGACACTGCTGCTTCTAACACTCATTTCACTTAACAAATTAATGTCAGACTATACAGTACGCTGTATTTAATTACTCTGAATAGTTCCACTCAAACGGTGACACCAGACAACACTGTTGGCCACTTCCCATTTCGAAAGTCTTTGGCAGAGGAAAAAAAACATGACTTTAGAAATTCATGCCCACACATTGAGAAACCGAGGACGACTAGTGAAACAAACAGTTCAGCTCCAGTCTTTGGTAAAAAAGAGTGAAAATAAACACATATAGTGTATACTGAATACATACAGTCCATGATTGGACGGATGACACAGAAGTCTATTAAGTCTAAAAAACCAGGGAGGAAGTTGTTTCTGACATCATCATAGAAGTCTTACAGTGGATCATGCTTTTTTCACAGGACTGCAAGACGAGGTGACCATAGCAAGGGATCTTCATGCTCATAATGTAGATAGATGTTTCTAGAACGTTCTGGTCTTATAAAATGAAAGCATGCGGTATATATGAGCAATGATGAGCTAGAGAAGTCAGTTAGATTTAGCTGTATTCATTTCCCACCAGCCTTTCTTGCTAGGGACACTGTGTGTTGTCACATGGTGCCTAATTCTGTCTCTGTCCAAAAACTCAACCCCATACAGCACTGGTTAGATTGACATCAACTCGACATAGAAAAGTTACCATTGTTAAACATTGAATGACTGCAATCAAAAAGGTTTGAAATAGAGATAGAAACACATTATCACTATCATTTCTATAAATAAATCACTTTAAAATCACTGATATCTCTCAAGAAGACGTATAAAACAGCCTAGTATTCTAGTTGTTGCTCAGTGGGGATGGTTTGTAGGAACAGGCAACACCTACCAACACCTATCTTGTCTGTTGTTGAGAGAGTGTGTGTGTGTGTGTGTGTGTGTGTGTGTGTGTGTGTGTTCTACAATGCAAGACCAAACTGAACATATTCAGTCAGAAAAAGAGAGGATATCACCAGTTCAAGATTGAAAAGAAAATCATTTACAGAAATACAGATGAATTCTGCATCCCAATATTCATTGCACTAGTCCTCTGGGCTGATCAACATAAATAAAAAACACAGACCCCAACTCGAGTCGATGTAAGACCATAACGTAACAAAACAACATCGAAAAAAAATAAAAAATTAAACAAATAAAAATACTGTTGGTAGGAAAAGTGCACAGTTGCATTTCTTTTACATAAACGTATCATAATAATATTATAGCATTTAATTCGGAGTGCTTGAGTCTCAGCATCCTCACACATGCACACGTTCACTCTCTCGCTCACTCACTCAAGTATCATACAAAGCAGGCGTTTTGTCTCTGCCCAAAAGCCCTTCGGTGTTCTCGTCACAGTTTTACCACATCTTCCCTCCCTCCCCTTTATACACAGTAACCATGACTCCCCCCCTCATCTAACCCTAAGTAATCACAGAATCTAATGGGCCCATTCCCTAGCTGTAACAGACACACACCACTGGTCACCACATGCCACAACAGCACAACACTGTTCAAACAGTTTCTCCCAAGTCATGCTCTATACCTCTAGGCTTACTTCTCCCTCTGAACAGGAAGAGCTTCCATATCACCTTTAATGAAATGTATTGGACAGGCATGCTGTCCTTTCTTGAATACACTGATTCGATGAAGATTTTAATTTGATGACATCCCCCCAAGGGTTAACTGTGAAATTTCTATTGAACTATTGAGGTGCAGAGCAGGCTAAAAGGAAAGGACCTGTGAAAACATAGAGATAGAGGGGAAGGGAGTGTGTAACGCAGTGGATATACTTCAAGGCAGTTAGCCGTGAGCAGCATTTAGTGTTATGGGGCCAGGGTCAGAGCCCATGGAATCTCACACTCTCCCCTATCTAGGTGACACCATAGTAGGTCAAGATCAATTCATCAGGAACTGCTAGATTGAGCCAAAACTGTGTTTGTGATGTAGCATGGCATGGACAACACTGAGTCACATGAAGAAGCAGTAATGTGGTAGTGGTTAAAAGATCTGGAGATGGAGGCCAGATTGGAAATAGACACATGCTGAAACAATTCAAATGGGGGTCCCAACAAGTACGCATGTTGTATGTACACCCCACTCCCTATCCTCTCCCTTCCCCACTACTGGGTAAAAGTTGCCCGTAGGCACAGATCTAGGGTCATCTTAAATCCTCAAATACTACTTTTAAAGCAACATTTTACTCAAAAAATATTTTTTTTGTAAAATGCTCCTTTAATAAAATTGAGGAAACTGCAAATATGACTTGAGATCAGTATCTACGGGCAACTTCATCCTTCTCTGCCCCTACAGTATAAAGTATGCCCTCTAATAGGGACTTGTCTCTCTGGCGCCCCCTAGCACTCCTCTATGGTGAGGCAGATGAACTCCTGTATGCATTTCCTGTACTGCTGTTCAGTGGGGCTACTGCTGGGGTATTGACCTGGCTGTCCCAACGGACCCTCCGCCTCCCGCATCTCCTCGTTCATCCGCGCTAGCCGCAACCTGGGTGGAGGGAAAAGGAGGGGAGAGGAAAGATGGAGGGGAGGAGGGGGAATAAGGAGAGAGGGAGAAAGAGAAAAAGGGAGAGAGAAATAGATGTCAGCAACACCCATAACAGAACTATGCGAGTCATATACCTGTGCAGCCTCTCTCAGCTGAGTGGACTAAATTGTTGTTATGGTAGTTAGTTATGGTAGCTTGACATTAGCGTAACATCAGGGTAACATCTGGGCATTTTGAGGAACGTTGCGGAGACACTCACAAGGTGACAATGTCTGCATTGGCGGCCTGCACTGCGATACTCAGAGGGTCGTGACCCTGCTCATCTACCTCTGTCTGGGACGCCCCCCTCTTCAGGAACAAACACACCTGCCTATAGAGATACAGAGAAGGAGAGAGAGAGAGAGAGAGAGAGAGATGAACAACTGAAGGACTGAAAAAAGGAAGACTCAAATAATGAATGAAGTGAAATGTCACCCTGTTCCCCATCCATCCATCCATCCATCCATCCATCCACCCACCCATCCACCCACCCACCCATCCATCCATCCATCCATCTGTTATTCCACATACATTTCTATGAAGGCCCTTCAGACCTTGAGTCTTACCCTGTGTGTCCCAGATAGGTAGCATGGTGCAGGGGGCCTCTCCCCCTCATGTCCCTCTGGTTCACATCTGCTGCGTTCTGCAGCAGGAACTCACACGCTATCAGAGAACCCTGAGAGAGAGAACAAAAACCACAAATCATTATCCCCATGAGATTGTGTATGTATGTCTGTGAGGTAGTATGCTTGTGTGTGTAGGCTCGTGTCTGTGTGTGAGTGTGTACACTAGTGTTTCAGTATGAGTGTATAAGTGTGGTTTTGTGTTGTGTGTGTGTGTGTGTGTGTGTATGTGTGTGTGTATGTGTGTGTGTGTGTGTGTGTGTGTGTGTGTGTGTGTCCACTCACCCCTATAACAGCCTGTATTAGCGGGGTCTTTCCCTCTTCCTCCTCGCTGGAGGAGTGGACGTCAGCTCCATGAGCCAGCGCCTCGGCCATGAGGGGCAGGTTGCGTAACCGTGATGACCGGTAGAGCAGCGCTCCGGGGTGGAGTTCCCTTATGTCCTCTGGGTCTGACACCTCCTGCTCTATCTCTACCTCCCCACTGGACTCCTCTGACTCCTCACCCTCTGTGGGGAGATTCAAGTCAGTACAGCCAAATATGGAATATGGAAAATATCTCTGTCGCTATTTCCTTTTAAAGTGCTATTTTGCACAGTACTTAAAGGGAAAGTGCTTCTATGAAAGGTGTAAAAACATGAAAAAGTTTAGTATCATTGCCTGCATAAAGACTTTAGTTCCATCAAATGTGGTAACTGGATGCCAATTAAAGTATCATTCTTCATACAATGCAAATATGCACAGTTGTACTAACAACTCCTACACACACTCACCCTCCTCTGTGACGCTGTCCACCACTGAGCCAAACACTAGGATGTCAGTGCTTCCATCAGTGCTGCCGCCCAACCCGCTGTCGCTGCTCAGACCTGCGGGGCCAAAGAGCGCCAAGCCATGGACACGTTAGTGACCACACCGCCTCCCAACAACCAGACAACTCAAAGACGCAGATGCCAAATACAGATGCCAAAACACACATGGACACCAACACAGACACACACAGATACAGACACACAGACACACCTACACCCACACACCCACACACACACACACACACAGGGTCAGACTTACTACGAGGGCCAGAGCCGGTGTCAAAGTAGGAGAAAAGAGAGTCCAGCTCATCAGGACAGAACAGAGAGTCACGACGGAATTTAGCTGCTGCAGCTGAGGGGCACAGGATGGGGACAGGGATGTGTTAGTGATAGTCTGCTACGGGTGTTAATATGGATGCATGATAACTTGACCATAGGTGGGCTAACAAAAACCTTTAACCAAAAATAACCATTAAAGGGATAGTTAGGGTTAGGGGTAGATGACTGTGGCTTAGGCTTAGGATATGTAGAAAATTACAGAAAGGTGATTTTAGAGTGGACTATCCCTTTAAGGAGAGCCAATCATGACTGACAGACTGTGTTAGGTTTGACCTCTGACCTGCAGACAGGTTGCCAGGCGAGGCGCTACCACGGTCGTGGCGGTATTTCCGCCGGGCTGTGGGTGCTCGGATGGAGCTGTTGTGTCTCTGGCACTTCTTAACACCCCAGGGGCGGGACTTCCTCTCACCCTCCACCAATGCCTCGCTGCCACTCATCTTCTTTAGGAAACGCCTCTCCACGTACTTAGCCTTGATCCACGTCTCCTTCTCCTGCCTAGGAACGAAAGGAAAGAGAGTGAGTATCAGGCTTCAATATCCCTTGGCTGTGGTGTTCTAGTAGTCTTAAAAAGATTCCTTTCCTTGTCTCCTTTCATGATGACTTAATCCTGTCTTGTTGAAAAGCAGTGTAGGGAATATGTTCTGTGTCCTAATAGTTTAGGGATAGTTTCCTTTCTTTCCCCCTGCCAATGACCTCTAATAGGTACAATTGGTGAAAGACGACTGCTCACCTTGGACTGGAGGGCCCAGGTTTCTTCACGCCCAGTTCCTCACACGCCCCCTCATAGATGTGATTGATCACATTGTTTCCAAGCTCACACATCAGCTGTATAGAGATAAAGGGAGAGTAGAAGAGAGAGACAGAAAGAGAGGACAGGGAAAGGCAGAGAAGAAGAGAGTAGATGATCAGTTTATGTCTTAAAAAATGATTAAGATGAATAGAAAAGTATTTTAAATCAAGGATGAAAGAGCTCAAAACAAAACAAACAGGAAGTGAGACCCACCTTGAGTAACTCTGGTTCCCAGGAGTCCAGTGTTAGTGAACGCACCTTAGAGCAGTGCACCCCCAAACTCCTGGAGACAAAACCACAGACACAGAAACATATCATAAGTTACAGGAAAGAGATACTAATAGCTGTCAAATTCACTACTATCCTCAGTCACTTCACATATATCAAGTGAGACAGTCAATTAGCACCTGCATCATGATCAGAAAACTCAATTTCAAATGTTTTATTTGCTGTTGAGGGTATTGTTTTTCCCCTATTCACCTTATCCATCCACCATCTAATGGCGGCCTTTTTTAAAGCTTACCATGTCACTGACTTTACCGACAATGGAGGTAATCAGGTTCTTAAAACCCGTCAACAAGAAAAAAAGTTGTTGCCACCTCAGCAGAGATTGTGAGGGAAGTGGTTGAAGTTTAATCTGAGAGAGGGGGATAACCCTAATCTGTGAAAGTGGGATGTTGTAGGCTGTCGCTAGTGCCTTTACTTGACACTCAAACCTGGGAGTATACTCGGGAGCATACTAAACACTGTAGCTTGTGTAGAGGTGTAGATAATATTTCAGCACCTGTGTATCCCTAAGAGGTGTCATCCCTGAACCTTCTCCACAGTGCACTATTGCTGTTGTAATCCCGTACCTGTGTATCCCAGAGCACTCGATGCAGAGCAGGACCCCCAGGTTGATGCTGGCCCAGCAAGGGGCCGCCTGGCTGCAGTCACAGCACAGCTCGTTCCCTGGGAGGGTCTGGATCCTCTGGAGGATGCTTTCCCCCCGACCCCCACGCTCCCGTGGCTCACTAGCCGAGTCGATGCTGCTGGTGGAGGGAGAAGCCGTCCTGTCCAGACGCTATAGAGGAAGACACGGGGGGAGGAGTGGGAGTTAGTTATGGAGAGACACATTTGTTTTCACTGTTGACAAAATTCTACCACCATATGATCCTTTATAAATGTATGAATGTAGGCTTAAAAGCACACTGCGTGTGTAACTGTTTGTGCCTTCTAAATCAAGCGATTTTTATCGTTGTTGAGTGCTGTATTCAATGTGACTACGGGTTTGCCACTGGTATAAGAGTTGTTGTGGCTACTGTAACAGTGTACCTCTATGTAGTAGTTGTCAGATATCTCTCTGTAGGCAGAGGCGATGCTGGCCTGGACTGCCTGGATCCACGCCTGACGGAGCTTCTCTGATTCAGCCTGTAGCATACAGCTCCTGAAGAGGACGGAGAGGAGTGTGAGGAGGACACACACACACACACACACACACACACACACACACACACACACACACACACACACACACACTTACTTTGTGGGGGACACCACCTCGAAACAGAACCTCCTCTCACTGTCTTCACAGGGCTTGACGGAACACAGCCTCAGGTCCTCCACTACCACGGTCAGAGAGTCCTGTCATTGGCAGAGAGAAGTGTCACTCTAAATTACCATTATCTTAGACAAAAACAAACAGTATGTGTTAAGAACAACAACAAAAAAGTAACAAACAGCAAAAGACATTTATAAAAACAAACAAACCTTCAGTTTCTTCTGATAGACCAGTTGGCTGTTCTGAATGGAGAACCATCGTCTGGGGGAGGAAAGGTTCAGAGTAAGATGGATAACCAGTCACAACCCATGCTGGGGTATTGATCTCAGACCTGTGTCCAATATAATGAAAGAAAAATATGTGGCTATTGCCATCGTGATTAACTACAGTATAGATATGAGAATCAATCTGGCACAGGACTGGGTAAGGCCAAGAGGCTAAAAGGATTGCTGTGTCAAGAGAGTGCAATCCATTTAACACATTTGCAAGGGGGGGTATGGATCGATCCAAGCATTAAGGACAAATAGGCCCTTTATGCTACTGAAACACTGAAATAATAAGTGCTTGATCATAAACCTCAGTCTGTCCCTCGGCTGATATCATTGCAATGTAATACAAACCATATTGGCTACAGTTGAAAAATGGAGTGGTGAGAGACCAGCATACAAAGGAAGGCAGAACGACAAACATACAAAGAAACACAAAAACCCACAATCTCTCTCTCTCTCTCTCCCCCTCTCCCTCTCCCTCTCTCTCTTTCTCTCACCTGTTCCAGGTCTTGAAGGCGTTGCTGGCCCTCTTGAACAGGTAGCCCTCCATCACCACACCGTTGGGGGCATCCACGTTGAACTCTACCTTGGTGTCATCATAGGAGAAGTCCTACCACAGAGCAGAGGGGAAGACGACTACAGTCAGAGGCTATAGCCAACATGCTCAAAGCTATTGGAATGGTCACCAAATGCTCAGAGCATATCGTCACAGAAGCAGAGAATCTTCAGATGGAGCCTCTGTGTACAAGGAAATAAAAATCCTGCTACTGTAAAGGAAATACTCTAACTAAACTAACATCCAAAACAGAGACTTGGAACAATCTTCAAGTGGTCTGTACAAAGGTCCTAACTGATGGACTATGTCAGCGTGCCATACTGTAATCAGAGGATGTTGCACCATGGTGAACAGTGACCTGAACAGTTAACCCCCCCCCCCAAAAAAGTCCATTGTATTCCAAAAACAAACAGGCAGATTGATTGATAGTTTGTGTAGTGTGTGTGTGTGTGTGTGTGTGTGTGTGTGTGTGTGTGTGAGACCTTATCCGAGCATGTGTGTGCTTGTATTGATGAATACCTTGATCATAAGTGCAAGATTACTTACTCCACCCCTATCATGTTCTGAACTCACACATCTATTGATCGCTGAACCCCTCATGTCAAATCCTATCAGCCAAGACGTTTCCTATCTGATACCTCTTTTGTCCACTACATGAGAATTAGATTGTCTGAAAGGGGATGCAGCCATCAACTGGTGAGAAGCAAAGCAAAGCAAAGCAATGCCAGGGGATTGGTGGGGAGAATGAGTTAAGTTCCACTATTGTGGCTGTGTCTTTAGTTTGAGCCAAAGTACGACCTGGCATATGGAACAGCGTTGGACACACACACACACACACACACACACACACACACACACACACACACACACACACACACACACACACACACACACACACACACATTGATCAGAAAAAAGACAGAAAGTATGACGCAGGCAGTTGAGTAAGCATCATGAGCTCCATACTCTGCTGTCTTTGTTACAAGTCTCAAAGTTTTTAGAAAGACTGTTATTTTAATTCACCAATACAACAGAGAGAACTGAGTGGATCGAAGAGTTACAGTTCCAAAGTGGCAGGTTTTATCCCTTAAACTGCAACATAGAGCTATATTTATATGCTTGGTGTTGCCTGCCTATTATGACATTTCACATCTAGTGAGGACCAAGAACCAATAAAGATGAATACGAGAACCAATGATGTCTCTCCAAGAACCTCACTCTACCTTTACACTACTTTACACTACTCAGATAGAAATAGACTACACCTACTCCAATGTAGAGTTGGATATATGGGATCAATATCTAATTTAACAAACTCAGACGTTAGAAACTCAGACGTTAGATTGATGCTGGCATTTACATGCCTCTGACATCCTGTGTGTGAATGTTTGTGTCACAACGTTACTGAAATGTTGAGGAAACATTGTGAGGGGTTGAACAAAACCCTGCTACCTCCCCTCAGCATCTCAGCCCGTTCATGATGGCAGGCGTCCTGACACGTGCCCTCCACAGAACAACACAACACTACACAAAAGAACCCACTCCCTCTTTTGAAAGACACACACACGCACGCACACACGCACGCACACACACACACACACACACACACACACACACACACACACACACACACACACACACACACACACACACAGAGTGATCATTTTTTATGTTTGAAAATAAGTGTCTATGTGGGATCCAGATACCTACATTTCTCCCTCTTTCGCACGAACTTCTCAATGCCAAAAAAATCCATAACGTGAACTAAGCACACCCAAACAAAACATTACCGAATTACAAACTCCCCTGACAGTGAGTAACAGGTTGCTAGGCAGCCCCTTTTCATAGGCACATGCCCATTGAGAATGATGGACAGACAACACATGTTTATAGTTTATTATATCCTATTCTATTCTTTTTACAGGGAAATTTGCAAAACTCATAAGTGGGCTAATAAACAATGTATAGCAATCTCTAAAACATTTAAGCTACTGGTAAATACAAGTTTATAATATCTCACCAGTGTATAATCCCACCTGCCGAATATCTTCATTTTTAGGAGAGTAGAATGGAGAGTAGAATCCAGAAGCATTTCAAGGTAACATGCACTTTCTCAATAATAAATAGCCTAATAAATACATAAATACGACACAAAAATAATCCTTCCGTTAACCTATCTACAAAACATGTCCAATGTCTCCGCTATGACCAATGCAGACAAGTCCTCAAAAGGTGCACGAAGGAACGGAGAAACAACCAACCGCACTCGAGCGCAGCGGAATACCGAATGCCAACAGGAGGCTCGTGCTGCGTGCTCCCACAGCTCGCGCCACCTGCCGAGTGTGTAGTCGCGTGGGTTCACGCGGACGAGCACCTCATTAGCATACAGCTGTCTATGTATGTGCCCCAGTGACCCAGTCGCGCCCGCAGGACCGCAAACATTGTTTCACTGCCAGCCATCCCAAACGAGCGGCTTCAGCGGAAAGCCCACCTCTTGCGCGCCTCCCGACGCACGATTTACGGGAGCCCTCGTGCCCGTTAACCCTCCCCTCTGTCCCTTATAGCCCCGTAGACTACCCCGGGGCTAGGTTTCACTTTTGGAAGAGTCAGCTTTCCATCTGTCTGAGAGTCCACAAAACCATTCCTGCTTAATCAAGCACACGTTATTGCTCCCCCAGCACACCCCCACAGCTCCACTTCCCACCCTAAATCACTTAGGAGCACGGAAGAATGCGGACATCTGAGCATAAACTACTGAGACACACACCATATCTCGCACTTTCTTCTAATAGACAAATCAATTGTGAGTGGTGTTTCTTGGGATTGGAGAAGTTAAGCCCTTAGTTAGCCCTCACTAAATGTAGCCTACTATGAAAGAGTGACACCGCAGATTCTCACAGCAGGTGGCAACAAATTGTAACATCTTCTGGCATTTGGCAATTCTAGATCCTATACCCACGCCTTATGATATGATAGAACAATATGAACAATTGAGTGAATTGTTCATTGTGAAAAGTATTCGAACACACTTTCTAACACTTTCTAGCATACACAAACACACACACACACACACACACACACACACACACACACACACACACACACACACACACACACACACACACACACACACACACACAGCTGCAGAACAACATGCCGTAACTGTGTAACAGTGTAAGAGAGTGAAGGGAGTAATCCCAAGGGGGCCACAATGAAGTAGGAAACAGATAAAAGAGTAAAGAAAGAACAGAGGGAATGGCAGATGTGTATCGAGGAGAGGAGGCAGGGAAAGAGCGAGAGACAGCCGGAGTAATCGTAGATCAGCCAAAGGAAGAAATGACAGAGAACGGAGGGCAGGAGAGATATAAAACGAGAGAAAGAGAGCTGACAGACTGTGGAGGCATCTCCATGGATAAATCATAGGGGGGGACTTTGACTATAAAAATGATTTCTAACACATAATGTATCAACATGTTCTTGTGTGTCATGTTAGTTCAAGTAAGAAAGAGGGAGACACACACGCACGCACGCACGCACACACGCACACACACACAGGGGCCTGTGAGGTTTGGGTTTAATCTTTGGGTGAGGGTCAGTTGTAGCCATGACTACATGTTGCTTTGAGGGTGTGCTCTGACCATACACCGCCCAATACTCTCTGACCCACACATTAGTCTATGCTAAGCTTATTAACAGCTAATCCAGCTGCTCTCCCCATCCTTTTCTCCCTCTCTCTCCCGCTCTGTTTCTTTCCCTCACTCCTTCCCTCTCTCTTTCTGAATCGGTTTCATTCTCTTGCTCTTTGTCGATTTCTCTCCCTCGATTTTGGGCCATTCTCTTAAGCTTCTTCACATCTATCCTGTCTTCTTTTTCATCTGCATGTCTCCCTTTCCCTTAATATCTTTCTCCTTCGCTCCTTCTGCCTCTCAAGCTCTCTTTCCCTTTCTTCCCTTTCTTTCCTCTCATTCCAATTCTCACCATAGGGAAAAACATCAGAAAAGAATCTTATGATAAAATGGCCAAAAAATCCACCACAAAGCCCAACTTCAACTAGTCTTAAAATACAGTCTTGCTGTCATACAGACTAAAGCGGAGAGCTTTAATGGTGTATCAATAAAGGATGACTTTCTGAATCCTGCATTATTCACTATACTATTGTTTCTGTTCCAGCTCAAAAGAATTTGCATACAAGCGATTTTCAGATGCACTGTAGTTCTGAGAGGATTTAGAAGTGAAAACACAGTCTGTGTTTTTATCCGATTTAAAACGATTTCTGTGCAACATCCCCTCTGAACTTCCACAATGCCAGACAGAAACAAATAGGCTCTCTTATTTGAGGCACAGTAGAGTTTTCAGGTACATTTTGCTTTTGGGAGAATCTTTAGAAAGCTTGCCGTGTCTAGACAAGACGAGAGGAGACAAGATGAGAGGAGACAAGATGAGAGGCGAAAAGAACATTCTGTCTGGACTGAGGCACCAGACAACTCTAAGCACCTGTAACCTTTTCTCACTGACACAAACCTGGCTAGCATGGAACTTTATCAGTGTGTGTGTGTCTGTGTGTGTGTGTGTGTGTGTGCGCGTCTGGTTAAGCAGGTGTGTGAACTTGCCAGGTTGACAACTGTCAGGGACAGTTGGTGGCACTAATTTAGAGCTGATGTTTTGTGGCACGCCACCCACCCCTCTCCTCCTCTCTTTATCCCTCTCTCTCTCTCTCTCTCTCTCTATCCCTCTCTCTCTCTCTCTCTCTCTCTCTCTCTCTATCCCTCTCTCTCTCTCTCTCTC
>NC_139658.1:4465244-4467744 GCF_951799395.1 Argentina silus | reverse complement strand
CTTTTACACACACACCCGGCTAATGCTGCTCTGACATGGATTATCCTGTGTTTTCACTCTTCAGGCCTGTGTTTGTCCTGCGAAGCTAAAGCCAGGGGCTCGCCAGGACAGTTAGCCTGCCGTGGGGAGCAGGTGTCTTGGGAGGCAAGGTGGACACAGGGAGCCATATGGGGATCAGATCAGGGCTCCCTCTATCTCTCTCTCACCTCTCCTGCCAGTTTCTTCATGTAGGGGTCGATCTCATCCAGGATGTTGTAGCCCTGCTGGAACAGTGTGTACTGGGCGTGCATGAACGACAGCATCTGAGAGAGAGATAGAGAGAGAGAGAGAGAGAGAGATAGAAAGAGATAGAGAGAGAGAGAGAGAGAGAGAGAGAGAGAGAGAGAGAGAGAGAGAGAGAGAGAGAGAGAGTGGAGGGGGGGGGCAGTGTTCAGAAAATGTGTAAAGAGGGATACCAAGAACCTGGCAAAAACCTTGTGTAAACATATACTTCCATACTGTATCATGCTCTAACCATGAACGTTATATCCACCACCAGTGAGAACACTAACATAATGATCTATATCTGTTCATTGTTATCATAAGCACTATCAACTATGAATATCTCAGAAAGTGATGCAGAAGCGTATAGTCGTCACAATGAGATGCATTAGTATTAGCTGGTTGGTTAACGTGACAGCTCTCATGTCATTGCCACATCACAGGACCACACAGGCATGTACACTTGGATTCAGCCACTTACTGCATCTAGGATCTCAAACTTCTTTTTGGCCTGGAGAACGTTGATCTGAAAAAGAAGAGAGTGAAATATTCGGTTTCGTAGAATGTGTTCATTCTAAACATTAATGCTGTTCTAAGAATAGCTGCATTGAGGAGGATTTAACAGCACTGCTATCAGGGGTTCAGAATGTGACCCCAGAGATTGTTTTGGTGAACCATTAACTCAATGTTGTCAGTCCGCTGGGGTGCACAATCCTAGCACCACCTGGTGGATATTACAGGGACTGCATGCCAGGAGAAAAGGCAATTTGCCAGGAACATCAGATCCATCACACCCACCACATGTATTTGTCAAAAGCTTTTTTGGACTATGGGTGTGTGTGTGTGTGTGTGTGTGTGTGTGTGTGTGTGTGTGTGTGTGTGTGTGGTGTCAAGCAGCATCTCTCTCTGTACCTGCAGTACGTAGTCGAGGGCAAGGTGGCGGAAGCATTTGCGGGTCAGGGTGAGGGTGGAGGTGGCCTCCTCCACCTCATGAGGCTTATTCTTGGGCGCCTGGGCGTTCTTCACCTGGGCGATCTCCATGTCCTCTCTCACCCTGTCAAACTGCTTCTTGGTCTCCTTAAACTTACGCACATCCCTGACAGAGAGGAAAGAGTAAGTCAGATCAATCAAGAAGATCTTTATACTATTATCTTATGCTAAACATACATGTGAAACATCAGTATATATTCCATTAATTTCAGATGTCAGGGAGAGAGGGAGAATGAGAGAGAGAGAGAGACAGAGAGAGAGAGAGAGAGAGAGAGAGAGAGAGAGAGAAAGGGATTAGAGAGAGGAGGAAAGGGATGGGTGGCCCTCCTTGACAGACTGTTACTGTTGTAGCAGTAATGCCCCCATGCCCTTCTGTGACCTTTGTGTTATTACACAGCAGGAGAGGAACCAGCCTGCAGGGGTGTAAGCTCCCTGCCCTCCCCAGCACACACACACACACGCACACACACACACACACACACACACACACACACACACACACACACACACACACACACACACACACACACACACACACACATACACACACCAATCTCTCTCTCTCTGTCAGTCATGTGAGGAAAATGTGTGTGAAGGTCGACAAAGAAGAGAGGACGCTCACTCTTTGATGAAGGTGTGCAGTTGCTGCTTGATGGATCTCTGTGCCTGGTCAAATAGAATCTGTGGAGAAAGAGAAAAATAGTGAGCAATGTCAAAGTCAGAGACGAAGTGAGCAGTGTCAAATCAAATCAAATCAATGTTTATTTATCATAAACACAGAATACAGCTGTAGATGGTGCAATGAAATGCTTAGGGCAATCTAGCTCCTCAACAGTGCAACGAATGAAAAATGATAATGAAAATAATAACATAGGTAGCAATGGTAGTAAGCAGCAGAAACACAACAACAATAGTGGAGTGGGAAGATAAATATAGTAGTAGCAATAGTAGTCTGTAATAGTATGCATGTATGTGTGAGGTAGTTCTGGGAGGTGGGGTTTGGGGGAGGGGGGGGGGGGCTGAGGTGGTGTCATTTGAGCAGTCTTATGGCTTGTGGGTAGAAGCTGTCCCGGAACCTGTTGGTGATACAGGCGGTGATACAGCCGGACAGGATACTCTCTATGGTGCACCTGTAGAAGTTTGTGAGGATCTGGGGGGCCGTGCTGAATTTCCTCAGCTGCCTGAGGAAAAACAGGCGGCGATGTGCCATCCTGATCAATGTGTGGGTGTGGTGTGACCATGTTAAGTC
>NC_139658.1:4445244-4462744 GCF_951799395.1 Argentina silus | reverse complement strand
CAACCCAACACCGATTACTCTCAGAAAAGATGCACAACCTGTCACATTCCCTTGATAGATTTCTCCCCCGAAAATCACCTAGGTCAGGAAATCCTGGTATGATCCAAATTCACCATGGATTTCATTTAGGATAAACCTTAAATAAGTGTTCTACATCTTCATTAAGGTTCCCCATTAGCTTTGGTGGCATGTTTTTTCTCTCTCTCTCTGTTTGTCACCCAGAACTGTAACACACAGACATATCCACTCTCAGGTACAGAGAGAAAGATAGATGAGCCTTTCCCTCTGCCTCCCACCTCTCCCTCTCTTCACTGCATGTGCCAGACAGGCTTTTACTGTAATTACAGGGTGTGAGAGAGGAAAGAGTGGTGCCTGCCTGGTGAATGAGGGAGGGAGGGAGGGAGGGAGATAGGGAGATAGGGAGAGAAGGACATAGAGAAGAGAGAGTGCAACATAACCACACGCAGCAGCGTATTAGCACCAGATAAAGGGGACAGTGGTCACCCTAAAAATGTCCTCACAGAAGCACACATGGGAGGTGTGTTTTTAATTAACCATCCACTCTGCCACAGCACACAATAGTACAGCACAATACAGGGAGAGGAGAGAGAGAGACAGAGAGAGGGGAGGGGGAAGGGGGATAGAGATAAAGAGGGAGAGAGAGAGAGATAACAGATTGGAATATATGAAGCAGAAGGATTGCATTTAGCACACAGCTCTATGATTTGATTTAGAGAGTTCAGGTTTAAAAGGTTTGACCCTTGGTAAAGGGAGGCGATACGGAGGGAAGGGAGGGAGGAGGAGAGAGGGAAGGGGGAGGGAGGGAGGGAAGAGGAGATGTCAGTGACCCAATTTATGTATTAAATGCCTTGTCATCCGGGCTACCTAGCGAGTCTTAAAGATATGAAGAGAGAGAAAGAGAGAGAGAGGGTAGAAGAGAGAGACAGAGAGGGAATATAAATAAAGAGAGAGAGAGAGAGAGAGAGAGAGAGAGAGAGAGAGAGAGAGAGAGAGAGACAACATATTTGATTGATGATGCAGAGGGATTGCATCTAGCACACAGCTCTATGATTTGATTTCGAGAGTTCAGGGTTAACAAGTTTGACCACTGGTAGAGGGAGGTGAGATGGAGGGAAGAGAGGAGAGAAGGAGGAAGACAGAGGGAAGCTAAGAGGAGATGTCAGTGATTCAGTAAATCTAATTTACTGCACAACTGTTAGATGAGAGTTGTATGATATTACAGTGCCCTGGATGAAAAATACACCACACCCTATCAACCAGATGTGTATATCAAGCAATACTAAATGCTGTCATAAATATAACTGAAAATGACAAACAACACAAAGTAACAGTTACTAATTGTTTAGCCATAACTGGTCCTTGCATTCAGAAATCGGCTAGTGTCTTTCTTGTGGATACTGAGATTGAGGGAAATAACCTTGAAATGAAAAACACCAGGCAAAAGTTTATGAGAGGACCAGAATCATGACATCTGAAGATGAAAATGTTGAGATGACCACAAAATGAAGGAAGGGTCTGTTAAACACTGATGTGTTAACGGGCAGGAAGGGGTTGTTAGATGTTAGGGTCGCCTGTTAAAAAGCCACACGTCCTCTGTGACTATGCCCAGGAATTTTCCCTCTCCCTCTCTCTCTCTCTCTCTCTCTCTCTCTCTCTCTCTCTCTCTCTCTCTCTCTCTCTCTCTCTCTCTCTGAATAAGAGGTAGTCACTGGGAGTGAGAGCACTGTAGTACACAAGCACCACTCCTCCCAATGTTTCCAATTAACCGTGCAACGTAATCTCTGAGAGTGTGTCTCAATATTGCTCTCTGGCTATAGCGGCTATGAAAGGACATGCTTACATGTTAGAAATACCTACAACTGTGGAATTGCCCTTTAAGACATCCCTGTAAAACAGAAAAAGGATGTTGCCTCGCACACTCCAGGAGGATTCTCAGACACCAGCCTTCCAATGAGATGGATGTCATCCTGAGAGGGTCCAGTGTCAATGTGATTAGTCTGGTGGCTGTTACAGTTAGAAGCCCCCCCCCCAAGCCCCTAGATCTCAAGGGGACCTCTCCACGCATGTATGTGTGTGTGTGTGCGTGCGTGCGTGCGTACGTGCGTATGTACTGTATGTCATAGCCAAATAAGTGTGTGTTTGGCCAGGCATGTGGTTTGAATCAGGCAAACGCATGTCAACCGCCCTCTTGGCGACAGATTCAGCAATACTGTGTAAGGTCACGACTGAGCACACACGTGTACCGCTGTTTCGTAATACGGGACCCAGGAGAGTCTTCACGCCTGAAACACATTAACATGCCAAGACTGGCGTGGGTCATAATGTCAGCCACCAGGGAGCTATTCTCCTACCACTGGCCCAGCGCTGTACAAGATGGGTGGAGTGAGTGTGTGTGTGTGTGTGTGTGTGTGTGTGTGTGTGTGTGTGTGTGTGTGTGTGTGTGTGTGTGTGTGTATGTGTGTGTGTGTGTGTGTGTGTGTTTGTGTATGTGCGTGTGTTAATGTGTGTCTTACCATGTGGTAATTGACGATCTCCTGAAGGCTCTCTCCACACTTCCCCAGACATTCCTGTAAAGATAGAGTGAGAGAGAGAGAGAGAGAGAGAGAGAGAGAGAGAAAAGAGAAAAGAGAAAAGAGAAAAGAGCGAGCGAGAGACAGTTTACACACACGTATCAATGTCACCTTACCTTGGGGTCACAGACATTATTTAGTGTCTGACGACAGATTGACATCGATTGACTTCATTAGCTCTTCTTCTGTTTCACCGTTCTAATGGGTGAAGATTCTGCTCATCTGTAGACAATTTTACGGGGGCTAGTCTGGGCTTTTCGTTAAACTCTCTTATGAAAAAGACAATGTGAATAGCATTGAATTGACCTAGCTAGCATCAAAGCCTGTAGCCCATCAAGGCTAGCTATTGAGAACCCCTCGAGTGGGAAGCCATAAAACCAGATCTTAAATGTCTCCTATTGCAGCCATGTAAACTGTTTGGATAAACATGCTCTGTCTCCCCATGTCCATATTTCACATGCTTCCAGCAGCTGGGAGTCTGTGTAAAAAAAAAATCGTCTGGACTGTCTGGACAATGCTGTTTACATTTCTGGCTGTTATTACTCAAGTGTGGAAACAGTAAGGAATGTAAGACAAGAGGAATATGATGGACGACTGCTCTTATTTCTCAACCTCAGGTCGTCAAGGGGCGCTGCGTCTGTCTGCTGGTGTCTTTATTAGGCAGAAGCCCACAGTACGTTCACAACATGCAGTGATTCACTGAACAAACGATATCATCAAATTCTATTGGTGTCCTGAATTATGAGTAGAATAAGTAGAATCATGACTGGTATTACTTTTTAACGATTAAAAAAATGTATAATGGATTACCTCTTGCGCCACGACTGTCTAAGGTCAGTGCTGCTGTAAGGATCCTTATCATTCTTATGACAATGGTATGAATGTTATATAACGGAGGGTTTAAGCAGTCGTCAAGACATATGGACAGATCAGTATGACTGTGAGACCAGTGTAATACTCACAGAGATCATCTCCTCCTTCTTGCACTGCTGTGACAGGTCTTTGATCCCGTTGACGAACAGCTTGTTGGCGCTGACATAGGCCCTGCCCGCCTCGATCATCCCACTGCATAACTTCACCAGCTACATGGGGAGGAGAGGAGAAAGAGAGGAGGTGTGTTTTTAACAAGGTTATCCTGGTTAGAATGCTATTATGGCTGTGGGGGTCACAGTGTTAGGAAAAAACGAACACATTTTGTTTTTATTCAAACATGAAAAAACATACATTCTCATTCTCAAATTTCAAAAACACTACTGTACACATGTTTACCTCATGGAAGGAAGGATGCATTCTCAAAGATTTGAAACAGGGCCCTTGAATACTTTAGTTGAGCACTAGTATGCTGGAGATAGATGTGTGTATCATGTTAGCAGCGCAACCCAGGTGCAGAGCTGCTCTCAGCTGTGTTGTTGCAGCGTAACACTCAATGGCAACCACTACTTTGCCACTTTACTTGTAATAATACAACTTAAAGAGCAATGCACTGTGATTATTACTCCCCTGACGCAGCTGTGTTTGTGTGTGTGTGTGTGTGCGTGCGTGTGTGTGTTCCTGCAGTAAGCCTTCAATTATCACCCACGGCACAGGAGTTCGCATGAATGAAACATGTTATGGCAGTTTATTGGTGAATGCCAGAGAACTATGACATCATTAACCAGATGAGACAGGACACAAACTGCAAGGAGCAGGAAGAGAATCTGCATCTAGTATATATATCAAATAGCAAAGCAAATAGTGTGTGTGCATATTTGTGTGTTTGTATGCGCAATGCACTCTGATGACGTGAGTGTGTGTGTGTGTGTGTGTGTGTGTGTGCGTGTGTGTGTGTGTGTGTGTGTGTGTGCGCATACATGTGTGTGTACATATGTGTGTTTCTGGATGTTTATGTATGACACTGATATGAATGCACAGGTCAGCCTCTTCCCTACTCTGATGATCCTTCCAGGCAGACGTCCTGTCAACAGAGACATGCGTGCTGTGGTAAATATAATCACTCCCACCATGGAGCCCACAAGGCCATGTCATGGCTAGTATATACAGTATATAGTCTACAGTGACACATGGGTCCACACAGGGGTTAAATTCGGCTGGAGCCAGCTGGAGCTGGCCCTTGCACGCATGGCTGTCGTGACTTCTTTTTTTTTAGGGCTCCCCCACCCCCTGAATCCCAATTGAACCCCTGGGTCCACATATAGTCATTATACCATATCTGGGTTCACAAAACATCTCAATGTACAGTCTCAATGGTTTAGAGTTAGGGTACAATATTTCTAAAGGGACCAGATAGATGGTGATGGCTCCACGTTGCCTTAGGGGAACTTCCACTGTGTTGCCTCCACCCATCCAGGGGCAGGGGAGACCAGGTCTGTTTTGTAGAGCCATACATGGAGGTGTCATTGCAATGGACAGAGCAGTTGTCTGAGCAGTTGTCTGTCTACTTCTCATCTCATCTTCTATCTGATTCACTGGCACTTTTGGAGCCTTCTAAAACACCTGTCTAAGGACCCCTGTTCAACAGAGCCAAACGCACTGATGGAAACCCCATTGGAGGCCATACTCATGGATGGGGGGTTCAAAGTTCAAAGGTCACCGGCCATGACCCCTGGGGGGCAGAAATAGTGCAGCAGGGCAGATGGGACAGAGGCATCACTGGCATTTTAAAGTGTTATCTGGCTCATCACTACAGCAACAGAAGGGGAAGACAAGTGTTCTGTGGTTTCACTGCCTACTCTCTTGAATTAATTATGACTTGAAATGTAATTGAAAATGTAATTTTAATCTGGATCCCTCATTAATCAATCATAGAAACAAACATGCTTAATCATATTAAGGGAGAGCTAGAGAGAACAATAATATGACACTATTGTGTCTCACAGGGCTAGACACTGCAGTGTGTGTTGGGTGATGTGTGTGTTGGGTGATGTGTGCGCACTGAGGCCCTTCTGTTGCACACTAGCTATCACTGTCGTCTCTGTTGGTGGTGATACACTAAAGTATTATTATTATTGAAGTATTATTGTGAAAAGGGAGAGAAAGAGAGAAAAGAAGACAAAGAGAAGAAGAAAAGAGAAGAGACAGAAGAAGACCAGAGAGGAAAAGAGCAAGAGAGGACCAAAAACTAAAGTAGACAGAGCATGATGTTGCTCAATAGTCTCCCCCTTAAAGATTACCTCATCCTCTAATGCTGTTCTGCTACCCTGTCTATTAGCTTAACTCTGCCAGCAAGCACAAGCCTACCCCTAAGGAACTTCAGAGGCCCACCCAGATTACATTACAGACAGCCATCGATCTCTTAACCTGCATGGCTATGCATTCAAAGCAATTAAACCAGCTAATGCTATGGCTAACGATTCAATTAGCGCAGCATCCCTTGACATTGCTGCATATAGTAACAGCTATGGCTAACGATTAAAGGAGCATCTTCACATTGCGTCATGCAGTCTAAAGGGATTAGCATGTTAGCGCAGTAAACACCCAAGGGTATGTACAGTTCAGAACTGTAGTTCTGTGTGATGCTTTTAAACTGGGGACATATAATGCTGCCTCTGTGAGGATCAACGCAATCAGTGTTTGCTCAGTGTGAGTAAGAGTGTGAGTAAGATGCCTGCTGTGTGGTACCATTCATCAACCTCACTGTGTGTGTGTGTGTGTGTGTGTGTGTGTGTGTGTGTGTGTGTGTGTGTGTGTGTGTGTGTGCATACGTGCGTGCTTAGAGCTTTTTCTCCACTGCATGTCACAACCACTTTAAATGCTGTCAGAGAGAGAGTGTGTTGGACACCAAGCCAGATGTGGCTATGTTTTATGCACAAGCAAAGTTTTTGCCACTGGCAATGCGTAATGTGAATCCTATAAATAAAATGGTCCACATACACCCTCTGTGGGCTATTTGCATCGAAAGTATCGTGTAAGAAATGGTTTAGCCGGGTGACACAAAATGGCTGAATTGGGTGACACAAAACATAGAGGACAAGGGATATGTAATTTAAGACAGCAGTGATGTTATCCAGTTGTACATACCTTATCAAGTTTAGCTTCGATCTCCACCACATCCGTCTCAACCTCATCGATACCCGCCCTGCAGAAACACAAATCAGAAGTCAGTCCCAGCGATACATATATATAATTGACAATAATAAGGATCTGCACAAACAGCTACCATCAGTGACAGAGATTCATGTTTGGGTGGGATTGCCTAATTGTCATCGCCATGATAACAAATAATATTTGGTTCCCCCTCAATGTGTTTGTGATTTTAATTGTTTTTGGGGAAGAGGAGAAGGAGGAGAAAGAGGAGAAGGAGAAGGCAATGTATTCGGGATTTCCCTTGTTTTTGAGAGGGAGACAGAAGAAGAGGAGGACGAGAAGCAGATGAAGGAAGAATATAGAGTGGGATGAGGAGAAGAGGACATCCACATGTTAAAACATCAGGTTTGACACTGTTCAATATTATTTCATGTGAAAAGCCAAAATGGCCCTTCTGCCCTAGTCTTTAGTGTCTTCTGAGGTAGGACTGACCAGACCAGACCAAATGTATAATACTATCTGATCAAGACCCTCACAGCAGCCAATCCACATCTCCACCGTAAACACATGATCATTAAGCCATTAGATCGACACAGCCATATCTTATGAAGATTAGTGGAATGGCTAGGCTGAACAACAAATCAATGAAAGAGGACATGCAAAGCCAGTATTCATGAGATAAGCACAACTCTATATGAGAAAGTTTGCTATCTAAGTTGGCATGTATTTGCGAGTACACACGGTTTCAAACACACCTCAACTCACCACACACACACACACACACACACACACACACACACACACACACACACACACACACACACACACACACACACACACACACACACACACTCAAATAACAAAATATCTCAGAGAGCCCCCATACTGAGATCAGCTGGAGCTCTTGAAAACACACACATAATTTTTCTGTGGAACAAACACGTCACACCCGTGTTCTAGAACGCACATCGTTCATCTCCCGGGAAAAGATGACGACCTCACAATTGTGGTGCCAAGCCCAGGAATAACCAACACCAACCCTCCTCTTCAGTTTGCTTTCCTCCAAAAAAATAGAATCCAAACTTTCAGTCAAGAAGCTTTTAATGGAGGCAGTGCCTTTCAAAAGCCATAAACAGCATGTTTGCCTGTAAAGTACAGAACAGATGGATCCCTCCTCCTCCATGGTGTGTAAGGTCACTAGGGGGTCAGAGGTTGTGAGCTTGCAATGTGCTCAGTCAGCAGGTTCTGCACCTGCTTCAGGGCCACATTCCCAGAATACCACTGTTCCATGACAAGATGGACATATTTAGATCTATCTATCCCCCCTCCTTTATTCTTTCCTTTTCTTCTCGTACCTCTCCTCAAGACCTCGCATATTGACCCCACACCATTGTGACTAACAAGACTGTGTGGTCTATAGATAAGTAAGAGAGTCAGAGTTCAGAGACAGTACAAATGTCATTTTGAGAGATGAGGAGAGAGACACCCAAATCACTCAAAAATACCACAGGAAAATACCATATATAGAGTGTAGAGAGCAAAAGAGAGTGTGTGTGTGTTGTGTGTGTCCATGGATGCATGTGTGTTGTTCATCCTGTTTACCATGTTTATGCTGGCACATCCAGTTCCCTTTAGCTCAATATGTCAGAGCAGAGTATATGGATGTGTGTGTGTGTGTGTGTGTGTGTGTGTGTGTGTGTGATTGTGTGCGTGTGTGCGTGTGTGTGTGTGTCCTATCGATCCCCTCGAGCTCAATGTGTCAGAGCTGAGTGCAGCAGAGAGATATGGGATTAGAGCGAAATGGAGCAAGATCCACTCCCAAGGAGGATTCTGGGTAACGCTTCACTACACAATGCCTTCATAAAAACGTCAGTGCAACTGTGTGTGTGTGTGTGGTAATATGGTATAGAATGTCAGAGAGGCTCCCTTGCGTGTGTGTGTGTGTGTGTGTGTGTGTGTGTGTGTAGTAATACTGTCTGGGGGTGGGGGTGGGGGGTGGGTACATGATGTCCTTGTACAGTACTACCATACAACTTGGTTGAATTAATGACAGTGCACTAGCCCCACGTGTAACTCCCTTCAGCCTCACTGAACATCCACGATGCGGTGAGTCTATTCTTAGCCCCATGCGGTGTGTGTACTCGAGCGCAAACATGGCATGGCTATCCCCTCTCATCTCTTCATAAAGACACACACAAACACACACACACACACACACACACACACACACACACACACACACACACACACACACACACACACACACACACACACACACACACACACACACACACACACACACACCCTACATCTCCCAGGCTTCTGACATATTCATTCCTCACTCACATGTCTTCCAGGCCAGGACTGACAAACACCATTAAACTCAGAGACAGAGAGACATGGAGCCCATGTCAGATAAAGCCCTTGTCATTCCCTGCCTTGTTGGATCAATATCTACCATAGGCCAGGGAACAGCCCCATAACCGTGGCACATGGATGACCTTACCACCATTGTCCTCTCATTTATAAATCCAGGCCATGCCAATGCTAATGTTTGGTTGTGTGTTTCTGTTTGTTTTGGATATGAGGTAAGAACATACAAAGGAGACAGTCAGGATGGAGAGGGAGGGTTGTGAGGTTGCCTTTGACATGGTGTGTGATGTGAGACACCACACATGAAGCTTCAGCTATTAGCCAGATAAAATGAACAGAGAAAATTAACTGAGACGAGCACTTTGAACAGTTGGCTACTCTATATCCTAGGATTTGGCACTAACTGAAAAAGCATTAACAACAGGGTATTAATGTGGATTAAAAAACCTTGTAAAGTCAAAGGGACCGAAGGGTCATCAGGGGGTCATAAGGCCAGTGTGTGTGTGTGTGTGTGTGTGTGTGTGTGTGTGTGTGTGAGTAGCGTCTTAAGGAACACACAGTTAATCAAACATCTTGAGACGATCAGGCTTAAGTTAACACGTAATCAAGAAATCAAATAGGCCTAGGTTTATTTCTAATCCTCAGCAAGATCTAATTTCATTCACCTCCTACCATTGCTGTGCGCATGTCTCTTTGTTAGCTTGTGTGTGCGTGTGCGTGTGCGTGTGTGTGTGTGTGTGTGTGTGTGTAATCATGTGACTGATACATCTCTGTTGTCTACTACTCAGCTGATGAGCAAACTGATAAGTAACTGATGAGCAGCTGACTCAGCGACCTACACCATGAGCACCGTATTTCCTGTAGGCATCAGGTTAATGGAGGGAAAAGAGAGCCCCAGAGAGATAGGTGTCTCCTAGTCTCACACACACACACACACACACACACACACACACACACACACACACACACACACACACACACACACACACACACATACACCAAACCTCCACTACACACACTTCAGAATTCCCCCCTCACAGAATCCTAAGTAGGCAGCTCCATGGCAACGATTCAGTGACCCTGATTACCATGGCAACTGGCCTCAGCATCACACTCCTTTTTTTTTTGTACACGCAGACCAATTTGTTCTTTGTCTGATACCTGCATTTCTCTTTCTCCCTCTCTCTCTCTAAAGCTCCCCAACATCTCTATTTCCATCTCCTTCTCTCTTTCTCACTCTGCCCCTATTAAGTCTCCCTTTCTCCCCCTTGCTCTCCCCGATACAGTACCTCTTTGAATTCTCCTTCTCACTCTCTCTTCCCTTTTCCCTCCCCCATATCTCTCTTTAAGTCTCTCTCCTCCCCTCTCCCTCATCAGTGGTGATCATTAGCAGGCTCAGACTGATGTTGGAAACCTGTGTGTTTCTCTCTTCATCCCCACAGCCGAGGAGGACAAACACCCACTTCTCCCTCTCTCCCTTTTAAAGGAGCCGTGCGTCAGTCTGTTGGAAATCTGCCACCTCTGACCACCGAGACGAAATCCAGTTTGAAGTTCAAAACAACAACATCCTCCCTAACAATACTATAACCCCCCCCCCTCTGCATGCACACACGATTTGTAGAGGCATCTACCAAAGACTGAAAAATTGTCCACTCCCCTAGAACATCCCTGCCGAATTGTAATCAAACCTGTGTTGCCCCTACAGTAGACACTCCATTTTAGAAAGCGCTTTTTGGGACCAAAACAGCGTTCGTAAATTAAATACTTATTTCAAGGGATGTCATTACTTGATCGCTACTGATTAAACATAGTCATTACAACCTTTAAAAAGCTTGAATGTTACATATTGCATCTTTAACACTTTATCCTCCTATCCTAAGCCCTGCGCTCTCTCCTTCTTTTCATTTTCAACAGTTCCCCCTCTATCACTGCTTCTCTTTGTCGCTCTCTCTTTCCCCCCCTCTGTCCATCTCTCACTGTCTCTCCATCTCTCTATCTGTCTCGCTCCCCTCTTTGTTTCTTGCCATCCTGTCTCCCACCCTCCAGGCTCTGAGATGAAGGCCACAGGTGCAGTGTGTGTGTGTGTGTGTGTGTGTGTGTGTGTATGTGTGTGTGTGTGTGTGTGTGTATGTATATGAGAGTCGAATATGAGATCATCTGTCCTGCAGAGAGGAGAATTATGGGAGCCACCTGCACAGTCCCTAAACATCCCGCTGAACCTTCAGCTGTGTGTCTGTGTGTGTGTGTGTGTGTGTGTGTGTGTGTGTGTGTGTGTGTGTGCGTGCGTGCGTGCGTGCTTGTGAGCACAAAGACGCAACTGTTTCTAGTAAAACAGAACTTGTTTTCATCAGGAAAGAGAGAGTGAACAAACTGCAGCCTCAGTCGTATCCTCTGTCCTCCCTTTATGAGATACAGCTTTTCCAACAAACACACTGCCCCACACACACCACCACTATCCACACCAACACACACTACCAAACACAGACAGCCACAGACAAAACAAACTAGCGCCAAACACCAATCAACTGTGTGAGTGACCCTTTCATGAACAACAAAGAGGCCTTTACGACTTCCCCAAACACCCCCAAATTACAACAAACATGATACTGATCCCTAAAAGAAACAGCTGACTGCATTAATTGATGATTGTCGATCAAACAAAGAAACTAAACATCTCTAAGACAAAAAGAAGAACTATGTATGTAATTTTTATCGTATCCATTTATCTCAACTGCTTTGTGAATGTCCTTTCACTCTCTGAGATAAAGCACGGTGATATGGTCATTTGGCAGATGCTTTGATCCATAGTGAGTGGCGACTTAAAGCTAACACACATATTGAAGTTATTGCCCATGTGAGATTTGAACCCACAACCTTTCTATAACCAGCATGATGCTCAAACCAACTGAGCCAGCGAGTAACATTTGGGACTTTTCTGGTCTGGTAGTATGGGGATTTAGGAAGTCCTTAAATCATTCTATTGTGAATTCCGGCTTCCTTGCGGACGGGCAGACAGGAACCATGTCGGAGGAGATGTTTCAGAGCCTAAAACAACAAGGACAGCATTTCTACAGCGTTTCTCCAACCACAACTCAGGCCAGGTGGAATAGCTTTCTAGACGTGGCTGCCAACTTTTTTGGGCCAATTTTTCCTCTGCTTTTTTGGCAAGGAAAGGGAAGGATCCGGTGAGGGTATGTTGAGGGAAAACTGTAACTCTTTTCCACAGAACATCATTCTGTTTATTTGCTGATCTTTTAGGAAAAACATCACCAACATGTTACATCATCAACACGGGATAATTGTTCTGTTGTAGAGACCTTCTGAACCTCCTGTGTGATGGATACGAGTCAAGAATGTACCCCTTAGGACAGAGAGGGAGAGAGGGATTATGTGTGTTCCCATGACCATGTTCCCACATGTGTCATAACACTGAGCACTGTTTAAATCACAAGCCTGCCAACAAGATCTAACTGTGAGATTGAAATACACACACACACACACACACACACACATACACACACACACACACACACACACACACACACACACACACACACACACACACACATGCACGCACACAAACTACTGTACCTCCCTCAGCTACCTATAGTTAACACTAAAACAAACTGACCATCACAAAAAACATCTGTGCTTTCCGCTCCCAAAAGGATATACTATATCACAATAGGATTGATATTATATCCATGTTTCCTCATCCACTCTAGGCTAGGAAACCCACTGTACAAGCCAGACTGGAGACTGGGCCCAACTCTCCCAGGGTCTAGCCTGAGATCAGGGCGTGTATTGGGGTGGTGAGGACCCACCAGAGGGGAGCCACCGATCATTAGAAGGTCTGTTTGATCCCACAGATATCAGCTCAGCTCTCAAACTAGCTACCACATAATGAGGGGCTCTCGCCCTCTTAAAACGAGGACAGGGGAAGAAAGGGAGGGATGGAGAGAAAGAGAGAGAGAGAGAGAGTAAGAGAGAGATCCAGAGTCTCACTGGGTAATACTAGGTGTCCTATGATTTTCAACCACAGGAATGGTGTTGTCGTAGTCAGTGGTTCCCACCTAAAACCTTTCGTATCGTCTTGTGATTCACCAAGTCAAGTCAGACAAAACAATGTTTCTGAACCTTCGACCAAACCGAGTCTCTTGCCACAACCAAGGAGGGATCAGTCTTTTTTGTACCAGACTGCATTCCTGCCACCCTGGTCTTTCAATCATACTAGGCGGTCACTCATACTTGCTATGACGACTAGTAAAAAGTATCGTCTAAGATCAAATGAAAGGGCCATTGAACCCTCAGCACAGGACTGGATCCCAATCCCCAGCAACAGAGCAGAGACGGGGACAGGATGGGACAACCTCACCCTGAACTGACCCCCCACCGTCCCTGTGGGGTATGGAACAGAAGTGAGAGCACACACATTCATGGCTGGGAAACATGGGGGAAGAGGAAGCAGAGAGGCCGCAGCAGATGGCCCAGTGTCCCCAAAAACATCCTTCCCAGCATTCTCACATCCAATTGGCTCACTGTTGGCATGGGCCAATGTAAGACGAGGGAAGACAGGGTCAGGTTTGGGATGGAATATCTCACGCTGTCCCCGACTGGAGAATGACAGATTCATCCCAGGAAAGAGAATGGTATGGGAAAGAGAGTGAGAGAGTGAGTGGTGTAAATTGAGAAGGATGGAGGTTAAGAGGTACAGTATGTGAAGTGGGCAATCAACCCCTTGGTCCATCCATTTAGGTCTTTGGAGATCTCAATAGATTGGATAGGTTTAAGCAATACTGTATGGTGGTTATAAGCTAGCCTTCATGTGCGCTAAAGGGAGCATGCCTGATTTAGCTTGCATGCTTAATTATAATGACGGGAGTGCAAATACTGTAGCTCTTTCACACTCTGTCCATCACAAAGATAGAGAGAAGAGAGAAAAAAGAGAATAATTAATATGTACAGGGCCATGTAGGGCGCAGGCTCACACACCCGAGCCCACACACACAGTTCCTCTTGGCTGCTCCATTGACATTGATGATGACATTGCCACACACACACACACACACACACACACAGATATTTCTCAAGAAACCAAAGCTTAACCTGCACACTCAATAATGGAACGCCACTCTCTCTGAGAACTCCTGGGCGAGTTGAGACTAGTGCAGACAGCTGAACATTCCCCACTCTTCCGGAATTGCGCTCTTTACTGTCTTTCCAGACGGATTCCAGCGACCATCCTGAACCTGGGATTGGCTGTGTGACGTGTGTGACTTCCCCTATCCCACACAAATACCTCCTCTTCTGTTTAGAGCAGAGCTAAATGTTTATACCACACGTCTGTGTGTTTGCCTTTATGTGAAGGAAGACAGGGAATGGCCTGTAAGTATGATAGACTAGGCTAGATTATTCACTCAGACTGGATAAAGAGGAATCAGTCAGATAGGTATTGTGTATTCAGAGACACAGTCCAAGAAGGGCTGGCATTGTCAAAGCTATGCGAATGGCATAATGAAGAGACTAAATCGAATGCCATGACTTTGTATCTTCAGTATGTCTTTGTGCAATTGTCTACATGTTGGTATCTATAGCTCTTATAGTTTCCCTAGGGGTGTCATTATGATGTGATATATAATGTGCGTTTATCCATAGGCAAAGGACCTAGAGTATTCCAGTGCCTTTGTAAAAAGTCCCGAGGGACTTTACCTTACACTTTCATAATGACAATTGAATCACCACTCTGCTCATATCTCCATAATCCTCATACAGATATTGAATGTTCTCATGATGATTCCATTTACCATCAACAGAGATGACATGCCCATATCTATATAATTCTCAAACAGATACTGAATGTTCTCACAATGATTCCATTAACCATCAACAGAGATGACATGTCCGTATCAATATAATTCTCAAACAAAAACTGGTCGTTCTTGTTCTCACGATGATTCATTTACCTCACATGTCCTCACAAATATCCTAATGCTGCTAAGCCAATGACTAATTTATCACAGTTTCTCCAAAGGCTGCCTTCAGCCTCTGTCTATGAGCGAGAACTGAAACTAAATCATCAGTGAAAAGTCCAATGTCTTCAGATTACGGGATGTGGGGTAAAAATAGTGCAGACTTGTCACTAAACACATGAATATGAAGTTGGCTTACGTACACGGCCTGATGGATGTTCATTTGTACAGCTGGCTCAGGCAGTTAGGAATAAGTAAAGCCATTTCTGTAGCTAGCTACCTCATGCTGGGATGTAAAGCCATTTCTGTAGCTAGCTACCTCATGCTGGGATGTAAAGCCATTTCTGTAGCTAGCTACCTCATGCTGGGATGTAAAGCCATTTCTGTAGCTAGCTACCTCATGCTGGGATGTAAAGCCATTTCTGTAGCTAGCTACCTCATGCTGGGATGTAAAGCAGCAGCACCACTAAAGACGGTCTCCCTCCTACAGTACAGTATGCCATGCAACTGCACTGCGTAAGTCGAGTGGAAATGGTTCCCCAACATATGCTAACGTTATGAGTAACCTTGCCTGAGAACTGAGGACCTGTGTTAGCTCCTAGAGGGAGGCTTTAGCTCAGAAGGCTCGAGGATGACATGGGCTTGAAACCCAGTCAGATACAGTACACAAGCATTAGCTAGCCATAGGGATGTCAACACTACCATGATAGTACACTGAATGTGTGGTAGCCGTGAGCTGAACATGGTAGCATATCTTTAATCCATCCAAGCCACAGCCCACCCATACGGTGTGTGTGTGTGTGTGTGTGTGTGTGTGTGTCTGTGTCTGTGTCTGTGTCTGTGTGTGTCTGTGTGTGTGTGTGTGTGTGTGTGTGTGTGTATGCGTGCATGCTCTACAGGCAGGCAGTCTGGAGCAGGGCCACAAGAAGAGTGGTTTGAATTCCCTCCAAAGCCCTCAGATATCTGAGAGGGAGAGAAACCTCAGACCCTCCTCTGATCTGAGAGTGCTGCAGTAGCCAACAACAGACCTCTGTTGGCTAAGAGACCGACTCACCACACCAGGAGATGAAATGCCTCAGGGGGAAACAGTCCCAAAAACCCAACTTCATAAGCGCCTTATAAACCCATCATAAGCCACACTTGATGCAGTAGCTAACACTGTTCAGTTTTAGCTCAAAGTCAAAACATAATCAATCATGATTCATGTCAATGAATAAATCAATGCTAACAGCAAGAAGAGTGACAGAGTACGCTGTTGTCCCTAAAGCTCAGTTTGTTGGTGCATTAAGTGCATGAGCATACTGAATATACGAATAACACATATGGATAAATTACCATCATACAGTATGTATGCAAGTGTCAATTCAATGTTTTGAGATGTTTTGACCATGGACTAAAGTTATCAAGGAGAGGACAGCGTTAAAAGACAGAGCCAGGCAGGTAAGTTGTTAAGTAAGTCCCTACCCTGAAGCATTCCCCTGCTAGCTAGTCACACAGAGTCTTCACTTATATCGAAGTTTTACTCAGGTCCAAAAGAATGTTAAAGGATAAAGAATGGCTTTTGTTTCAGCCCTGAAAAACAGATACTGAATTGGCTGACTGTCACAGTCCAAGAAGCAAGATGTGGTCTTCTCAGGACACTGAGGGAACATTTTGAACGAAGCCTAATCTTTCCGGTAAATGTCCCAGAATAAACATTAAGATTCTTTGTTTGAGAAGTGCTGGCATACAGAGGGTGCTTTGAGGACAGACATGTTTCTAGGTCATGTGCATGCCACCTCTCTCAACATGGATATCACCATGATCATTGAGAATATCTATTGCTGAATCTATGTTGTGGTGTAAATTCAAACATCGATCAAAATGTACATTTGTGACTATAGGAAAGTATAAACTTGAGTAAACTAAAGTACTGCATGTACTGCATGTGTCTCTCTTCCCTCAGAGGACAGACACACAGACACCCATTGAGAGAGAGAGAAAGACAGAGAGAGTAAAAGGCCTCTCCAGATCTTCTTCCTTACTGACAGGGTCGGCGTCAGACCTGAGGAGAGAATGGCGGAATGAATTGCTTGACTGCTGTTATCCTTGGCAGTGCTGCCTGGACGTGAGGGGATCAGTCTGGCCACGTCCCCCCCTCCTGTCAAACACAGTGAGCTCTGCCAGCCAGGAAACAGTCTCTGATTAATGCATTCTTATCCATCTAGGAACGGTCCATTTGTGCCAAAAACAAGGGGGGGGGGGGGGGCTTTCTCACCCACAAAAGGCTCCTCTGGGTGTCAATAACTGGCAAATGGAACATCTTATTTGCAAGATTCATTTAAGTTAGGATAGAATGGAGCCAGACAGAATGGACCCAGGCCTGGTTTAGTCTGCCTTTTTCTTAGCTGGGTCATAGTTGTCCAAATTAATGCATGGAGCTTATCTGAGATTCATGATGAGAGCTGTATTCTAAGCCCTCTATTGAATCTGGGTCTGGGGTTCTCAAAAAGACCGTAATTAGAGATTGTTGAGACTGATAAATTTGTGGCTGCATGTGCAACG
>NC_139658.1:4342744-4440244 GCF_951799395.1 Argentina silus | reverse complement strand
TACTGCTCTTAGAATACAAGGCTGCGTTTTTATCCAGGCAAGAAGCCACCAAGCCTACTAGGATACACAAACATGATGGGAACAGCTAGAATACACACTGGCAGGTTGCAGAGGGGAAATTGAAACCTCAGCAGCCACAAGACACAGGCGCTTGAATTAATCGATCAGTTGCAACAGGTCTTGGCTTGGTCTCCCTTGTCAAGAGAGGTTTTTTTTAATCCCATGGGGACTTAAATGAAGGTTGAAAAGAAATTGTAACATTCAGAAGGATGAAGAACAGAGAGATTTCTCAATCTCTCACATTGTCAGGTCCAACATCTTGACAGACACAGGAATGAATGAGCATGATTACAAGGTTTTTATTATTAGGGTTCCATTCAAGCAATCAATAAAACTATTAGGTTTAAATCATCCAACCAATTCCTCTCCTTACCACTGTATTGGGTCGAGCCATGTTGAGAGAAGGGAGATAGCGTTTAAAAGAAACCACCCCTCTTTCATAGAGGTACCCCTTTAAGTGAGAAAGGAGTACATTAGTCCACTGACCCGGATTCAAAGCACTGCTCTGTGTCAGACACATACAGTAGAACTGTTTGTCACTGATGTATTCTTCTGACAGCTCATATTCAGACCAGTGTTTCCTCTATACTCATTGTCTCCTCAATCGATGTCTCTATTAAGAACTTCCATTCAGTACAGAGGAGAAAGGTCTTGGGGGAACAAACTGGTTGGACTGAACTCTGAAGATAATGCAGAATCAATTTACAGCTAAGCCCTGATTGTACAAGCCTTTATGTACATTCCCATCATCACATGCATTCATGTTAAGGCCATGACAAAAAAACTAAATGAAACAGAACTCCTTTTGTTTTCAATCTGACCCTAGACCATATGCAATCAAGTAAGAGAATTCCGCTATGCCTTAAGACTGTTCTACGAAACACAATCAATTATTGTACGGTCATAGGATTTGGCATTCCAAGAACTGTCCTTGTTCATCACGTGGTAAAGTGACTTGGTCTTAAAATAACCTCCGCTCTAGTGTTCACAGAGCAGATTAATATGATAGATTTAAACCATAAAACCTTTCAGCCCAGGGTATCAATTTTTTCAGTGCCGTCTCTCCCTATATGCAGGCTACGCGCTGCGCGTAGGGCCCCCAACAGCTAGGGGGCCTGATAAAACAAAACTAAAAACAGTCAAAATATTATTAGTTTTGGTTTATTTTGCTGGGGAGGTATAGTAAATGTGTTGGTCGTTACTCAGAAATGTCCATTTGAGCAATTCCCCCATTTTTAAAAAGCAACTGAAGACTTTCCTTCAGCATTGCTTTTAATAAGCCAGCCCTTAATATTGTTTTATTCTATAATAATGGTCCACGGTCTGCAACCCGTGCTCTCAATTTCCAGTATTCAACATTATCCCACCCATGCAAGCGCAGCGTGATTGAATGGGATGGGATTTTGCTGTCAGTGAATTTAGGCTTGCTACTGCAATGGAAAACTGTATGGAAAGGCTAAAAGGCTATGGCAGTGTGAGTGTTAATAGGATATGTAGGCTATTCCCTTGATTGAATCAGTATCTGTAGGCACCAGCCAGTAAATCCTATTTCATATATGGGCCCACTGAAGGTCAACACATGCTGCAGAGGATTACAGTGTCAAAAATACGCCTCATGGAGGATTCAGACACAGATACACATGTTGATTTTTTTCAGGGTGTATGTTTGTTAAATAAATAGGCACAAGATGTAAGAAAAAAATGCCAGCAAAACAAATAGTCACACACACATACATGCACCCACACGCACATGCACGCGCGCGCACACACACACACACACACACACACACACACACACACACACACACACACACACACACACACACACACACACACACACACACAGATATATTCACAGACTCGGACACAGACAAACAAACTGGTTGCTAGAGAAAGCAGACAATTTACCCTCATCTCATCGCTTCACATGATCTAAGCTACTGTGTTGTATCTCACACACACTCTCACGCACACAAAGGACAGCCTATCCTTGACAATGGATGCCTTCTTTACAGGGTGATCAATCTGGATGAGTCACTTAATTCATGTGAAACCTAAGGACAACATTCCTCTTACATTTTATGCTGGTCCGGAAAAAAACACACATAAACACACACACACACACACACACACACACACACACACACACACACACACACACACACACACACACAGACACACACACACACACACACACACACACACACACACACACACACACACACACACACACAAATAGGGATTAAAACCTGACAACATCACATACCTCCATGGGAATGACAATCACTTCTTGGCCTTGGGAATACATGCATGGGCAGTTGTACTGAAAGGGTCCAGTACAGGAAACAATTGAGCTTCCTTTCCAATGAAACTGGGAGTAGCATGCACTGTCCTCACATCAATGTTTTAACACAAACAGTCTCATTGCTAGGGACTCAAATAAAGTGTTTAAAGAGTTAATGGTAAATATAGATTGTTGGATATGTATTCATCAGCTATTGACGTTACATTACAATTTACCCTCTCTCAGAGTGACTCTGTTTTCCAACAAGGCTTTCTGTGTGTGAATGAGACATCATCTAATGGAAGGACTAACACTGTAGTTTCAGTGGAGAGGTAATCAACTGTACATGCCTGGGGTCAACAGACAGGGAGCAGTATCATCACAAAACAGACATACAGACACACAGACACAGACACAGACACCGATACAGACACAGACACAGACACAGACACAGACACAGACACACACACACACACACACACACACACACACACACACACACACACACACACACACACACACACACACACACTTTTGGACACGTGACCAGACTGCTGACTGCCAGATCAAGATGCTTAAAGATCTTAAAGAACTCAATAACCCACACACCAGCACCAGCCCCACCTGAAAAAACAGTTCAATATAAACACTCAATCTAAGATCAATAACCAAGCATAATCATTGGCGTTTATTATCTGACAGAAACCTGTGTAGATGGCTAAATCTATATGATTGACCCAGGCAGATCATAGGTGTCTTATGACGTGCGTATGGTGGGCTTGTTTGAGAGCTAATAATGCTTCACCATGACTAGTGTGTTATGTTGAGCAGTAAACTGACTGAAAACCAATACCAAAATACTGCATGTCAGAAAAAACTAAATATGTTTGAGAAAAAACGAGTTGGACTCCAGTATTGACTCCCTCGGCACCAATAACGCCACATCTCCATTACCCAGCATCCTTTGAAGTCGTGGAATGGCTTTTTCATGCTTCCGACATGAAAGATCTCTCCCCCGGTGTTCACAGTCAGCGCCGTTTCGCCACGGCCCAACATTGGCGTCTTCGAAAGGAAGGAAAATATTTTCCCAAATTGGAGAGGGTTGTCTGGTTCTTACGAGTTATGTGTTTTTCTGACACTTACGATCAATGAAAGGTCAACAGGTCAATGGTGGGTTAAATGCTTGCTTCCCTGATGAGGACGATGAAACAGAGAGAGTCATTGATTTGAGTACTGGCTGCCTTCGGGGTGAACCCAGCAAACCTGCTCAGGGGGTTTGATGCCCTCCACCTATGGACTAGACTTGAACCTCCTGTAACACAAGACGCTTAATCATATCAGTGCAATGTGTGACCAGCAACAATGAGGTGTAGGCCTTCTATAGCCGGATCTACACAAACCAATGCCATGGGACATGGATTCCTCTCGACATTAGACTAACGTTAAGGCCTTGAAACATCTGACCAATTTTGATTTTGGAGTGAACTATCTCTTTAACCTAACCCGCGTCACTGTGTCCATGCAAGAGTCTATCTGAGCCCCAAGATAGTGGACTAAATCCATCATAACTGAATTATCCCTCATAAAACATACCTACAAGGGAAACCCTATTTCACAGGATAAATCCCACAGGATTATGGTCAAATCCCAGAGATCTGACCTGCGCTGCTCTGAGCTTCTTGACAAGCACTAGTGGTGGGTGAAGGACTGAGGGGTTGCTATTGATGGTAATCTCAGGCAAAGCATTAGTCCATGAGAAATAGACAATACATAGATGTATTAAAGCCAGGGGGTTGTGCCACCTCTGTAGGCTTAAAGGATCATATTTATCTAGGTTACATATGGACAGGTCAACAGGTTCATGTTATTCATTGTATTACAGAGCGAATGCAGACTTTTATGTGGCTGTTCAAGGACTGATATATTTCAGAATGTTTTACAATATTGAATGTGGCCCTGATCTTGACCTGGCTGTTGAAGGGGGGAGAAGTTTTGGATGTCATCTGGAACCCCTGCATACAAGGTCATAGGGTGTGTGGTTGGGGAGTGGCATCTCTTCACCTGAATAATGTGGGTGCAAAGAGGTGCAAAGAGGTCAGTGTTGCAATTTGAGTAACGTACAGTATACTGTGTCAATGTCAGCTCATGTTTCATGGGAGTTTGGCAAGAAGTCGTATTACTCAGCACAATTTCCTACGTTTAAAACCATCCGCAGTGGCTCAAGGGCACCTTGTCCCATGCCATCCACTCTCTCAAAGTAATACAGCTATCTCAATATATCCAATGTCTCTCCTCTGGCACACGCCCCTGCCTACTAGCTGTGTGTGTGTGTGTGTGTGTGTGTGTGTGTGTGTGTGTGTGTGTGTGTGTGTGTGTGTGTGTGTGTGTGTGTGTGTGTGTTCTTCTCTGTCCATTGTGGAGCCTCTGGATCCTGAGGCTGTGTGTCACTGACTGACTCATCCTGAGTGGGCGTGTCCCATATAAGCATCCAGACCCAGTACCCGCAGAGAGAGAACCAGTTTCCATGGCAGCCAAAGTTGACAGGTCATCCAGACGCCGGATGCTAGAAATAATCTCCATCCCCGATGTGAGAAGCGGATGCATATCTACCAGGTGAGCGAGCAGGTCGGCACCTATAATCTCTCCCAGTAAGTCTGCCCGTATGACAGTGGTGTGTGTGGGAGAGAGGAGGATTATGGCAATGACGCAGGTATGGAATAAACATAGACATGGCTCTCTGATTTCTGATTATAGAATCCAGGGCTGAAATCTAGAGCATGCAGAGGCATGTGGTGGCTGTAATCCACCAATAACTGACAGATAGCAGTCATACACACATGACAATACAGTCAACAACTAATAAAAGCACATTATATAAGTACACGTGTCATTGCATTTCACTTCACCAGTCTCAAATTACAAACTGTATTATTCATTATTTTCATTTGCTGAGGATATCTGCATGCTGTGGTTTGGTGCACACAACCATTTGTATGCTCTGCCTTAGGCATTAGGTTGGGTGGCCAAGTTTAAGTGTTCAGATTTCAAATCCTAGGATATTCAGGAAAATTGCAAAACACGCACAAGGCATTGAATACCAGCAGCAGAAACACACATCACAGACTATTTATCCCTGTTAAGGGGAAACAACAGGGGAGAGGAAGTGAATATTACATCTGTCGTCCTTCTGGCTCATCTAGTCCATAAACCATACGGTAATACTTCGCATACATTTCCCATGCTGACTTAAGGAACACCGTCGTCGATCAAAAACAGACGCTCCACAGGAAGGTCACAACCTCCCATCTGTCCCTTCTTCCACGGTGGAGAGAGTGGTGGTTCTCCAGTTACCATAGGAACCAAACAGAAAGTACACAGCCATCCTGTATTGTGTTGTATGGTCATAAGAGTCAAAGGAGGTGTCCTAACATGAACAGACTAGAACTTTCGCTCTCTCTCTCTTCTCTCGTTAACTCACTCAACCGGTCTGGACAAGTTGACAAACTGACAGTGGTAGGGCTGTGTGAGAGTGACAGGTAAGTCACGTCTGAAACACCCCCATCCTACAGCTCAACAACTGTATATTCAAGCATTCCAATGACAAAAACCCCTTATTAAAAGACCCAAATCACTGTCTGTGGGTTGTTATCAATTTGATATTGGATTACCTGAGAATAACACATGTTGTTTGGGGAATACGATTGACTGGGCGTGGCTTTCACAGTGAGCAAGGCAGGGGGCACCTGGCCAAGTTGGCATGGAGATACTCTAGAATTAAGGCACCCAGATATGTTCCAGAAATGAGTTGGAAGGGTGAAGGAGAGACTCTAAAATCAGAGCACCAGGATATCTTCTGGAAATGCCACATAGAGCCCAGAGAAAATCTAGAACTACACATAAAACACATGCTGAAACCACATAATCAGACAAGGTTATATTAATGGAAATAACAATAATATTACCATGTTTTGCCTCACATTGCATTGAAGAGGAAAAACAGTCATCTCTAATAGTCCTGACTGATTCATATTCAAAGGGCTGAAATTATGATCATTTCCCTCTTTTCAGTAGAAATCAACCAATGTTGTTTCCGCATGTTTCTAGCTGAACATAATGGACCATAACATCAATATATATAATAGAGAGAGACAGTTACTTGCAAATGCTGCTAGCATGCTAATGGGGGTCATCTGAGCCACTCCCTGGTACTGTCAAGAGGATGGGGGCCGCTTGGCCATGATTAAACCAACCACATTAACTACAACCTCAATCAAACAACAGGAGTAGACCAGGCCGCTCACTACACTTGACATACAATTATTGTCGCACAAATATGATACAAATTATGTTTACAATCAACTGACAATGTGAGCACTCCGGCGTCATTGTTCTGTTCACCTTCACTCTGGGACAAGTGGAACTATTTGACTCAATGACAATAAACTTCAGACATCTTTGTGTTTGTCAGGAGTCTAGTTACAGGTCTTTTGTGTATACAACTACAGGCTGGCAGGCTAACTAGAGAGATAGAGAGAGAGAGAGAGAGAGAGAGAGAGAGAGAGAGACAGACAGACAGACAGACAGACAGACAGACAGACAGACAGACAGACAGACAGACAGACATAGACACAGGTTTAGACCTGCAGTATGAGGGTGTGGGTTGCTACAGCTCCACGTGTGGAAAGAAGCTAGGCTCACTCCTCACTCCTCCTCCTCACGTCCCAATTTCTACAGCATTACACAACACACAGCCACCCCCAGACATCCAGCACATACATCACATAACAACACTCACTACCTGACTCTTAGTGCACTGGATATTCTTAAAACCAGAGGAATTAATATAATGAACGATATTGTTTGTAACAGGACCATCCAAACTGGAACCTTGATACTGTATAACCTTGTCCCTCAATGACCACTAAGCCATTAAACATTAATGCGTTGTTCCAAATTGCCACCTGATCCCTACCCCTATAGGCATTTCTTTTAATGTAGGACTGGTGGATTGTATAGGTGCAAAATCATCAATATGGCAAAATAGCAGTTCATCTTGCCTTTCCGATACCTTTGGAAGAATTTTCACCATTAGTCAACTCCATGGAGAGAGACTATGGGAAAGGAATTCCTTGAGTTTACACAGTTTCGCAGTTGCTTCCTGTGACCTGTCTCCCACAGAGACAAGACAGTCAATCACCAAGGTGAGGCTGCCAGGAGATTTGTACAGGGGATTATTATGTTCTGTTTGGAGCGTGGGCTCTGCAGTCTGCACACACATACCGTATAACTCACTCCCCATACACATACAAGGAATTAAACAGGAAGGTTTATGAAGATCACAAAGGTACGAAGGGAGTGGGAGGCGGATGGAAACAGAAAGCGAGAGATGAGCCACTTGTTTCAATGAATTCCAAAGACATTTCAAATGTGTCATCAAATAGCTGTTATAATGTAATAAAGCTCATTATTTCGTTTTTTCTATCCCAGTTTTGTCTCTTGGCCAGGAGGTGTTCCCTGACCTTTCTTGCTGGTTGAGCTATATTGGCGTTAGCTACCCTGCTACCCTCCTGGGGACAGAGCTAGAGAGCTGTTGCCAGAATATGAAACCCCCCACCCTGGGGGGAACAGGACTTCCAGCCTCCAGCCTCCTCTCTGCCAGAGCTCTGTGCGGCTGCACAAGGGCATCTCTAGTCTCTGTCCACTACTGTGGTGGAGCTCTGGACAGGACCTATAAATAGACAGTGGGACTGTATCCAGCATGCTCTACTATCACATTCACAGACATGGAGATAAATGGGGTCATTAGATTTAGCCATTGTCTTAAATAATGTTCCAGTGCCCTTTTACTGTTTCTATTTAAAATGGACATGTATGGACATGTTAAAATGTCACACAATATCACAAGTATTTCGTAGGCAATGGCATATATGCCATTATATTGTAGGTCTTCAGACAATATGTAAAAATAAAAAAATACTCTGTTGCAGAGGAATGTTAAAAAAATGTGCTACCTTCAATAAGATATGGACATTTCATCCAAGACGCATCTAGAATCATTGTGCAAGCTTCACCTACATATTCTCCATTTAACTAGTCCTTTCAGTCATTCATTCAACTGGTACTGAGGGGGCAGGCGGTTACAGGGTACACAGACAGCTATAATAACCATATGAAATAGGCCAGTGCGTTGCATTCACCAACAATTTAATGCAACAATATTTTATAATCAAAAATCAGTAAAGGTTATGAAAATAGGCAAGACCAGTGCAAACCCAAGAGAAACAACACTGATATCAAATTTTCCCTCCGTGCTGTACAGCAGAAACGAAAAATGTCCATTCCAACCCGTTTTATCTACGTGCCTGGGACATTACACAAGAAATCTATTTTGCATTTCTATTTTACCCGAGAAAAGAAATCGTGCGTAAAAAGGGTGTTCCATTTGCGCGCCACTGTGCCTCTTATGAACACATTCTTACCTGAATCGGGGTGAATCTTTAATACATTCTTCAAAGTCCACCGTCATTTTTGCGTTTTCTTTGCTATTCCCCCTTCAGACTTCAGTCATTGCCCGGGGCTGATATCGCATAAACGGTAGAAATGTGTACGGTATTCCCTGACACTATGACACAGAACGCAGTCTCTCAATGCATGTCAAATTACTACGGCTGCTGCCACCGCTGCCGAGATCGGAGAAAGAGGCGTATCTCCTCGAATGGTCGACACACCCCTCTGTCAATCTTCATGACGACATGGTAAAGGGACAGATTTGTTTGACTGCTGAAAGACCGTGAAAGTGCCATAGTCGCTCTAAAAAGGTGTTCTTTCATATTACTTTCTATTTCCTCGGGAAATGTATTTGTAAAATCAAATAGTCTCATATTTCTTTGAAAAATATCATCAGATGTATTAATAGATATGTGTAATTTGTTGCATAGTGTTGGAAATGTGATCTAATGGTGGCAAAAAGCGAATTATTTCGTACAGGCAGTACTTGGGCATAATTTGTAGTCCTTCGCACGTCGGGTTGAGCGTCGCAAGTGTGAGTGTTGTGCGAGTGTGAATTCTGCAGATGTAGAATAGACATTTTAGTGCGATTGTCAAATTCACTCCTGTCAAACATTTACAAGACAAATGCATGACTTAACAGTAAGCTACATTTAATGACACATTAGAATTAGAATAACATGTGAATGATAATGCATGCACAACTTGTTTTTTAACCAAATTGAGAGGCTTGGTCAACAGTTTTACCATACCAGCTTTAAAAGTGATGATGCCTAACGGTAGTTCCCGTTATCTCATCTTTTTCCAATACATCGGAACGAGATACAGGTAAGGAGATGAAGAGGAACCATCAACGCTTCTCTGCAGGAGTTGTTATTTGTTTACTTCTAAAAGTAGCTATTTATTGATTTCTGAGAAATAATCATTGTCCCCTGATCTTATAGTGGCGTTATAAAGGCACCATCCCACCAGCACGTCAAAGGGGTTCAGAACTACCTGGAGGTGAGTAACCTAACCTAAAGGTCGCTTTTAACTGGACGAGGAACATAGAAAAAAGACATTGAAAGTCTATACATAATCACTCTGATATAAGTCTGTCATGCATCCACATTTGGAGGGGATCCAACATGAGTTACAGCAAGTAAGAAGAAGACAGTTCAGCCAAAAATAATAATAACATGCATTGAGACTACAACTTTAATCATAATGTCATAATCTGAAATTACACAGATCCCCATTGGTTCATGGAGTCAGGGGATCAACTGTTACATCATAACATTCTTAAAAGTAGCCAAAAGTACATACAACTGTAAACTATACCACAGCCTCAATATGATCCAGCATATCACTTTCTCTATTTCTGACAACAACAAAAAAATATCCCCACATCAACATCTTTACCATTTCATATTTGAATGGAAGTGACTGTGTGACTATCCATTTTTACACGCTTTTAGGATTTTTCTGCATTGAAAATCACTGGTGGATTTGCAGTGCCATTCATTTGTACTGGAAAGAGATATAATGTGTCAGTTTGAAAGAAGTCTCTGTTCTTGTGGCGAAGAGTGTATGTGATTCCCTCTGCTGGACAGACCAGTGTTGACTCTGATGTGGCTGGGGTCGGAGCCACTCTGACAGCCAGAGAGATGTAGGGACTGGAGCCAAACAAAGCCTTCAGCAGCTGACACAGATCTTTGAATATCTTAACATTTTGTAACATTTTGTCATTTCGTGTTTGATGAACCCCAAAAAACAAGTCAAGAAGAAAAAAGAAAGTCATATTTTACGTTTCTGTTTATGTACTGTTCATAAGGCTTTTTTTTGCCTCAGAAAGGGCCCTGTTCCAACACGTTGAAACTGCATCTCCCAACTCCATCCCCTTCGTAAGGTTGGCAGATGTCACTGATCTGATGATTGAATCAGTATTGTTGAAACTACCAATTTACTTAACCAATAGCATCAGATCAGTGATTTTTTTCAAGGAAATTAGGCATTTCTAGAATCATTTGAACTTTGCTCTAATGACAGTTGAGAAACTGCCTGACATTTTTGTGGCTTGGTTTGGTTTGATGATGAAGTCCTGACTCTGCTAACTCAGTCAAAGGAGTTCATTATTACACATGATATCCATCTGGGGAAATGTCATTGGATAGAAATCTCTCAACCAACACACATGCATACACACACACACACACACACACACACACACACACACACACACACACACACTTACAGTAAGACTTACACATGCATGCGCGCGTGCTCACACACACACACACACACACACACACACACACACACACACACACACACACACACACACACACACACAGTCAGTCTTCTCACACTTCTAGCACCATTATTCTGCAGCTGGGACACAGACCAGTATGAACCATATGATTTATCCTCATGGTACATCCTCTAGTGTTTCTATCCTGCAGATGGCTAGCAGCTGAAAGCTGCACTGTAAATTCTTTCATTCTACGTATTCACAAAATGTGCTGCCAGAAAATGAACAAAAACATAAGGGAGCTATGTTTGACTAGACAGAGCTATGTTTGACTTGATGAATTTGTTTGAAATGATAAGAAATCCTAGTAAGATGGAGAGTTGAATATAGACAAAACAAAGAGATATATTTCCTCAATGATTTTCCTCAGTAGTGCATTAAATTCATTTAAGTGTGAAACCACCATAGTTTTATTGGGCTGTGTTTGATAAAGCCAACTCTACGCAGGCAAAGAAAGTCTTAACAACCCAAGAAAAACACTTGTAAATCTCTGGTTCAGCCAGTTGACAGGCGAAGGGAAATAATGGGCCAATTCTCTACCGAGATCACAGGAGATCATTACACATTTCACGGTACATTTATGGATGTTGTAAAACTGTTGCTTGATTCACTCAGCGATGTCTGTGTGTTGAGACATGATAAGTGGGTGCAAAAGCAGGCCACTGACGTGGTCAATAAAGTATTTGTTTGAAGTGTTTCTCATTTAGAGTCTGTTTGGGTGTTGTTACCTGTCTGAGCAGTTAGATTTATCTCCTGGAGAAACGAGTCTTGGGTTTATCTGTAGTTCATATCAGTGATCTCATGACTACAAACACCATTCCCACCCAGACCAACTTGGTTCCTCAGGTTAGATACCTATTGCATGATCTAAGAGACTGCCACATACAGTTTGTATGGGAGGAAATGTACTGTATGGCATGCATATCATTAGAGATGCACCGATCCAATACTGGGTATCAATATCGGGCAGGTACTGGGTTAAAAAGCTGGATCGGGAATCGGAGATGGGGTAAACACTTTCAAAGCCAAACACGTGCGCCGTTGACTGACGGCTGCACAGCTGAGATGACACACAAGTGCGGTGACAACAATAACAACCCTGCGACACGCTTGTTGCACAATTTGTCAGGCGACTTTGTTTTCGACGGTGGCGTATCACATTTCCCAGCTTGAGCATGGTGCTTCCTGTTGTTAGATGGACAAGACTGATGCCAAACATAGCACATCCACAGGCAGAGCTTGTATACAGCTGGATCAGATTGGTACCCTATACTGGCCCATACTCAAAGTTCAATACTCAGTATCAGCAATGAAAAAGTGGTATCAGTGCCTCCCTACACTTGCTTAATTTAACTTGAGGAAAACATTGGATAGACAAGCAGGGTAACTGTACCAGGTAATAATTTACTAATAACTTTACATACGATTCTCTGTATGCTAATTACGCAAATACAATGAGTACAGGCCTACACAAGCACTGAGCGCTAAAGGGTTAAGGAATGAAATGTACAGTGTAACTACCTGTATTCTCTAGCCTGTAAAATAATAATGACATTATCTTACTATCCTTATTATCAGTTATTCCACATTGACAGTCACACGTGTTACCATACATGTAGCCTCCTGTAAAATGTGATCCTGAATTTTAAAAATACCACTACCAGCTTCCATGAGTGTTTTAAATGCTGCGTGTCCTGCCCTCTCCTCTCGACTGTAGGACGCGGTGCGGAAGTTGAAACCTATGAATGAGGTGTCTCTGTCCATCTCCAGTCGAACAGATACGGGCGTCCACGCCTTCTGTAACTCTGCCCACCTTGACCTCCAGCGCAGGAATGACAAATCCCCATTCGCTGAGGACGTTCTGGTTGACGCCCTCAACTTCCACCTGAGGCCAGAGCCTATCAGGTGCGATAATTTTTTTCATACCTTTTACTGTTCAATAAAAACGGGTATACAGTACAGACGTTTTCAGATTTAGACAAAACATCCATCTTGTGCTTAGAATTTAATTTAATTTAATGTTTACTGTGTAGAACAATAGAAATGGTAATGAGTATTAATTCAAATGCGCTTTCCTAAAGCAAGGTCATAGAAATGGTTTTACAATTCAATTACATAGTTACATCAAGGTTAGACGAATACAAATTAGATTTCCAAAAATAAATTAATGATAATTAGCTTATGTAAAGAGAGCATTAGCTGATTGGATACATTTCAGTGATGAAATCTGGACTACACACAGGATGAGAGGTAGTGTGTGTGTGTGTGTGTGTCTGTGTGTGTGTGTCTGTGTGTGTGTGTGTGTGTGTGTGTGTGTGTGTGTGTGTGTGTGTGTGTGTGTGTGTGTGTGTGTGTGTGTGTGTGTGTGTGTGCGTGCGTGCGTGCGTGCGTAAACCGACAGACCTCAGTCTTGGGCTAAATTTAGACCTTTTCAAATCATGGATGATATTTTTTCTCTCTCCCTCTCCCCCATTTTCTCTCTCTGTCTCACTCTCTTTCTGCCTTTCCATTGTTTCCCTCTCAATCTCTCCCTTTCTCACTCCTTATTTCATCCCCTCGCTCTCGCTCTTCTTATCTCAGATCAAAGTCGCAATCACTTTTTTTCAGGCTGCAGTGTATTCTTTTTTTTGTGAGTCAGCAGCCTGGCTGAGTCAGAGATAGAAATGGAGAGAATAAGAGAGAGAGAATGAGAAAGAGAGAGAGAGAGAGAATGAGAAAGAGAGATAGAAAGAGAAACCAGGGCAGAGAGTAGAGAGAGGGGGGATCTTGAGCTTTAATCCGTAAGCTATGGGAACACTGGGAACATTTGTGATAATGGAATTCTGCTCTCGCAGGGCTGATAGTATTCATTACCAGCAGCCAGGGGAAATCACCTCTCTGGAGTCACCTGGAATCACACTCTGGAATCGCACTGGATCAGTCAAGCGCACTGAGACATAGGAAAACAGGGAATTAGTTTGGAATTCGATTCTAGAGATTTCTATCATGTACCCGTCACAAATCATATTTTCAGTAAGCCAGTCAATCGGTCAGGCAATTGGTCAATGAATCAACTTTCATACTGCCATTGTGATAGTGTACAACATACAGTTCTGTGCTCATTTACAACATCCGTAGCTTAGACTAAGCTTGTGTGTATGTAGTTGTGTCCTTTGTGCACATTCATTACATTGTTAAGCCTCTCATAGAAGTCTTTCCTCTGCCACCTTCATTCATTTCAGATCGGTTATATAAAACGCTATCTATTCCTCACAGGGCAGTTGGATTGGGCATTGTGCTGTGAATTCAACAAAGCAGTAAGACCCTGTTGTATGGCCTTGTGGGTGTTTACAATAGGGATGATGTGAACATTTTAGATGTGGTGGGGGTAGGTGGTGGGGGTTGGGCAGGCGGGGGCTGTCACATTATATTGGGGGTGTACTGGCAGTAGACAGAAGAGCTGCCCCCTGCGAGGTGTCACATTCAATCTCCTCCTCGGGAAACGTAACCTAGTTTCAGTACAGTCTACTGAATAGGGTGTACAGTACATACTCAACTGATACCATATACTGTACACACACACACACACACACACACACACACACACACACACACACACACACACACACACACACACATATATGAACAACTGTACTGTCTCACACAAGCTTGTACACCATATGCTACCGGTAAAACCTTCCACCGGCCTCACCCTAGGGCCTAGGCATGTGCACATATGGACATACAATAGATTTTCATACATTGACACAGCTTTCTTTTTGATCAGCCTTCCTGTTTTCTCTGTGGATATCTTAATAGAAAGGTTCTTCTTCCTTTTCCCCTCCATCCCCAAACTCCCCAAAATGTTTTAGTTTGACAACTTCCCTCTTGTCCCCCTCCCATGCCCTCTCCTTTTGTCTTGCCAGTGCACTTAGCATACATGCTAGCTCCTCTGATGTTTTATTTAGGCTCTCTTTTAGCTGCGATTACTAGGGTCTGATGAATCATTTAGGCTAACCCAGGGGTTATTCTCTGGACTCTAGACTGCCTCAAGTGTCTCACAACATCCCATCATGACCTTGGAGTTGACTTCTACCTGAAGTGTGCATCTGTACTTAGGCAGTGATAGCCTTCCACTTTACATGTTTAAGATGTAAAGGTCAGGTGGCTGTTATCCTGAGGCTGAGGGGTGGGGCTGGAGAAATGTAACCACCTGTACAGTTTCTCTACTGTAAATAACATTTTAAAAATAAAAAAAATAAGTAATTCTTCCTTTTTCTAGCATTGTGACTGCCAACGGCCCCTGGTCCTAGCATAGACGTAAGTTAAATCAATGTCCAAAAATGTATGTACCAGTCCCAGATGGTGCCTTTTAATGGTGGTGGGTCCACATACTTTATATTAGTTGACAAGATCCATGTAGCCTAATCATTTGAATGAATCTGGATTCCTCCATTGAATCTCTTTAGAAAAATATATGTGAATTAGTCTGGTATGGAATCTGGGCATACCAACTGTTGATAGCCATCACCATTCAATATGCCTGTTGAATATTCAATGTCAATGATCGCTAACGTCGCTGAATAAATCATGTCCATTAGGGAATCACTCCCCATGACATGCATATTTAGCATCTGCATATGTAAAGGCGACATAGCATGTGTTAGCCCTGTCCCCATTAGAATCATATTAATAAAACTCAGACGGCATTTGATTCTATTGTTATGCTAATCGGGTTAGCATAAGTCTAAGCACTTTGGGTCCTTTGCAGTGACATTCAAAGCTCTTTGGCATTTGACAGAGGCAGTCTCTAGTGAACAGGGCAGAGCCTGATTTTGACTTGTGTACCAATTTGAACTTCAGTCTCGCCAAAAAGGCAGGAATTGAAAGATGAAAAAAACATCAGGAAGGGAGCCTTTTGGAATGTCTTGTTAAAACATTAATTAGACCAGACTCTGACGTATTTAGTCAGTGTTTTATTTTTCATTCCATTTCATGCCTCAGAAAAAGCAATGAAGCTTACACACAACTACATATTCAAACTAGGGTTTTTGTTCAAGATAAATACTGTATTGTTAAAATGGACTTGTCATTGGCTGTTTATATGTATGTAGATATACCTGTATTTAGATGTACCCGATTGAATATTGAACTTTTACACTAACAACCTCTTTGTTATGACTATGTTAATATCTAGGCTCTTTTTTAATGAAATTATCTTGTTTGTTCATGGACATTGGCCATGTTTCAAATGTTTTTATATTTGTCTTCTCAGAGTCATCCGTGCCTACCATGTGCCCAGTGGGTTCCATGCCCGTTTCCATGCCATATCACGAACCTACGTCTACCGGCTAGCCACAGGCATTACCCATCACACTCAGATGCCCCTGACTGACCACAATCTGTGCTGGGGCATATGCAACACGTGAGTTACCCTGGTAACCAACCCTCCCTTTCTCCTGCCCCTGTTCTTCTACATGCCAGCACTGGCGCAGCATGTGTGTGTGTGTGTGTGTGTGTGTGTGTGCTTGCACATTTGTGTGTGTGTTGCTCAGCTCAGTGAGCAGCTCCAGGGGCGCCCACGCACACCCACACACACCCACACCACACACACACACACACACACACACACACACACACACACACACACACACACACACACACACACACACACACACACACACACACACACACACAAACACACACACACACACACACACAGAATGAGCTCACATCAAGCCACACTCAGACAATGGAGTGTGCAACACATGAATAATACAGCAATAACACACACGTACCGAGCAAGAGCTTCAAATTAGGGCCAGTCAAATGAAGTGGGTGATCTAAGCCGACATGGGTAAACAAACAAAATAGAGAAAATGAGAGAGAGAGAGAGAGTGGGGAGTGGGGAACCCAGGTGTTGTGTGTATGGTGGGTGATGGTGTTTTGGCTGTGGTAAAGTCAGAGTGTGAAGCTTGCCGCACAGAGTGACGCAGAAGCATTAGCGTTCTCTCTCTCTCTCTCCTTTCTACTCCTGTCCTCTCTTCGCTTTTTGGGGAAAGTAGGCCAAGATAAGCTGCAGGCTTATACAGACGCAGAACAACACCCACACACATTTTGCTCTGCCTCTTATTCTCTCTCCCTCTCTCTCGCTCTCTATCTCTCACTCTCTATCTCTCGCTCTCTCTCTACCCGCTCTCTCTCTCCCCCCTCCCTCCCTCTCTCTTCCCCCTCTCAGTCTCACTCTCTCTCTCTCTTCCTCTCACTCTCTACCCTGCTCTCTCTCTCCCCCCTCCCTCCCTCTCTCTTCCCCCTCTGAGTCTCGCTCTATCTCTCTCTTCCCCTCTCTCTCTCTCCTTCATCCTCTCTCTCCTTCAGCCTCTCTCTCATCCCTCCTTTGATCTTTCTTTCCACCCCTCTCCCCCTCTCTCTGCAGCCCCTCTCCATCTCATTCATAACTAACTCTCATGTTCCAGACTTGAGGCAGCAGTAAGTTCTCAGTCTGCTAACTCTCTAATCCTGTCACAGTTAACCAGCAGTGACCCAGCAAGACTCTCCTAGTCGACTGACTGCCCTCTCTCTGACGTGACAATGCCATGCGCTAGTCACTCCCGTACCATCTTTTAAAAGACAGTTGTCATCCAAAAGAGGTGACTGTCAGCAATCTAAAACAATGTCAAGAGTTCAATGTAAACAATGACTTCAGCTCTTGGTTGCAGCAAAGCAACACAAGCAGAATAGATGTTGTGTAATGTGTGTCATCTTTTCACCTCTTGACCCCTGTAACCTTTGCCCTCTACCGTTCTCTTCCTCGTGTGTCAGTGAACTAGATGTGGGGGCCATGCGCGAGGCTGCCAGCCTGCTGGTGGGGACTCATAACTTCAGCAGCTTCAGAGCGCTCAACTCTGAGACGCCCTTTAAAGACCCTGTAAAGACACTTCAGAGGGCCAGTCTGGAGCCTGGCCACGCCTTCGCCCACACACACTTCCACAGGTACACTGACACACTAACACTGCCATGACTGAATACCACAGGTTGCAGAGACATCACACACACACACACACACACACACACACACACACACACACAGACAGACAGACAGACAGACAGACAGACAGACAGACAGACAGACAGACAGACAGACAGACAGACAGACAGACAGACACACACACACACACACACACACACAACACACACACACACACACACACACACACACACACACACACACACACACACACACACACACACACACACACACAGACACACTTCCACAGATACACAGGAACACTAACACTTCCAGACACAGACACATGCAAGTACAGACACATGCAGGAGGTAAGAATTCACAGGGATGCTCAACTGTACAGTAGGTACAATACAGGTTATGAGATACTGCCACAGGTATGCCTGAGGTTCTGTCTGGTGAAAAAACAATATGCTGTCAATCAGTGCAATATGATACAATATGCTGTCAATCAGTATTTGTTTAGCCACGCCCAAACCTGAAACTATGCTTACACAGTGGTGATTTTGAAACCGCTTAAACACCTCAGCCATTATCGTAATTATACAATCACTTCCTGGTTCAGATGAGATCACAGAAGGAGCTACTGTACCTCAGGGTGTCAAATATAATCCGTAGCTAGGGATTGAGGGGTGGGAGGTGGGCTGAAAGGGGGGAATGTGAGATTTAGTGGATTAAATGGCTGCAGGGGGTGGGGGGGTTGCTCTCATGCCAAATACCGCTTTCATGGCCATTAATTATTAACCCTGAAAATATGGTGCACAATATGGGCTGTGGATGAGGGAACGGGGGGGGGTGGGTGGATAATGTAACTATCATGTGAACTATCAATAATTCGGGGGTTGCAATCTGTCAATCTAAACACACTGGTCCTACAGTATGCCACTCACACATGCTCACTAAATGGCCATTCCTTGACCTTCCCAATACAGAACCCTCTTGTTTCTGTAAGATTAAAAACATTGTTCTAGATCAAATCCTCTCTTTTAACTAACAGAAAGTCCTCTCGTCTCATCTACCCGACGTTGTGCTAAATCCAGACACACTCCAGCCCGTAGACTGAGGTAGCAGCTGAGCCCCGTCTTTCATGAATATTTCAGAGTATTTCATGAAGACCACTATTATAAGTAACAAGGATAAAACGAGGGGAAACCTGTCTTGTGAATTATTGAAAAATGCCAAAGGTTGAACTACATTTTTTGTGTGATTTCACAGAGATCGGGCGAGAATGTGTTCAGAAAAACTGGCTATGCCGTGGGTGTTGTTGGGTCACACTACATACTGTAGAGGGCATGCTGTTCAGAGCTTTGCTTAGAGGTTTGTGTTGAGAGCATCAAATGTAATGGTATACCTGATTTGCCGTTGCGCACGCAGGCACGCACACACTTAGGCGTGCGTGCGCGCACGCGCACACACACACACACACACACACACACACACACACAGCAACACTACACATTTCATGAACCTCTATTGGCTCTGTGTCTTCACACACACACACACACACACACACACACACACACACACACACACACACACACACACACACACACACACACACACACACACACCTGCTGTCAAATCCATCTGTTGAGAATCAGCTGACGTCATCCTTATTGCTAAGCGGGTCAGTTTTAATTTATTTGCCCAATGAAATGGTTTGCTGCTGAAGTCCAGATACAGCATTAGAATTACATTTGATTTATTATGCTCTTCACATAGAGTATACTGATAAAGATATATGGATATCTGTGTCAGGAGTCACATGCAAATAGAACCATAAAAGCAATGTAGATATCAAATTACCATAAGAGAGCTTGTCCAGTAAGGACTACTCTGTCTGCTGTGTTAGCCTTCACACACACACACACACACACACACACACACACACACACACACACACACACACACACACACACACACACACACACACACACACACACACACACACATACACACACACACACACACACACCGACCTCAGATCCTAGATATGAAAAAGATACTCTCTTCCTAAACTGGATCAGCTTTGAGGGTCTTGTAATATTGAGAAATTGATTTTATTCCTCTGATTTTATTCCAGTTCCCGTTTCATTAGCTAGTGTTCAGTTGCAGACATAAACATGTTATAATAGCCGTTCCTCAGAAGCACCAAACACAACATTTCATCAGACGGCAGTGTTCACTGAAATTTGCATTTGACCCAATTCTCACAACATTGATTTTATTCTCTCAGCTCTATACTCCTGCACATGCTCTATCTATTAGTCAGTCAGTCAGTCAGTCAGTCAGTCAGTCAGTCTGTCTGTCTTGAAAGACGGACAACTAATGCAATTGGAGGAAACACATGCTAAAACAAGACGGAAAAGGATAGCAAAAACCTAATGGGTAGCAATAACCTAATTGCAAGCAATCTGATTCATATGTTTATGTATTCCCCTTTTAAGCCTATTGTGGTTAAGCTGCACTAGCCTATTATGCACATGGCATTTAAGCAAATGGCGCCCTTTCATTCACAGAGCTGCTGTGTGAGTCACATCTGATGCTTGGCATTGGTATAAATGTCACGTCAGCATCCTCTGCCATCATTCCGTTTTCTATCCCCATGTTGTAGGAGCACTGGAATATCAATGACAGAAGAGGGCTTATTTAATTTTTTTTTTTTTTACAATCTTACCAAACCATTTTTGAGTGTCCTTGTATGGCCATGGGGTCCTACAGTATATCCAATCTGACAATCAAACCAGACATTGTTTTTGTTTTGATTTGACACATTGCCCCCCTAAGGCAACATTTAACCTTTCAATTTGACATGCAGTCAGTCAGTGATGCCAAATAGGCTTTCTGGTCTCCAGGCTTGTGTGTCGTCATCATATTGGATGTTGTTTCAACTGAATGTTGAGTATCTGTTCATGCATCATATCTAATGCTAAGTGTTAAGTATAAACAATGTCCATTGGTACAGCTAGGCATTTACTTGTATGGATTTTGCACATTATACGCTTTCTAATTAATTTGCATGCCCTTTTGTTTTCTTACAGAAAGATTGAGTTCTGGGAGCTCACATTTAAAAGTAGATCCTTTCTCTACAAACAGGTAAGTGTTGTGCTGCCTTCATTTCCTAACACACCATGGTGTCTTCTCTTTATTCAGGTGAACATGTGATGATTAAGCTATATAGTCTGCAGTGAGTGTTTAACCCCACCATGTGGTGAATGTGATACACAATAAAATGTAAATCATAGATCCAAATCAAAGATGTTTAGATTTTCTTCTATAGACTATGGTTTATCCAGCTCCATTTAATAAAATGCCTTAAATAGCAGGGTAGTATGTCAAAACATTACAATACAACTTTATTTATCCCCTAGAGCAATACCTGTACTTATTGGGTTGGGTCAAATCATTGTAAGTTTTTGTTACTCCTTTGTTAAAGGTACGTAGGATGACTGGGGCTCTAGTGGCGGTTGGCCAGGGAAAGCTGTCTGTCTCTCAGGTAAAGGAACTATTGGAGGTCCAGGACTCTCGGGCCTACCCACAGAACCTCAGTGCACCCCCAGACGGCCTCTTCCTGACCAGAGTGGAGTATAAGGATTTAGGTGAGTACGATCTCTATTTCTTCCCACTCATTCACTTACTCAACCCAATCTTTAACTGGTCCTACTTACCTATTACTGGGCCCTTTCGCATATGATTTACAGACAATAATGGCTAACCCTAACCCTAACCTTAACCGTCTCTTGGGCATATAGAAAAAAGACAGCCCACCTCTCCATGGCTTCTGTCGTCCACAGATCTGCAGCCCTCCTCACAGGACTTGGGCAATAAGCAATGAATCCAATGGGACACAAAGTGGACATCCTGGCATTTTTTAATGTTTTTTGTGCACAATCTTTTTATACTGTATTTACTGTAAATATATGTTATACCAATTAAAAATGGTTTTGTATATTTCCAACAGTATGTCTATGTTTCTTATCCACACATCCTAACATGTAAGTTAAGAGAACGCGTGAAATGACTGAACACCCACATATGTTCTTTATTTCAACATATCATTCAGAAACATGACCGTGTCCATGAACACAACTTAGGTATGGAACATGACACATACTTAAAACAGCCTGTCAAAATGCCTTCATAACACTGTTATACAGGTGACATAACACCTGGGGTTGTGACAATTAACAACAACTAACCCTACCTTTAAACTTTGTGTTTACCATTTGACCTTTTTCTGCATCGCTGCAGATAGACACACCGTGTTATGTAGACAAAAAGAACAGGTCAGTATAAGTGGCGTGTAGTAGACCATCACCGTAGCTGCTTTGTGTTTCATGGCTTTAGTACAGAGGGGTATATATGGGGTCAACAAAGTGCACTCAGAACATACCCTCTCATTGATAAGAATACATCCAAATGTCCCAAACAAACTGCATACACGCTTCCTTACCTTAACAAAGACCGAGATAGGATTTTACAGACATGCCATTCAACACCAAACGGGATTCTCCCTCTCACCCTTAAAATGTGGCTGCGTTCTCTCATTCAATATACTCCCAGGTTTTCAAAGTAAAAGTCCCACAAGCAGACCATTTACAATAACTCGCATTGTCCTGCTAAGCATAATAACAATAAGAGTGAGGTGAAGTTTGTTAAATGATATAATAGTTCTGATTGATAAAATGTCATTGCCCTTGGGGTTAATGCAGCATTCAAATCAAGCAAATCAAGTAAGTCATTACAGAGGACATCTTTGAGAAGCCTCATAATGCATACAGCATCTCTTTGAGAACCCACTAATGTTATGCTAGAGAACTACTCATTTCAGTTCACTGTGATCGAGAAATGTTGCATGTATCAAAATTTAATCTCATGAGGAATGTTTTTTACATGTTAGTGGTGACTATAAATCAATAATTCAGCCACACTGGATTTCTCTTACCTAATATAGCGAAAGTATATACAAAGTACTGTATTTCCATATGTCAATTTTTGATAATCAACATAGTGAATGTGATAGGCATAGCTGCTGTAGTCCTTTAGTCAGACCAGCATTAGGCTTCAGAGAGGAACAATCACACATTCTAGAGAATGAGTACGGTCATATTTCGAATGACCTAATTTCAAGTGTTGCTCAGAATATTCATGCCAATAATCTTTGAAAATCTCTATAAAAAAAATCATAAAATGCACTTGAGGAAGGCATTAAGTTATTCTCCAGTAAGATCATACTTTCTTATTTTTTTGTCAACTTTCACAAACGTAATGAATTATCATGACATTTTCATAATGTGTGTCAAAGCACAGCCCATAGGAACACAATGAAATAGACAGACAGCCAAGCATGGAACCCTGATTAAAGATGGTGGGAAAATGACACTTAGCAAATTGATCAAATTGGACCAACGTCTAATTTCTAAACAGAAGAGTGTGGATACATAGATGGTGTTCAGATATAGACAGTGAAATAAAAACAAACAGTTCAACTGCAAGATGATGACTTACAAATAATAGCGTTAATAACTTCTAACTGATCAACTGTATTGAGATGACGCATGGTTGGTTTGTACTGGATACTGACCAAATGTCTAAATGTTCTGTTTTTGTGGACTTGGAGATAATATTACATGTCCAATGTTGACCAAAATGAGCAGGATGAGTGTTTGGCCTTCTGACTACAAACCCTGGCACTAACAATGAGGTCATCAATTTAAATACTGTCCTATACCATAGTGGCACATTTAAAAGGCTGATACTAGTTTGCATAGGCCCTTGTATTCAACCATCACCATCTGAACAATGTAACTTTAAAAAAAACCTCTACCTCCCAAAATAAGAAATCTGTTTCACTCTTTGTACTCCATTTCAATGCATATATTAATTAAACTTTTGAAATAAATGCTATGATAACGCAAGTCTTGCAACATTCAACTAATGTTCCAATTGTCAGTCAATCAAAGCTGTTTTTAAAGCATTTTATCTTTTGCTGCTCGCTGAAAACTAGCCTCATTATGAACATAGAGTAAAGATAGTGAGTTTTTGAGTGTTACTTGGCATAATATTCAGAGAAATTCTACTCTTGAGGTTTGTTCATGGGGTATAAGTTTGTCTTCAGTGACTGATTTGCAACATACACTTTACAAATGACAAGGCTAAAGCTTACAGACTTTATTAAGAAGTACAAAGAGTGAAAAAAGGTTTGTTTCAGAGACTTATAAAACACCATCTGAGAAGACATTTCCACATGTAAACATTTATGTGTTTGTGGCTTTGCTCTCCTCTCCGAATCTAAAATAAAATAGTAAAACACTGTAATATTCTACAGTCCTGGGGGGGTGGGGGAGGGGTGACTGAGGCCAGAGCCTACGGCTGTGTGGTTGCAGACTCTCTTTAGCCGGCGATTTTCTCAATTTCATCCAGATCGTCTGTGTCCAGTTTCTCGATTTTCTTATCTGTGGAGGAGGAAGTTAGGATAAGGTGACTTAAAGGAACATTTCACCATTGGTCACCACGACTCAACCGCAAGTTATAAGTGGTGTTTGTTGTCTAAATAACCAGAAATATTTTAAATGTGCAAATGAGCGTGAAAACAGCCTTTTATCAGACCAGGAGGTAATATGTCCGAATGATTAAATCCTCCAACACCCATTGTGCTTTGCGGCTCGCCGCCAGCTACAGAGGCATGTCTAAGATAAGAAGCACATTAGCAAACCTTTAATAGATGTATGCTCTAGCGTGGTGCTTATGGATGGAAAGGCAGGCAGTAGTTAATTCGGGAAAGGTAAGCTCATTCCTCTCTAAAGCTCCTTGTAGTTTTCAAAAACATGATTACCCCCCCCCAAAAAACATCACTCAGGGTAAAATCTTCTATATCTAGCTTTTGAGCAGAACACATTTCAAAGCCATTTTCACATGACCACCCATTCGAAAGGTGATCTGGACAATGATTTTGAGGTTAAAAAAAACGTGAAGTGTCCCTTTAAAAGGACAGACATCTTACAGAAACTCTAACATTACCACAAAAGACGACTTCTATATAAGAAACCGGGCCAGGATATTTTTAACAGCTTATTTGAAAACATACTACACCTTCTAGTAAATCAAACTTTTGTTTTAACATTGCCCTGATATTTGCAGACAGTAAAAGCTCCCTTCCTTTTGAGAGGGTAAAAAGCTCACTGTGGTTGTGTGGTTGGTTGGTGACTTACTGAAGTGTTCCTGGATCCTATTGAGGACGTTCATGCTGAACTTGCTGTCAACCATGTTGATGGCCAGCCCTCTCTTCCCGAAGCGACCTGTGCGACCAATCCGGTGCAGGTACGTCTCGTTGTCTGGGTTACCTTCCCTGTCCACCGGCAGGTCAAAGTTGATCACAACGGAAACCTGCTCCACGTCGATTCCTGGAGGTTAAACATAAACAGTTGAAAACAGGTACATGAGCCGAACATGTACCTTTGCATCTTTTTGGCATCTTTTCCTTTTGAGTCAGGTCATGTTTTGATAATTCAGCAAATGTCTTGCTTTGTAATAACAGTGCTAAATGAAGTGTTGTCTCATTATGTTCCATCACATAATCCTATGTTCTGAGAAGCTAATCTGCTGTGTGTTATACTGTTATGGTTCCATGTTATGATCAAGTTACCTCTGGCGCAGACGTTGGTGGTGACCAGGACTTTCTCCTTGCCTTCGCGGAAGCGGTCGATGACTGCAGCCCTCTGCTCCACCTGCATCTCTCCACTGAGCAGTGCCACCTGGTGGCCCTCCCTGGACAGTTCCCCCGCTAACCAGCCTGCTGTCTTCCTAGTCTGAGGGTCACAAAAGGGGATGTGTTGAATGTTGTGAGACAGACAATACATAGGGGTAGATTCAAATTAAAGAGACCTGCACCATACGATTTCATTCTAAATGATTGACGGTATGACAAAAGCCATAGGGTTAATGAGAAAATCCTGTAACATTATACCTGCGAAAGTCCTCTTATTGTAAGCACTTACAGTATACTACCAGAGGATCTTCAACTGATTCAAATGCAAATCCTCCAGAACTCCTACAAGTGACTCACATGACAGAAGATCATGGCCTGTGCAATGGTGATGGCTCCGTAGATGTTGCAGAGGGCCATGAACTTCTCTTCTTTACTGTTACAGAGGACGTAGTACTGCTTGATGGTGTCTAGGGTTTCCTCTTCCCGCTTCAGCTTGATGATGTTGGGGTCTGGAACAATCCGCTGGGCAAAGTTCCACACTGTCTCCTCGAAGGTGGCAGAGAACAGCAGCATCTGGCACACTTTGGGCAACATCCTGGCACACAGAGTGAGAGAGCAAAGGTCAGCTGGGTCCACATAGAATTAGTGTTGCACGATGTACTGATTGTACAAAAGTATCACAATATTTAGAATTCTAACAAATCTTATAATATTTATATATATATATATATATCATTATTATTATTTTTTTTAAAGATAAATGCCTGACGCAGTATTTACTTTGAGCTGTGCAGAGTATTATCTTAGAAGTGTAATTTGTCTATATGCTCACAGGGGGCAGGGGGGCAGTGGCTGGGAAAGACAACGCTAAACAATCGCACACGTGGCATTGACAAGGAGGAAAGAGATGGATGTCAAGCCTCAAGTGTCGATGCTGGCCGTCCCCAGCTTGTTGATAAAAAGGATGCCAGAAGTGAAATCTGGCATTACTTTGCTTATAGAGCCAATGATGACAGCGAGATGACCGAAATCACAAAGCCTGTTTGTAAAACATGTTCCAAGGCCATGCAGTCAAAGGGAGGAAACACGTTCCATTTAGCCAAGTATCTTTCTGATAGGCATCCCGGCCTCATCAAGGAGTTCAAATCACGACAGGTGAGCGAATACGTCTGATAGATAATATGAAAATAAGAATTTCCATGTTCTGTTATTTAATAGGATATTCTTTTAGTTTGCCTGATGTTTTTTTAATTGCCATGGTTGTCGTTTAAGAATCGAAATCGTGACACTTAAGTTGGTATCAGTATCAAACACTACATAGAATAGAGACTGGAACATCTCATCTTCGTATAGATGGATACTGTGTGTGTGTGTGTGTGTGTGTGTGTGTGTGTGTGTGTAAAGGTTCTCACCTCTGTATGCGAATACTCTGGTCTTGGTGGCCTTGTGTAGCGATCATGACGTCGGCCTCGTCCAGAACAAACACTTTGATCTTCTTGGGGTCGATGAACTTGAACTTGAGGCACCAGTCCAGCATGGTGCCGGGGGTCCCGATGACTATCTGCTCCTGGAGCTGTATACCCCTCTGCACTGCACGAGGAGAGGCAACAGACACATAGTATCATCTCCATCATCATCTTGTTCATAATCAATGGCAGCAACAACATTATCATGATAAAAGGTAATCATCATCACGATCGCCATCACCACAAGTCCTTCCTCCCTTTCTCTCACTATCCATAATCATTATAGAAACTCCTGACAAAACTCCTCATTGTATTGAACCTAATACTACCAAACTTCCATGTTACCACAGATAACGTATGAAATTAGCCCACTTACATTTGTTGCCTCTAATGGCGTACACTAGTTCGACCTCAGGGTAGTGCTTGCCCATCTGCTCGATGACCTTTCCTGTCTGCAGGGCCAGTTCATAGGTGGGCGACACACACAAGCACTGCCGGACAGAAGGAAGACCATTAGAGCAGTAAGGTGTTGAAGTGTAGCCTTTTCTGATGGCATCTATAATCTTACACCACACCACCACTCTAGTAAAATCAAGGAGGCTATAGTCAAATAATAATAATAGTATCATAATAGTAATCTAATTTGACCCCAGTGCATCAGCTCACCTGTGGCCATTTGTTATTGGGGTCTACATGGCTGAGCATGGCCAGGACGAAGGCAGCCGTCTTCCCCGTACCTGACTGGGACTGGGCAATTAGATTCTGTGGGCTGGAGTGCACCAGAGCATGACAGACATCATAGAAGAAAGAGAGGGGGCACCGAGAGAGAGAAAGAGAGGGGGGGGGCACCAAGAGAGAGAGGGGGGGGGGGCACAGAGAGAGAGAGAGAGAGAAAAAACATAATTTTTGCAAAGCCGTTTCATGGTCATGCATATCATTCAAATTGGGAAGATTTGATTTCTGTCAAGAAGAAGTAACATTTAAAAGAGTGAGAAAGAGATAAATACACAGATAGAATTATTATAAATAGTTAGGAATTATGCAACCCTATTCATGTAACACAAATGTTAACAGACATCTGCCAAACAAGGACAACAATCTACCAACCATCTCTCCTGAACTAGGCAGGCAAACTATATCAAATCAATTGAGAGCTCTTCTTTCTAGGTGTGACTGTCTACATCAGGACTCAGGTTTCTAGAGTGACATCAATATGATATGAGCTCTTAGAAACTCACGGTTCTGCGAGCATCATGGGCAGGGCGTTCTCTTGGATTTTGGAGGGTCTGTTGAAGCCCATGGCGTAGACGCCCTGGAGCAGCTGAGGTTTGCTGTATAAATGAAAATATAAAAAGGGCACGTTACCAGTGCAAAAAACTAATTTGACTAAAACTGACATGGTTGATTACCATCACTCAAAATAAAACTCATGGATGTACCGTCAACAAAGTAGTTTGTAGAATTACTCACAGTCGAAGCTCCTCAAATGATTTGACGGAGTACAGTGGAGAATTGGGATCCCTCTGGAGGACTTCTACTTGATTTGTTGTGTTCACTAGATTACTTCGTATCAACTTATTCAACAGTGACTGTGCTGCCTTGTCATCTGAAAACGGAAAGCACACCAGAAGCAATGTTTTACCTGCCATCTTGCCTTAATGAAAGCAAGAGAGAGAAAGCAGCGGTTCTAAAACTTTGCATTGACAGCATCAGATCAGGCTAGAGTTCTGGGAGTAACTGAGTTGTTGGGATTAAACACCTTTTTCATCCTCGTCTGCTGGCTTGTCTGCTGGCTTGTCTACTGGCTTGTGTCCGTCTCCTTCTGCAGCACTTGCAGTGCTTGTTGCTTCTGTTGTAATTGCAGCGGTTGAAGTGCCTTTGGGAAACAACATTGTGTCATCTTGTGGTATGTTGTTCAGGTGTAATAACATATAATCATACTCATATGTTCTTGTCAATTAGATATAGGGTATATTCTCACCATTTTCCTCGGGTTTCTCTTTTATTTGCAAGTTACCGATCTAAAAATTAAAAAAAAAAAAACATTGTTAAGTTTACAACTACATGGATATTCTTGAAAGCCCCCCTGACTTCTGGGAAGTGCAAGTGCATCAGACCCGTTCCGACTGGATGCTGACCTCAGTCCCGCAATGACCACTGACAGTTTGTCTTATGCCTCTCTGCTTGGTGGAAGCGCATAAGACAACTGGAGTATGGGATAATATGGCAGTCATGAGAACACATAACTTAACATTTGGATGAGGAGAGATGCAGTCAACATCCTGTGCTAGTCGTGCCAGTGGAGCTATCGGTTTCGCATAGCTAGCTAAATATATCATAGCCGTGCGTGGTGACAACCAATCATTGAAATCAAGTTAACACGAAATCTTTCGGGGTACTACAGCTAGTCAATTAGCCAGCTAGCTTGGTAGCATGCAAGCTCTCTCTACCGATCCTAGTCTGATCCAACAACGTAGCAAGAGACTGTATACAAATACGGTCGTTTACAAACTACTAAGTAAAAGTGGCAAATATACAAGTTAAAAGCATTGAGAAATGCTGTGACTAGCTAACTGGCTAACAGACCCAGGCCCATGCACCAACATTCGGCAAAGCGCAGTTCAGCTCGTGTTCCGTACCGATTCCGCCGCGGCTTCTTGTTCGTCCACTGCTAGGGCCCAGGAGTCTGTAGCCATGATGTCAAGTTGTTCTTCGGTTGGAGTAGTTTTATCTCACCACCAGATTTCCCCTTGTTTCAGTGCCGACTGCTCAACTCAGCTAGGTTACCTAGCTAAGAGTTACAAAAGTCTCACAGGAACAAATTTGTACAATGGCGTGACGAATTCAGCTCTGAGTGTACCAGTACGACAGTCCAGAAGTCCGGGCGGAGAGATGATGCAACAGGAGAATAGTTCCCACATTGAAGCCTGTATATTGATGGTAAGGAGTGCTTGGTTTTGCAAGTGCAACATCTTCATACCACGTGTCAAGTTTGATGGAATTTAATGTTCCTCAAGAGTTCGTACATTTTCACCCTGCTTTTTTTTTTTGTTGGATTTGGTTCATTTTCATTCAGAAGCGTTCATTTACTATTTCAATTAATACTTTACTTGGCCTGTAGGTGGCGCACTAAACGTCCTGTCGACATTCATTGCATAGTTGAGAGGGAGCAATTCCACTCTGAATCCCATATCAACTCCTAGCCCCTTCTCCTTGTACACTCGTGTCAAATAGTGTTCCCTTGTCCCTTGTGTTCCCGATCTGACAAAGTGTTTTTTAAGTGGAATCTTATTAAAAAATGATTGTAAAATAACAATGATATTGGTTTACACTTATGACACTTGGTCCTCCAAAGCAGTTTCATGATGACTAATTACGGTTCTTGATGATACCATGAATATTAATTATATTACAAAACTTTCTGAATGATGATGTATTACAACTTAAGTAATGATTGTCAGTCATGTTATACCTTTATTAATCATGTGTTTGTAAATATTTGAATATTGATTTTGATATTTCCATGCACTGTAGATCAGCTGTATGAATATAATTATGTATTCAAAATATGTATATTTCTTAATGTATTAATCTGTAAGACATATCATTGATTGCATCAATGAGCTTACATCATTCAAATTGTGATTACTTTTGGTCCTCTGTGGCTCAGTTGGTAGAGCATGGTGCTAAAAATGTTTAGGTTGTGGGTTTGATTCCCGCTGGGACCATATATACTGAAATGTATGCACTCACTGCAATGTAAGTCGCTTTGGATAAAAGCGTCAGCTAAATGGCATATATATTGGTGTTAAATTGACAAATTGCAATAACATCAATAAATGTGCTGAATTAAATAATTCATGTTAATGCATTGGTGACGTGTAAGTAATGCAATGGTGACATGTACGTTAACCATGCTCAATTCAATAGTGCCTTGATAGCTCTTATAAACCCAATTAATAGAGGGGGAGCACGATCTGACAAGGGAACACATACTGACACGACACCTGTCTGTACATCAGAGAGGACTAATAGGTTCTGCCGGAGGCAGGATAAAGTAATTGAGTTGCACACACAACAATGCTGTCACTATGCTGAATAAATGCCCAGTTCCAAAATGATATTCAGCCCCCTACGCCACTTTGTTTTGGTTTAGGCATAGCCCCTCTAGTAGAGTAGCTTGATTAGATTAGATGGTGTGTGAACAATGTGGTCTATGGCAAAATGCCACCATGCCTATCAGAAGCCATGGCCACCATATTGTTAATAGGTATCAAATTCAGATCTACAATATACAACTCTCATGTTTATGAGTCAATAGTGCTAAGGGATTAGCATCAATTTGGAATATTGTCTCTGGACTACATTAGTCATCATCTGCTCTCCCTAATCCAGATTTTAATAATTCAGAGCTAAAAAGCCCACATTTGAAGGCAACTTTAATCTATACCCTTGCTTGACAGCTATGCATATCTGTAGCCAAAACACTTCCATTACACCTTCACTTTGCTAAGAGGTATCCAAGGTTTTTGTCAGCACTGCTCTAGAGTGCAAATAACTCAGACGGCCGAGACTCCTTTATCAGTGTATGATGCATTACCACTAAAACTATTACTTACCATCACATGGTCAAGGATACAAGTCTGACTCGTAGTCCATGGTGTTTCATAAGACCTGAAGAATACAGCCCCTCGCATTCCCTAGAGTCCTAAGGACCCTTTTGCCCCGTCTGCATTGACCAGCACATCCATTATGCACATCAAGTAGCTCTAGAGGTCACCTCTTAAGCCTGACTTCAGTAGCTATGCTCCTTAATTAAATGCAGAATTGATTTCACACCTTTCCCTCGTTCCACTGGGATAGATAGATAGATGATGACAGTGGCTTTGGATTGTGCTGAGGAAGATTACATTGATCTCTGTTCCGCTGTCACTTGATTGGGAATCGTCAGTGCATGTGGCAGAAGGCAGGGGGACTTGCTCGCAGAGCTTTAGTTTGGAGACAAATTGTGTAGAGACTTAAAAGAGCCTGAGTTTTATTGTTGCCTCCAATCGGCTGCTACTGCGCTGGTGGTATCCATGGCAACCGAAAAGAGTAAAAAGTAAGGTTTGAGGTCCCCTGAGAATTTGGAGAAGACAAGGACAAGGACTTTGTATCATCAAATCAAGACTCATTGCATGTATTGAATATGACAAAAAGTTTTTCTCGGTAGACAGAATAGGTTGTGTGTGTGTCTGTGTGTGTGTGTGTGTGTGTGTGTGTGTGTGTGTAAGACAGGTAGCGAAAGAGAGAGATGAACAAACAGGGTTGCATGAAAACTTAGATTATACCACATCATACCATGATTATGATAGTACCATCTAATATGAATGCATACAATGATATTGTTCCTCTCTAGCCATCCTTGAATCTGCTTTTGGGGTCTTCCGTCCAAATCCTCTTGATGGCCATGCATTGTAGGGAGGCACCTAAAGGTGAATTCCTGAGCAAAGTTACAAAATCAACCATATTTACCATTTGGTTTACAACCATGGTCTACCCAACAACACACACAACTCATCAGTAGGCTAACAGTTCGCCAATGTGCTATAGCATGAGTATTGCCACACCAAATCACTTTAAATTGCATTACAAGCTATGGTGCTTATGAGAACACTGAGGCAGCATTGAGTGAAACTATCTCCAGCTTTTTGAGCACATTCAGTTCCAGTCTGTTTCCTGCAAGACGCACCCACTGAGGTCCTTAGCCGTTCGTTCGCCGTCCACTAATTAATCAGAATCAAAGAGAGGCAAATCCTGTAAACAGACTGCAGGTCCCTGGTCAGATAGGAGGGGATTAAGGAGGATTCTCCCCAGACCTCTGCACTCTTCCTCCTGGAAGTCATTAAGATTCAAACCCATGGTCTCCCTCACTAGTACGCTTTGCCTGCTGATCTTTCTCTCCATGCCTCCCTCCTTCGAAAAAACCTGCACACCCACGCCAGAATTAAAATGGTGATGCAGCACTTGTTTTCTGTCTCAGAGGGAGAGAAGGGGAAGGGAGAGGGGGAGAGAAAGAAAGAGAAAGATGGAGAGAGAGAGAGAGAGGGAGGGAGAGAGAGAGGATAGAGGGAGAGAGAGCAAGAGAGGGAGAGAGAGAAGAGCTGGTTGGTATTCTTGCAGCTTAGCAAGAGAACCGGCCGATGCACAGTGGACATCTCCATGGAATTACAATGGCAGTCAAATGTCCTGTTATGTTGACATAGAGTGACCCTGGGACATACTGGTGTTCTTTAGTGCGGCACAATGTCCAGTACAGAGAAATGTATTGGACATGTTTTCCTGCTCCACAAGATGAGTCATCGTGTCCATTCAAAACATCACTTGAACATCACTCACTCTCTCACTGCATACTCATTATATCCTTGGTCTGGCTGTGTAGCAGTTAGCAGGGGCGCACAACTCCAGTCCTCAAGAGCTGGTTTTCATTCCTCCATTTTCATCAGTGAATGATACAGACGTGGAAATCCAGGTGTGCGTGTGTGTGTGCATGCGTGCGTGCGTGCATGGGTGCGTGCATGTGTGTGTGTGATATCCGGGTAAACAGTAACACTACTAATAGATCAATGAACTGATCTACGTCTAAACAAAAACCAGCAGGACAGTAGCCCCCCAGTACTGGAGTGGAGTTGCCCACCCCCCAGCCTTGAGTTAGGCCAATGGGCAGGCAAACAGAGGTGGCTCGCTGAAATCCCAGGAGTGAGCCTGCGTCTGGTGAGCCGAACAGCTTCAGTAAGCAGCTGGATTATTATATAACACACAGTGGCCAAATAGCTGTAGGATCTTTGAAACAGATTAAGGGCTGCTTTAACAGCGGCCAATAGGCGCGCTTGAGTTTAGTTGACACTCGTCTTGTTTGGTCAGTCCGTCCAGGACTCTCCTTCAAACCCTGGGCCCAGCAAATTTCAATTCCCTAATCATTTATTGATACGGGCAATCAAATTGCGTATTAATAATTCAGTAGGGTTCAGTATGGTGTTGATACAAAATACCTCTGTTGTGCTCATTCATGCTTGGAGACCTGCAGACATATGCGCTATGTTTAGTCACACGTGGTCTCTCTCACTGGCACATTGCATGATTCTCATCTGCATCACTGAACTGTACAACACAGCCAAGCCATAACATATACAGCAGCAAAACATGGCAGATGAATAATACTGTTTTTAAGGGGGTCATGAGACAACACCGTAAACAATACAAATGTGCAAGAAATAATATAAACAACCATAGGTGAGGTAAGTACAGGTAAAGCAAACATGATACAAATTATACATTCAAACAGGAATAATGTATTGAAAACATATTAGGCATTTGATTTGATCATGTACTATGTATTTTTCAATATCGTCTATTTTGTATTTTTGCATGACAGTTTATTTCAACATTCAATTTTCTACAGTCAAACCTGAAAGGGGGACCACGACAACTGTTGGTTGCAGCTCTCATGTCATCAAGTTACATACATGACCACCTTTACACGCCACCTGATTGGACCATCCTGTGTGTTTGGGTGCGAGCCAATCACGCATGTAGGACAAATTAAGTGACCAATGGCGGATTTCCATCTAGGTCACCATATTTTATTCAGGAGGCACACGTACACAGTTACATGCCATCTCGCCCCGGGGGCCCTGCACAGTCCCTCTCTGCCACCGAGACACGGGGAACCATTTTGTTCCGTTTTGAAAATGATCTCCATGCATGAGGCTGGCTGGGAGGCACGAGAGCTCCTCTTTGTTGTGCAGCCCAGGTTTGGATATTGCTGCTAGTGATTTGGGGGATGGGGGGGATGTTGCTCAATGCAGGAGAAAATCCGATCTCTGTGGAGATATCCGATGCCCATATCCTGTGTATGCAACTGTAAATTACGGCTGAGCTGATGCTGAGCTTGGAGAGAGCCGTATCTCAATATTTAAATCTGGTCCTATCGACAATGATGGAGAGATGCATGTTTATGCGTGCATGTTTGTGTGATGCATATGTCCATACATATGTTCAGGCCAAAGCACAACAGTGACGGCGTCTGAGGTTGTGAGTGAAGTCTGTCACACAGGGGTACTGTAATACAGACCTCTGTAAGTATTTCCTTGAACTTGCAATGACCCATTTTAGGATCTACATGTTCTGTATCTCTACATCTATTTTCTATACCTACAGCTATCTATATATTTTCCAGGGAGTTAAACCATGAGAGTGAGGCAAATCATATGAAACAATATCTCAGTTCTGTATGACTCACAGAAGATACACACATCTACATACATGAAGGGACAACAGTATACAAGTATATAAAGTTGGTTATCAGCTTATGATGATGCCACTGCACCAAAATGCTTGCTAAAAACCGTCTCGCAGTCGTTTCCCTCCAAAGACTTCAGAGCAACAAAGCCAGCGAGAGCCTGTAATGGTTACCATAGCAACCATCTGGTGGGTCTGAACTGTTTCTCTCTGGCACACGTTTCAACATATTGAGCCTCTCTCTTTCTCTCTCCCTCTCTCTATCTCTCACTCTTGCTCTCTCTCTCTCTCGATCTCTCTCTCTTCCTCTCTTTATCTCTCCTTCTATGAGCTCTCACAGATTCCTTGGAATACAGCAAGCTGTTTGATGATAACACAGAATTGCCTATGTCTGTCTATCTGTAGGCCTGTCTGCCCATCATCATATCTGGTTAAGTAGGATTCTGTATTCCACTTCCATTTGATAACCTACAATAACAAGGCATGTATGTGCCCTTGGTTGTGGTTGGAGATTTAGATCAGGTGAAGAAGCAGTAGGAAACGAAAGACAAATGGAGGGATCAGAAATGTAGGTTGAGAGAGACCAGTATCATCTTCATTACCTGATCAATCACACTGTGACCTCATAGTTGGTAAAGGGAGATTTCAAAAAAGAAACAACTTATAAATATCAAAAAGGGGAATCTATGTCACAAGTTTAAAAATGCAGTCCTTTTGGTCTACTCTTGAAATAAACCATATTTCAGAAAAGAACGGACAAAAGATTCCAGGCACTGTCTGTGGATATTTTCCAATCCAAACCATGTTTCCATTTCCCCTTGCTCACCAATTATCCCTGTAAATTCCCTGTGGTGAGTCTGCAAGCAGGAGAATACCTGCTATTCACAGGGGGAATGCCAACCTGAGACACACACACACTCACACACACACACACACACATGCACACACACACACACACACACACACACACACACACACACACACACACACACACACACACACACACACACACAGGCAAACACAAACATGGAATTCAAATGCAAATCTGTATCAATAGCTATTTGTATGCCACACACATAGGACTGCTTCACATCAAGCTCATCTATTCATCTGATGACATACAGTAGGACTAGGTGAATTTGTCCCTGGGGTGGGGGAAATGTGGTGTTGCTCCCGGCTTGCAGTGGCCACTTCCCCAGTGCTAACCTCCGGAAGAAAACCCAGGGTTGGCCCCATCTTCCCAGTGGAAAAGCACTCTGGATACTAGCTTTCTGTGAGCAATAACAAGTAGTACTTTGGTGTGAAATAGTTGCTTTAGCTGATGTGTGTATGGCCGTGAAGTGTCTTGTTGTGTGTGTGTGTGTGTGTGTGTGTGTGTGTGTGTGTGTGTGTGTGTGTGTGTGTGTGTGTGTGTGTATGTGTGTGTGTGGCTGTTCAAGGGCCATGTCGGAGTGTACTTCCCCCTCATCTCAGAGTGACCTCTCAGTGCTCCCTCTCCTGCCTCTCCACCTGTCATAGATTACATAACCCTCACACTGATACACCCTCCTGTCTGCCCTCTCGAGAGCCCAGTGATTGCACTCTCCACAAAACCCTCCACAAAGCCATTTTCAACAATATCATCCAGATAACAATAGTTTCTTTTTAAAGCCACCCCCCTACAGTGTGTCTGTTTGAGTTCACTCTCTTAAAATAGGTCCTCTTAGTCCATTCTTTTCAAGTGTGGTTTTGAAAGCTGTTCTGTCGTATGTTCCACCATCAAACCTGTCATAAATGGCATTTGTTCACACAGTCAGTGTGCAGCAGCATCACTATGAAATCATGGCATTGGAATTCGATATCTAAGCCTATTTACCAACGGGGCTCTGGGAAAGAAGCCGAAAGTCAAACTTTGAGGTGAAGACACATACATGATATGACCAAGTATTTGACATAAAGTATGTCATTTACCCAGGTCTTAATGATCTGTGGGAAATTGTTGAATGCATGGGGATGGAAATCCATTAAGCAGCCCTGTAAGACCAGAGTATTTTCCAATCTTCTAGACAGGTCACATATTTCGGGAGATGAGGGCACCAGAAGAACACTGAACAGAACTGCTCTATGGTGCAGATTGTCTGCTTGTATGGGAGGGAAAGGGGTAGATTTCACTATCACTGTAGTAGTGACACTATTGAGTATAGGCTTGGAAGGGGGCTATTTGGCTACATTAGATAGTCATGCCAACGAGATAGGGTCTAGAAAAGGAGAAAGCAATGATAAGAGAATGGAGAACATTCCATTAAAGATACAGATCGTATCTAGCAGTGGGTCCTCTGCTGGAGGAAGAATCTGCAACGATCCCACTGAAGCGCCCGTCGCCAGCAAGGTGCATCCGTTGCCATGGCAGCTGGCCCAGGCAGACCCTTTCATGTCCGTCAAGACTGGTGCGAGAGAGAGGAGACAGAAAGTAGGGCCAACTAGCAATGTACAGTACTGGTGTGGCCTTTAGTTCGAGGACTCTTTTGTGTGTGTGTGTGTGTGTGTGTGTGTGTGTGTGTGTGTGTGTGTGTGTGTGTGTGTGTGTGTGTGGTGTGTGTGTGTGTGTGTGTTCCTCGCTATCTCAGAGGAGCGGGCTTAAAATGCTGTACGCTGACAGAGCCTCGTCACAGAACATGAATCATTTAGTCGCCATAGCAGAGCTGGAAATGTCACGTCTCATCATGATTGCCCATGCATCAATACCTCTGCACTGTTTAGGCTTATGTTTAAGGCACTGGAGGGAGGACTTAGTAAAGAGGAGTACCGAGATTCAGAGACAGTAGACTTTGTTGCATCGGGTAACTTGAGTCTTTTCAAGTAGGGTTATGGGCATATTGTGGCGAATATTCTAATTGTAGGGTTGTGGGGTCTTTGAAATCTTGACAAATACAGTATCTTAGTGTGTTGAGTCGTTTAGTGAAGCACGCTTTGTTTAACTGTTTGAAATGTTTATGAAACATTATTTTCATGGTCACCATGTCATCCCAGTTTTTCTTTTTTTTTTAGAACCATCTAGCCTTCTCACAGAGAAAGATGCTGACTCAAGCCTGAATGTCAGAAGGGCAATTAACAATCCAATGACATCACCAGAATTCATCAGTGCAGTATCATTTTGATAGTGTGATAATTCCATCATTGTTTTAATACATTCTGTTTCTGTGTTTTGTCAGTGATTTTGGGTAATCAGTTCTAATACAGCATTTGAGATACAATAGCAATAAGCAGACAAAGATTCATTGTACGGTATAATGAATACTGTAAACTGTGAATTAACTTCCTCAGAATCTTTATTACAAGATATTAGGCTCCTGTACAAATCTGTGTGAATCATACAGTACAATGTAGTATTGAGACCGTTCTCTGGGTTTGTCATTCAAAGCTGTATACGAGGTGTTCAAGAGTACACAATATTTTGCACAACTTTGCCATGCATGCATGATTCAATTTCTGCCATGCAGGAGTTGGTATTTCAGTGTTTAAGAAAGAGCCCTGAAAATGGCAACGAAACAACAAAATTGTACAGTAAATTTATAGAAAGCACAACAAAAACAAGTTGTCTGATATATCCCTTGTGGTATTTGGCACACACAATAATGCACAATGCAATATAAATAGTTTATCAATAGGGTGTGTACTGTTACAGTATTCAACAATACAGGCTTGGGCCTTGGAGGCTTACAAATGGGTGGTATACAGTATATAAATGACTCAACAGCTGCAAAGGATGGTAACAAAAACTCAGGCAACATCAAAATTCATAAGTAAAAAAGGAAATCACTTTCATTCGGTCAATTCTCTGCATACAAAAACTCTCCCTCAGGCCTTGAGCACTGCAAAAGACGTATCCAAAGGGTCAATAAATAATGTCTTTTATATAGACAGATTACGACAAACCATTTTACTGTTCCCATTGCAATAAAATGTGGGCTACCGTTTCGTATTTACAATTCTCAGTTATTCCTATTATATGCACTTGTCAAACTCAAGCGCGTAAAGAATGGTAATATAGTTTGATTGATATAAGAGTGTGTGCTTTAGTTTATAATATTATATCATCTTTATCCTTTCCCTGATTTCTGCATTTAGACAGCATTGTCTCCCTTCACCAACGGGACTCTTCTCCCCATCTTCTACTGGTCACGTGATCTAGACAAGCTCAGAAAACCTGCGATGGTGATCGCGGCGCCAGCGTCCACCTGGGTTTCTGCCTCGCCTCCCGCCCCTGCCAGTGTGTCCCAGGTGGTCATGCCTGGCAGAAGAACTGGAAGTTGCTTGCTGCCACATGAGCGAAAGTGCTTATATACAGTGTCTTTGGATTAAAACTGTTAATATCGAATAGAAAAATGAGAATGTCTTTTCGGGTGGTGTTCTAAGCCTCCGTGGTTGTCTTCTCTGTGCCATTCTTCAGTGTGTCGTCGACATTTTCATCTTCGATCACAACTGTGGATGACAAGGGAGAGACATGATGAAGAGACATGACTTGTTATCATGGGTTTATTTTGCACTGATGGGATCTGGCATGGAGCTTTCGTGTGTGGCACAAATATTACATTTATAGTGTAAAACATTTCCAGTAAATTAATGTTATTTCATTTCTCATGCAGAACAGACATAGTCTCTCACACACATTTTACAAAAAATCATTGTATTTTTCTTAGAAATACAATTATACACAGACACAATGACAACAACCATGCATTCGGGGTGGAATGAGACAGTTGGGCATGCACTTGCATCAAGAGGCATTTGACAGCACGCACGCACTGCGCATCTAACTTGTGTTGCATTCCGAGCATTATTCCTTAAATCCATGTATCCCTCACGATTATCTGAAAACATGCTACAGAATTGGCTACAGTGCACACAGTTTTTTCAAGGTGTAAACGTATTGTTTGCATGCGTAATGATAGTAACATGGCCCATTATCAATTGCAGCCTAATTGAAAACATCTCCATAATGCCACTGAAAAGGTCTCAATTATAGTTACCCCGTTTGCTCCTGCCTATCTGTCCAAGTTTCGGCGGGCGTTTATTCTGTGAGCCATTGAAGAAGTTGTTGGTGTCTTGAAGGCGACAGGTGAAGGAAAGGTGTCCCTCATCGCCCTCATTACCATAATGACTCATTTTTTCTTCGTTGAACGGCAGTACTTCCGACATTTCCAACGGCGTCTCAATTACCAAGGCGCAGAAACGAAATTGTAGCTCGACGTCTAGCCCTGTGGTATTTAAACAAGAGACAAACAATATCACCTGCTGTCACGATCTAGCAAGCCCTTTCTGTTTACCTCGAATGCACGTGTCCTCGCTGGTGCACAACAGAAATGCGATTAAAGCGAAATTTCCTCAATTTCCTCTTTCGGCAAGCTTCGGCAACATTATTCAAATTTTCCAACGGTTTCTGTGTGTATTGCTTCGGAAATGAAGGCGCATGTGGAATTGCCGTAGTACGCCTGCTGGTTTCGAGCGGCTGGACCGTCGCACGGAAAATCTGAGGAAGAAATGCAAATTGGGAGCGATGCAAAACACGGATCCCAGGGAGACCTGGTGGAGGGAGCGTCACACGGGCAAACTAGGGGGTTTTCTTGTACAGCCCAAATAAGATTCCAGTTGGACTCGCGTTGGGTTTATGCTCCACTCGCCGGGATCTAGCTGCAATCGAAATGAAAATAAAGAATTATATTCCAACTATAGTTGGAATTATTTTACGAATATTGCGTCTTCACCAACATATGAAAACTATGATGGTTTCCTATTTGCTTAAACTCACCGGATTTTATAAACTGAATTTTCTGGTATGAAGGTTGAGCATGGACAAATGACCTTTATCAACCTATTGTTTTTGACCTATTGTTTTAATCCATGTCATGCTGTGAAGCCTACTGTCTATGTTAGACTATCTGGACCCACCAAGTGAAGCCTCACCAGATGAGGGCAGCATTATCATAGGCTGTGTGATAGGCTATTGAGCATATGAGGCACCATGCCTTCCATGGCCCTGTCCCATTTCTCTCCCTACCCCCTTCTTTTTAGATCCTTTACCCCTTGACGGTGCACTGATCTGGATGAGGATTAGATTAGAGCAATATAGTGGAACTTCCACAGAGGGCTACATGATCGCTTTTATCTGTAGACACCAAAGAATGGCTAGACGCTAGGGAAGGGGCCTATAGGCACATAATAAGGCCCCTGCAGGTCTTTACAAACCTGCATTGTGTTCTGTGTTCTCCATCCCACGTTTTGAGTGGAATGGTGTGGTTTAGGGTTTCCTTAGCCTGGTTTGGTTTAAGATTTTTGTTGATTGTTGAGTCCACTGAAATTCAGTGTAGCGGAGATGATTTGCAATCATGCTCTCGTAATAAGGTAGCCCTGCATGCGACTTCTAAGCCCAGATATAGCCCTTGTACCATGAGGGTGTCCTTTTGGTATAATGGTTTATATCTGTAGCATCCATTTGAGAGGGTGCTGGTTCAAACCCCACTAGTTAGACCTGTTTAGGAGCCTGCCATCAGGCTCCTAAACAATGCATAGGAGATTATAATCATGGACTACCTCATATAACTGTACTACCTCATATAACTGAACCCGACTGTTACATTTTCAGTTTGCACATGCATAATTGCACTGCTTACATTTGCACTGTTTTATTATTATTATTGTTGCTTTTTTATTATCACATACTGCCTTAAATTTTGTTATCTTGTACATTTTGTTTAGTATATATTGTATATTTTTTAGTATTGTACATTTTACATTGGTTGGCATTCTGCGGACAGCAAAGCAATTTCATTGTACAGGGAAACATGTTTTCTACTGTGCATATGATAATAAACACTTTGAATCTTGAATCTTGAATCTAGATCAGCATATCTGCACAGGTGGCAGGTAAAGCTCATGTCCAGGCAAGGAAAATATAGTAATCAACTTGAAAGCTAAATGATAAGCTAAAAATATTCACAGTATGTGATTGTCTTTTCATTAATGTGCGACTAAGCAAATTTGCCTATTTTACTGAATTTTCTGACTTTACTTTGATGTGGCATGTTATCAAACATGTATTAAACAGACAGTGCTACGTTTTGTTGTGACAATAGGATTTAATGTTACTGTACCTATGTCAGTTGTTTGTGTGTGGAGCTAGGGGCAGGATCTTCCCTATTCCCTCATTTTTGTTACACAAAACACACGCAAATCCCAGTAGGAATCATCACAGATTAAGCCTTTACATTGGATACCTTTACATCTCACTCCTGTTGTAATGACACCACCACTCTGTCCCCAGTAAGAAAGGGAACCGGCTTCACATAGAGAGACAAATGGGGGTAAATCACGGAATATAATGTTTTTCACACCCCGTCACGCAGGTATCGTTTTTCACACGATGAGGAGTGAAAGGTTATAAAACTAGATACCTGCAGTTGTAACTCAGTAAGTCAGTATGATGACAACTATTGATAAAGGGCACAGCCATGACACACCTAGTCCCTTTGGACCACCAGGAGTCAAGGTACAGGTCTGAGATTCTCATGTCTGCATCCATTGTCTTTATATAGCAGTAAAAAGGGCAAACCCAAAAATAATTGCATTGTTGTTGTAGCCTATTACATTACACAAATACGACAGTAATATATCATGCATTGTGATAGTTCACACACATAGGTATACATTCATATACACTCACCGACCACTTTTGTTAGGAACACCTGTCCACCTTCTCATGGTGGGGGTGGTGTAATGGTGGGGGGAATGTTTTCTTGGCACACTTTGGGCCCGTTAATACCAATCAATCATCACTTGAATGCCACAGCCTATTTGAGTATTGTTGCTGACCATGTGCATCCCTTCTTGGCCACAATTTACCCATCTTCTAACGGCTACTTCCAGCATGATAATGCACCATGTCACAAAGCAAAAGTCGTCTCAAACTGGTTTCATGAACATGACATGGCGTGTTCTTCAGTGGCCTTCCCACTCACTGGATCTGAATCCAATAGAACACCTTTGGGATGTGGTAGAACGGGAGATTCACAGCTTGAAAGTGCACCTGAAATCTGCAGGAATTGCGTGATGCAATCATGTCATTATGGACCAAAATCTCAAAGGAATGTTTCCAACATCTTGTGGAATCAATGCCATGACGAATTGAGGCTGTCTTGAGAGCAAAGGGAGGCCCTACCCAGTATTAGTACAGTGTTCCCAATAAAGTGCTCAGTGAGTATATTATGGATACATTCAATACTGTGCTGTTCAGAAAGTCAATGGAAGTGTATGTGTGCGTCACCACCATCAATTTTACAATTGGCATGTCACTTTCTACAAGCAATATCTCCTTCTGAAAAGAGTTGGAAAGATGATGAAGTGAAACCATTTGTTTTATGTAACCATTTATTTGTATAAAAGTAGACCAATACAAGTTGTTAATTTCATAATCAAAAGCATAATAACACTGATCTCAAATAGTGAGGTGCCATTAATGAAGGGTAGGGTTTCTATCCAAACAGAAAACATGGATTTTGTTTTGGCATGATAAGGGGTTTTCTCTGTTCAGTGAGTTTGGGTTGGGCTCCATGTTTCTTAAAGATTTCAATTTCATCAAATATTCATTATGGTAAAAGAGTTTTGGGGTTTTCACTGGAGGTATCTTGCATGTACTTACAATAGCTGTGAGCTTTCCATGGAATATACATTTCTGTTGAGTAAATCATAGGATATTTGAGTGAAAGCTATATTTTCCAGTGGGATCTTCAATACTTCAAACAGCGTGTGTATGAGCTGTAGATGGTTCGGTCTATCCACCGGCGGAACTTTGACACTGCTGTGTAAACTCCTGGAAACTTGGCATCGCCGCAGCCATTGCCCCAGGATACCACGCCATAGACACGCCCCTCACACACCAGTGGCCCTCCGGAATCCCCCTGGAAATGACGAGACCACACTCTCACTCAATTACCATGTTTTTCTCTCTCACGGGCAGAGAGTGTTGAAATTAACTTACTGTTGAAGCAACCACACCATACAACTGTTTTAGAGAGAATGAGATTCGGAATTACCATTCCAGAGTTGCCGTCAATTCTGTGACATTAATTAAAGTGGACATGGAGTTTGATTTCACAACTGCTGTATTTCTATGATCGGCATGTTTCTATATCCAGTTCTGTTCCAGAACTCATAGTATTCAACATTCACACTTAGCTCTAGTGGGTATGGTACCTTGCATGCATCCTTGCCCCCTGAGTTGTACCCCGCACAGATCATATTGGTGCTGATGTTTCCATTGAAGGACTCTGTGCTGTTACACTTGGCCGTAGAGACGATGGGTAGTTTGACTGTCCGTAGGGTGGGGGGGATCTGCCCCCCTCCCAGACTGGTGTAGCCCCACCCTGAGACCTGACACACATGTCCTGCAGTCATGCTGGTGCCCTGCCTGGGGAGGGGGGCCAGGGACACGTAGCTGTTCATCGCCATAGGGGCCCTCAGCTGGAGAGGGTAAAAACACACAGGAAGAGGATGAGGGAGGAGAGAGGGAGTGTTAACAGGCACAGTAGGTGACCACAGGTAATTAGATAAGGACGTTCAGTTCAGATCACTAATGGCATACTGTAAGTTCAGTTCAGTAACAGTTACAGCACCAACATGATAAGTAGCCACGTCATAACTGCAGGTACTTACAGTACAAGCCCATTACAGGGTAATTCAATTTCTACAGTCATTCTACTGGTAATAACTCTGGCATAAGTTATATGCAATGTAAAGTATGGTTATCCTGCAGCATCCTGTACCTTAATGAGCATGATGTCAGCGTTGTTTGTGCTCTTGTTGTATAACGGATGAGGGATGAGCTTGTGGGGCTTTGAATACTGCTCAGTTCCCTCGTAGGAATTCAGAGAGTAGTCTCCTGCCACTATCATCATATGCTCTGCCCTAAGGGGGAGAGAGAGAGACATTAGAGGTATGTTAAAGTTTACAAATGTTTGCCAATATTCTTCAGAAGTGGGAAAGGGACATTATGAGTGTGTTCAACATTTAAAGTAGTAATGAGACATCTGTGTGTTACAACTTCTCAAATGTTTGCAACATCTGCTCAATTTATACCAATTTGATGCTTTAAGAATACTTTCCTAACCGAGGTAAGGTGACGTTTTGTAACAGTAGTTCTGCACTAGGCCATCGGACACCAGTGTGCATGTGTCTGAGAGGGTACTGTACAATGGCTCACTGTGTGAGAAGCTGGGACAGTATGACACTATCTAACTCCGTTTCCTGCACTCACACCTGACAAGATGACATCTGGCCATGTAACACACACGCTCAAATTACATGCCAAGGTTGCCCTGCTGAAGCCAAGGGTCTCTGACTGTTTGACCTCTCAACACTCAGTGAGGTTGCTAACAAGTCATGACTAAGGCAGCGTCTACTGAAGGTTGCAGTCTAGTTATAGTTTGGAGACTCATGCTTTTTAGACATCTGCTTCAACATCTGCTTGTATGAACTTGTGTGTGCATACATACGGTATATAGTATGAATATCGTTCAATTACAGTTACTTTGTACAGAATAGTTTATCACAACAAAATAACCATTTTTTTCGGTTAGGTGCTGTACAACCTCTTTATATTGACTGACTTACCCAATGTTACAGTGTGCTGCAGTCATCACCCAGTACTTATGCACCAGAGATCCCCCACAGAAGTGTTGTCCTTTGGTGCTCTGCAGTGACACGATGTATTGGATGGAGTTTGGGCCCGGGGCGTAGCCACCCACTATACGCCCCTGCATGAGCTCCTGACCTGCATGGAAAAACAAAAACTGTTATTAGAATGACAGGCGGAAAACGGGTTGTCACCAGTGGAAATGTTTGGAAATAACTAGTACTATATATACTGTACAGAAGGTTGGAGTAGTGCTCCATGTCAATAAAATAGAGTGTGGCCTCAAAAGTGCAGTTACTTTCCTAATAATATGATCTGCTTCACGTTGGGCCTAACAACGCCCCTCAGCTGTGACTTTATTCACAATAAGGCACGGCCTCTCATGCCTTATTGCTTTTTTACAACGGTTACAAAACAAAATAAAGAATTATGAAAAGAAAACAATGTCTTAAGTATTTGCCAGGTAGTTTCTAGATTGTGGTAGTTACATAGCTGTTACTTTATCAGGGAATAAAGCATGGCTTCAAACACCTCATGGCAAATCATGCTTGTTCTGATCAAACCGCTGTATAATTAATTAATAAGGCACAAGAAGTCGAGTGTTTTGTGACAGATTGTGGTAGTTTATGCTTTGCACTCAGAAATATAGTTCTCAAAACCACTGTCAGCTAATGTGATAAACAAATCTTCGTAATTACAGTGTTTGCGCAGGGATATTACTGTAATATATGGTAAATAGGAAAAACATGTCATAGCTGTTACTTTATCAGGGAATAAAGCATGTCTTCGAACGCCTCAATCACAAGTCTTGTTCTAATCAACCCATTGTATAAAACATAATTAAAACTTTGAAACTAAAAATGTTGATCTCATGGATGGTCAATCCTTGCCTCCACACTGTAGCTCTGTCTATGAAATTGAGAGTGGTTACATTTATCCATCCCCATCTCTCAGCTTTTTACCAAAAAAGTGGTGGGGAGCCGCTTTGTGGTTGTTTGAATTACAGATTACTCCTTTAAGTCAAGAGACCTGTACTACTGAGAACCAACATTGTAAAACACAAAGAACTAAGCACGAATCCCTTCCACGGCTATTGACTTCACCTAACCATTAGTGGTTTTCTGTCACCAGTGATGCAAGCAGCAAGAAAGGTAATCCAATATTGCCTGACCTTCTAGTATCTCCTCCACCTCACCCTGGGCTTTGAAACAGTATTGAGGGCTCGACAGTACACAATACTGAGAAGATAAGAAGGATAGTCTTTTTTTTTTATAGGCAGGCTATGATATGAGTTATTCCAGTTCAGAAATTACATTCTATGCATTACTACTGCACAGTACATTTGTACAAATGTACAAATTTGTACATTTGAATTTACACATTTTTTATTTGATCACTATGTTGTGGACTATTGCTCCTAAGAACTACAACACCTTTAAACAGGTAGATTCAACCTTGACAATAATCCACATCTTGTGTTGATGGTGGAATTCTACATACGGGGCCAGAATGAGAGCAGAGTTTTGTACATTCTGTACGGGCCCAATTACGGGCCCGATCTCTGCTTTGGTTTGATATGTTTAGATGTCTGATCAGTTAGTCATAACACCTTAAACTGCACAGGCGAATGCCACATACCAAAAGAAAGGTGCGGATCTTGACTTTCGATAGATGCCATAATATCTTTGTTTCGGTGAGGGCACAAACAAATTTGTGCCCTCACATTCCCCTCTCCAGACGCTCTGAATACTCGAAGAATATTACAGAACATACACATATTTGGTACTGGTTGAAACAGGACAGTCTATTGGTTTTAAGTAGCAGGTCAGTGTTGTTTTCTGTGAAAGTCCTTTTTTTTTTTTTTTTTTTTTTAAACAACAAACATGTCATAACAGTCACCGTACAGGTCTCTGTGTTTGATCAGACAAACTATTAGCTATGTATTAGGTTGTTCTAAACATATCTAGCATAGTTTGTTGTCATCAGACAAGGATTGAGTGAGTGAGCTCTCTAAATGTGCAACAGGTCACTCCATCGAAAGAGCGCTGGGAACGATGTTCTCTGTGTTGAACCCAGGAGGCTGAGGAAAACCGGACAGGCTTGTAGCCAATGAGAGGGGTGGGGGTGTGGCTTCCAATCAGGAGGCTTAAAGGTGATTATTGTTCATACTACTGTGCTTTGTTGTATATAGTTGATGTATGTGTTGCTGTTGTTTGATAGTCATGCAGAATGTTATACAGTTGGGTGGATTGATAGGTTTTACTGATTTTATTATGTGCTTTGCACATTTCTTTTCTAAAGTAAAGCATTTGGACACTTTGGAGAGATTTCTGGACACCTGGAGAGGTTTCAAGGGAACCACTCACAAAAAGCTGTATAACTTCTGTTCTGTTAGCAGTAGCAACACAATTCTTTTGCACACATGTTATTGACAAGTTGCTGAGGCACTGTGAAGTGTTCAGCTCTTGTGACCTATAGTAGAGTTGTCAATGTTCTGTGGAAGATGACTTTGAAAATGACAAAATACATTTTGGATATTTTATTTGCACTTTGTCTCCTTGTCATGTGTAGTATATTATTCGGAACAATGATCTGAGCATATCCACACAAACGTCAAGGTGTTACCTATCAAATGGCATGCTTTTGCATCTGATCATCATATTTCTAATGTTATAAGCAGTTTAGTTTGGGTATATTTTCTTTTGATGGAAATTTGTCAAATAGGGCATAGAGCTTAAGAGGTTAAAGAACAATCACGTCTTATATAAACCATCTATCAACCTACTTAATAAGTCATAAGTATTATTTATAGAAGTCGTAATAGGTTATAGAGATGCAGCTATAACCAGAAAGACAGGTAGTGACAACAAACAAGCACAAGCAACGCAATATAGTCCTGTATTTTGTATAAAACACAAAAACATATACTTAGTTCTGGGATGCAAAACATCAGCCTATCAAACATTGAATGTTAGATGGGAAAAGGTATACTCACAATTGGCTGCCATGAGCTCCAAAGCCACACAGCACAGACACACCAGCAGGCTCATGACAGGACAGTGGGGTTGAGCAGCTGTATGTTCGACTGGACTACAGTACAGTACAGTAGCCTACAGTAGGAGTCCCTGGCCACACCTTCCCTTCTGATTCCTAGTAACAGAGGAGAAATCTCATCAGTGCCCATAATCAGGTTTCCAAAAGTTCAGATTTCAGTCTCCACGGCCACACTGTCCGGATCTAACAATATAGGATTGAGAGAGGGCAACAAAGTGCACCTTCATAAATGGTCCCCCTCCACAGAGGCCCTTACATAGTTGCCATGGTGACACGCAGTGCTTGCTCATCTATATCTCATGTCCTGTGTCATCGGTTAGAGCATCGCAGAGTTGAAGGTTTCAATGGACCCACTGTGTGTGTGTGTGTGTGTGTGTGTGTTTGTGTGTGTGTGTGTGTGTGTGTGTGTGTGTGCGTGTGTGTGTGTGGGGATTAACTCACATCGACAAAAATGTATTTCTTAGGGGCATACAGGCACAGTACAGTAGCAAAACTGTATGTTTTACTATGGTAACATGAAGGTAAATAATATCAGAATATCTACTAACATTGACCACACAAGTCAAGTCAAGTCAAAGTTTATTGTTTATAAGCACAGGATACAGTTATAAATTGTACAATGAAATGCTTACATTGCCAGCTTCCTCTCAACAGTGCAAATATCAGAATGTAAGAATAAAAGTACAATAATAACACGATAGACAATAAATCTAATCGGCATAAGTGTAAAAAAGGCAATAAGTGTAAGATAAAGTAAGCAATACAGTACAGTAATAGTATAGCAGCAGTGATGGTAGTGAGTGTAAGTGTGTGTATATACTGCGTGCGTGCGTGCGACATGTTGAATACTGCAACCTGAGCATCACACACCATTGTTGGAGAATCTCTCTTGACCTCTCCTTGTCCCACATTAAGATGGAACTGAATAATTGATGTTTCACCCCAAAAAAAGGGATTCCTCCACAAGGGTAAGGTGTTTCCTGACCAAGGCCTACGCTTCCCTAACAGTCACTCATATAACCCAATGAGAGGTCTCCTCATTGATGATCCCCCACTGGGTTAAGCACCACTTGCTAGTGCCATCTCTTATAGGCAGACCTCGAGCATTTGCTTGGTCATGCCTGGAGTGCCAGGTGGGCGGGATTTACACTTTTAAGACAATTCTATTGGTTCCATTGTGTCAGGCAAAATCAATCAAGCACAGGTAAGTATTTGAACCCAGGTCTGCTTATAAGGTTTAGGAACATTTTCTCCTATCATCATCATGAATAGGGCAAGATAGAATTCTTTACAGTATTTTCATACCTGTACTTGAACAACCTCCCCATAGACTCTGACTGTCTCTATTCACAAGTAAGTACACGTAAGTGGTAGATTGGTGCCAACTGAGGAATTTCACCTCAGAAATACAACTCTGTCTATTTGACGACGACAACACAGCACATTTGAGGCAAACACACTGTTCCAATGGCAATGCCAGCATCTCAGAGGGCGGAATGCTATACATAGCTCTCCATTGTTGTGTATATGTGTGTCTTGTCACATGTGTCCCACTATGACTGCTTCTCATGGACTCCCCGTGCAGCTCTCTCTGCTGTTGAATGCGATTCATGTGATTCACGTGACACACACATCCTGTTTGGGACTGTAGCTCAGTTCTCCAGGGGGTGAGGAACACACTATTAACTTTCACCCTCACTGTACAACACCTTGGGGAGCACAACAACATGCAAACTGGGAGTGCCTATCCACCCACCAGTTTGTGTTTTAGCCGTGATGGGAACTGAAGACAGGGAAGAGACTAATGGTAGTGTTAGGGTGTCCAAAGGGATGGGAGGGGGGGGGAGGGAAGTCACTGGATGACTGTGCTAGCACAGACAAAACTTGTGATATCTAAAATGATCCATTCAAATGATACAAATCCATTAAAGGGGATCTGGGATTGGTACATCCATGTTTGGACTTTTATGTCAAATGAATGATATGGCCATTGATTCTTGAAGAATATAACTTATAAATGTCTCATGAGCTTAGTTTAACTGTTTTACCCCATCAAAACCCAAAATATCATCTTGTTTTACCCCATTGTGTTACCCGTGAACGTCTGAAGAACCAGATTGACGGCACACAGGGAAGGTGGTGGGGTTTAGCCCAAAGCGTATTTAATAATAAAAGGGGAAAAGGGGTAGGAGAGAGAAGGATAATCCAATAGAGAGTAGTCCAGGGTCGGTCCAGGGTTCGGCAGGCAGGCGGGTAGTCAGATGAGCAGAGGTTCGGCAGGCAGGCGGGTAGTCAGACCAGCAGGGGTCAGGCAGGCGGGTAGTCAGACAGGCAAGGGTCAGGTAGGCAGGCGGGTAGTCAACACTGGAATGGGCTAGGTCCGTGGAAGGTACCAGAGGTACCAGAGGGCCGGTCAGGGAGAGGGACTGTAACACATTGCTTGTAAACAATGCAATTGTAAACAAGTGTACAGTAGCTATGAAGCAAAATGTTTATTCATAAACGTTTTACTATGACACTTGTTGTCTCTGTTTTACAGTGCTGTGTCCCTGTTGCGCACAGGGAGGGCTTTTCTCTTGGTGTGATCACCTTCTTTGACCAAAGAGAAAATGTATTTGGGCATCATTAGACTACTAACTCTATTGATATAAGACACCTTTACTTCAAACTCAAATTTCACCAATAGGCTAAAATATTTTCACAGGCTAATTATTTGGTTGCAGATACGACTGGCTAGAAATCTAGGTTACACAACTCTGGTTTTCGTATGAATATTAAAGTTTTGGTATTCAATTATGCTGCATAACAGACACTCACAAAATATTATTCACAAATTATGTAATAGTAGGCTATAGGCCTACTGCATTAGGCCTACTGCATTAGGCTACACTCCTACAGCTTCGTAGTCAGACTGAAAAGTTACCGGAACGTGTAGTGCTTATTTGACTCTATTATCAGTTGCTTCTTACAGCTTTGCGTTGATTTCTCAAAATATTATTCCCAAATTCATTAGGCTGTAGGTCTATCGCATTAGGCTAGCTCTCCACATTACACCCTATTATGATGTTTTTAATGATGAATCAGCATCACCTCGAAATGCTAAACAATCTATATGGCAAGACACATCTTTCATCATAGTTTAGTCAAAATTGGTCCAATATACAGTAATTTCATGAATGCCACATCTGTATTGCAAGACCCATTATTCACCCAAGTTACATCAAAATTGTCCCAGTGGTGTCGGAGAAAAAGCGGTGACATACCAACGGACAGAGACCAAATCATTTTGTTGGTGGGGGACAATAATGCTTCAAAATGTGATTAAAACTATCATTTTGATTTTATTTGAGCATAAACATTTCGCCAACCCCACACCTCAGTTGTGGGAGACGCTTTGATGTTATTCGAATCCCTGATTGCCCCTTTAAGTGGGGGGACTGACCCAAGATCAGCATCAGGGGGCAACATCACCCTAGTACCTGTATCTATTTGCTGTAGAAAGCTACGCTGTAATCCCATTGTGTCTGGCCAGGCCGAAATGTGGAATAAACAAAGTGTCCTGTTCTGTCCATGATCCCCATTCAGATCTTTACCAATTCAACCTCCATCTTGGATCACAATGGGAATTGAAACTGATATACAAACATCAATTAATATAACCCCACAGTCCTATGCACTCCCTCCCATAACAAATCAGCAACTATCCTACAGCCACAAACAAACACCACGTCAGTAGACCATTGTATCCCTTGGCGACATCTTAAATTTCACCTCCCCAAAGATTCACTTTCCTTCCCATAAATAAGAAGACTATGAATGCCAGGGCACAAATCAAAGGCGTGCCAATTCCAAAGAAATGGGGGTATAATAATGAAGGGAAGATGGCTGCCTTTTGTCATGTACTAGGTCAGTGTCTTTGTGTCCCTCGCTTCATCTCATTCACAGATATGGTTTATGGTGGACAATAACGGTAGCAGTAACGTGAGAGCAGCTTTGGTTACAATATAAAAGGCGGGGAGAGAGTTCTCAGGCCTGTTGTCTGGGTGTGTGAGAGGTTTGTGTGAGGAGTGTGTGTGAGAGGTGAGAGTGTTTGGCTGACTGTCATCAGGGTGAGTATTATAACAATGCTTCGGACTGAGTTGATAAGATATACTAATGGGGCACTTTTTCGTCTTTGGTTATTACATTTTAGAAAAGATAGGTTTTCGGTGCACATGTATATCAAAATAGGTTTGCAGAATTGTTAATAGAACTATATTGTATTGAAAAGAAACTGTGGCTAGCCTATCACCATTACACAAATATTACATGTGTTATGTGGTTAAGTGATGGATCAATTAAGGATAATTGTTAAATTCATTAGAATGAATTATCCATAACTGTACAAAAAGGGCCATATGGCAAGCTATCAGTAATTTCAGTGTATTTCAAGGTACCCAAAACTGATGGGACAGATTTATCAAATGTCCAAATTAAGCACTCATGTTTGTATGTGGTCGACAATCCTTTGCATGCAATAACTGCCTGAAGTCTGCAACGCATTAACCCCACCAGACACTGGGTATCTTCTCTGGTGATGCTCTGCCAGGCCTGTACTGCAGCCATCTTCAGTTGTTGTTTGTTTTGATGATGTTTTGCCTTAAGTCTCCTCTTCAGCAAATGAAATGCATGTTCAATAGGATTTAAATCTGGAGATTGACTTAACCAGTCAACAACTTTCCACTTGTTGGCCCTGAAAAACTCACTAGTTGCAATGGTAGTATGTTTTGGGTCATTGCCCTGCTGTATGATGAAGCGCCGTCCAATGACTTTGGAATTCATCCTGCTTCTGCCGTCAGCAGTTACATCATCATGGAAGACAAGTGAGCCAGTTCTTGTGGAAGCCTTACATGCCCAAGCCATAACAACCCCTCCATCGTATTTTATAGATGAGGTGGTATGCGGTGGATATTGGGCAGTTCCTGTTTTTTTTCTCCACACTTTACTCTTGCCATCACTCTGGTACATATTCATCTCTGCAGGCTCTTTTTGCATCTTGCAGTGTAAGTCTTCTGCGGATGGTAGTCTCTGACACAATCACGCCTACCTCCTGGAGAGTGTTCCTGATTGTTTTGGGGGTTACCATAGTGAGCATTCTTCGGTCATCCACTGTAGAAGTCTTCCTTAGCCTACAAGGCCATTGGCGATTTTTGAGCTCACCAGTGCTTTCTTTCCTTTTAATGATGTTCCTTAACTGTTGATTTTGGTAGGTTTTGGCTATTTTTCTGATTGATTTGTTCTGATATTTCAGCCAAATAATGGCTTCCCTTGACTTTCATTGACATCTCTTTGGTCCTCATGTTGACAGACACCAACAGCAGACTCCAAAGGCAAACGCAAAGCCTAGAATCAATATCAGACATTGAGAGCTCTATTATGACTGCACAAATGATGTGACGGAACACACCTGACAAACCAGAAACACCTGTCAAGCCAATTGTCCCATCACTTTTGGGTACCCTGAAATAGGGGGACTATGTATAACAAGTGTTGTACTTCTGAATGGTGGAACCAATATGTACACAAATACCATCAAATAAAAGCTGAGAATCTCTACTTCAATCCCATAATAATGGTTTGATTTCCAGATCCAAACCTTTGGAGTGTAGAGCCAAAATAAGAAGAAATGCTTCACTGTCATATTGGTAATGAATACCAATCAAATAAGACAAGATAAGATACATTTCATGGTCTTGGATGGGTGTCTTGGACATCATGTGCTTGTTTGTGAATGTCTGTGCGATGATGGCTGTTAGTAAACTATCTTTCTGTCTCCAGACAACCATGACAGAATCATGTTACCTATCCCTGGTCTTACTGGTCATCCTCACCATCAGAGGTAAACAACAAGTGTGTGTGTGTGTGTGTGTGTGTGTGTGTGTGTGTGTGTGTGTGTGTGTGTGTGTGTGTGTGTGTGTGTGTATGTGTATGTCTGTGTGTGTGTGTGTGTGTGTGTGTGTGTCTGTCTGTGTGTTTGTCAAGTAATCCGTTTTTGTCCTGTAGCATATATATCTTGAGATGTTATGTCATCTGATTTCTTGTGCTGTTGTGCACATGTTGTATTCGGGTCAGTGTATATAAAAAGGACATTTTTCATTTCCACTTCTCTCCCTCTTTCTCTTCGACTCTGCATGACACTGAAATAGAAATGATTTGGCAGATTTTTGATCCAGCGGTCTCTCTACTCTTTACTGACTATTCCTTCACCCCCCCCCCCTCTCCTTCTCTCTCTCTCTCTCTCTCTCTCTCTCTCCCCGCTCTCCCCGCTCTCCTCCTGTTGTCTCAGGTGCATATGGGCAGAGGATCATCGGGGGTCAAGAGGTGGAGCCGCACTCCATTAAGTACCAAGCCTCCCTTCAGTATAAGTCCAGCAATCACCATTTCTGCGGTGGCACCCTCATACACCCACAGTGGGTGGTGTCTGCTGCTCACTGCTGGAAACCGTGAGTACTACAGCTATTATTAAACCTCATAGCCGAGTGTCCCCACAACAGGGCCCTGTTCAAATACTTGGAAATTACCGCATACTTCCTTAAAGAAATTATGAAAGGACGGTTGGATTGGTGGAATCATTGTTTTCACTTCTCCAGTCACGCATAGATAAAAGCGATTGCCTCAAGAATTCGAGGAAGGGATGATGCATGTGTACAGACAAGAAATGAGATATCATGGCAGACGCATGAGAGTGACTAAAGATCAATACCAAGAACATGCGCATTAAAATCATTGACCTAAAGTACAATATGAAAACAACATAATTCTGCTTCCCTGCTAATGTGGAGTGAATCACCTCAGATTTAAATTCTTGCCATAGACTCACTCTAGACTCCAGATGATTGAAGTGATTGGTACGGGTTTCCAAATTGTCTGCTGACCTCTTTCTCCGTGGTCCACAGGAACCACCTGATCAAAGTGGTGCTGAGTGAACATAGCCTCTCCAAAAAGGATGGCTTTGAGCAGATGTTCAACGTCTCCAAGGTCATGGTTTACTACAGCTACAGCTACAGAAGCTTTGACAGTGACATCATGCTGATCAAAGTATGGCCATCTTAAATGCTATGGATGGTAGGCTAGGCTACATGTTGGGAAGAAGCCTTTGCTCTTGGGGTGTTCTCACTGTGGGGTCTGACAGCTTCTATGTCAGCTATGACTCCTGTGTGGGTGACTGTTATCAGATATGATGTTCTGGTCTGATGAATGAACTGTGACTATTTTGATCAGGTTCCCCTGTGTTGTCCGTTGCTAAAACTGACAAAATTACACAATCATAAGTTTTCCATCTCATTGCTTAATTTCTTTGGCCTGGGGCTGTTGTTAAGCACTTTGTGACAAATGTGTTCTTTTGTTCTATTTCTCAATGAAAATGTATTTATTTTATCTCCCGCCCTCAGCTCGATCGGCCTGCCAACCTCAACGCCTATGTCCAGCCCGCCACCCTCCCAGACACCAACACGCCCCCGTTGCAGCGGGGAACAACCTGTATGGTGAGCGGCTGGGGGGTGACCCATATCAACAGCTACCAACTGTCCCCCGTGCTGAGAGCAGTGTATGTGGATGTCATCACTCACTGTCAGTACTACTACTACTTTAAGATATCTGAAAACATGGTTTGTGCCGGATCACGTTTCGGAGGGAAAGACTCCTGTCAGGTGAGAGATCTGAGTTTGTAATCCTCAGTATATGCCTAGGAGAGTGTAGTGGATATGGTTCAGTGATGAGTAATCTTAATCTCACACTGGAAATCTTCTATTATTAGTGAATGTATAGGCTTTAGCTCATAGGGCTAACATGGTATTGAATTGTGCACCAGGTGAGGCTGATGCAGGCAGAAATCATAGGACGGGCTCATTGTAATGCATGGCATGGAATCAGGAGTCTTCATTCCATTCCATGCATTAAAATAAGCCTGTCCTCTGATTTCTGCCTCCATCAGCTTCCCATTGTGCAAAATCGAACAAATGATTGAAAAGTGCACCTGGCCATCTAATAATCAATGGCAAAATATATTTGTATATTTGAATACTCATAGAAAGTGACTCTTGATCCTGGCTCTCTGTTTGTGTACCAGGGCGACTCTGGGGGGCCCCTCATCTGTAATGGCAACTTTGAGGGCATTGTTTCCTGGGGCATCAGCTGTGCCAACCGCTACTACCCAGGCGTATACACCAAAGTCAGAAACTACCTCCGCTGGATCAAATGGATCATCGAGAATAACAGCTAGTTTATTTAGTTTACCGAATCCCCTTTATAGGGGAACTTTTTCAATGACGTACACTAAGCTAACTGAACTAGCAACTAGCTGCTGTCATGGCACAGGTCTCCATTGTATAAGAGACTATTTCATCGCAATGACATCACTTGTATAGACAAAGAATATATAAAGGGTATAGAAACTGGATGTTCCACAAGGTTTGCTGTTTCAGGAATTATACTATAACAATAGCTGTGAATATACAGTATAATATAACCTTGCCTTGGTAACCACCGATAGTGTTATCAGCCTTTAGAGAGGTGATCAACCCAGGGTTCAGTAATCTAATGAAACATATTTACAGATACCTCCAACCTCGTGTTTGTACATACAAAAGTGAACTTTTCCACTCATTGAGAAATACCAGAGGGTTGGATGGTATGACTCAGTTGCTGTACCAAACATTGAAAAAATGCTCCTCTTATGTGTAAGAGACATGAAATCTTGAGCAACTACAGGGGAATATCACTGTGACGTATTATGATTGATAATTATGTCATAGAATTTCCTTGTAAATGGAAACCATTTGTTATGTTGTTGAATCATCTTGTAGACACTGACACACTGCCTCACTCATAAAACATTCTAGCATTTCACAATTTCTCTGGTGCTTTTTGTTTCTCTAGCTGCTTTTCCACTGACCCACAAGGCAGTAAAATAATAAAGATACATATTTTCCCAAGGTGTGTCTTTACTAATTTGTTAGGAAAACATCACTTTTTACCATCATAAACTTTGCTCTATGAACACTGTCTATTTAAGAGAAAATGATTAAGGTAACACAACACACCCTATCTCATACAAGTCATCATTATGTAACTGTGTAGATCGTCTACTTTCACTCCCCCCGCTCCCCTCGCCCCTAACACCCACCTCTCCACCCCCACCCCTTCAGGACCATCCCGCTCCCACCCCACCTAGCCAGTACAACAACCAGTACATCTGAGGGAGGATGTCCCAGCAACACGGATTGGCTACAGAAACACACCTACCCCTCCTATCGATTGCAACACAAACTTATATTTTGATCAGAAGTTAGAGGAACTCAACAAGATCAGACACACATACACACACCCTCACAAACTAACAGCTAACATGGGAGACCTGAAACTGAGACGGGAGATGATCCATGGGAAGGAGCTGAGTTCGCTCCAACACCCAGCAGGGGTACCCCATGAGGACGAAGGGGTTAAGGGCCTTATCCACCACTCCCTGGAGGCCAAGGAGTTTGCCTACTGCCCCTACAGCAAGTTCAGAGTGGGGGCTGCCCTCCGAGCCCATGACGGCAGGGTGTTCACAGGTGAGGAGCTGCGTTTGACAGGGTTGTAATGTTGTTAAGTGTACAGGTCAATGGTGAATTTATAAACCTGTACCACAGAGGTATACTGTATTTATTCTTATTCTCTGTTATAGGGAATTCTAGCCAAAGTGTGACAAATGTCTTGTGTATGTAGATGTTCAATAGGATGCCTCTCTAACCAGTATGCTAAGGAGGTTGACTGACTACTAGTCATATAGTCTGTGACGATAATGTGAAGCCTGGTCCCCATATCAGGGAAGTAGAAGCAAAGGTATGTGAAGGAGCAAGTAGGGGATGTACAGCATAATTTGACCAGAGCCATATAACCAGAGCATTGATGTCATTATCAATGTTCTGTGGAACTGGAAGATGATTCACATGTGTTCCCTGGAGTCAGTATTGCTGACGAACTGCTAAAGATCTCTATAGCACACAGTTAAAGCATGAGAATCAGTTATATCATGAGAATGTTTAACTCAAGACGTTCTCTCAGATGTTAAGTTAGAATGCACATGGAATGAGAATATCTATGATCATAGCTGTCACCTTTGTGTTGCATAGCCATGTTAATGATTACCTAACAGCACCGCAGACAGACTCATCCAAACCTATCCAAAAAAAAAAGCCATGTCATCTCCTTGGTTTAAACTTTTATATAACTTTTATATAAACTGAAAATACTTTAAATCAGTGCCTTAAAAGGATATCTGTTTAGTGTTGATATTGGCAAATTGAGCCCTCAATCCAGCCTTGAACTGCAGTGACATTTTGTGCGTCATTGAGTGTCAACACAGTAGGCTACATCTGTCACACTGTCAGGTGACTCAAATAGTGACCAACATGTCTGACTCTGTTACGTAAAAGGATGCTTCCTGTTTGTAATAGCCTTGATTCCACATTTCAGGGACAATTATCAGGGCAAGCTACCTTTTAAGCATTGAGGGAATGTGAGAACATAGGACTTTGTCTCAACTCATCCTCACAAAGGCAAGTGTTCCTAGTCTCAGAAGGCTCAGACCTCTTGGCAGAGGCTGTAGTGTGCTTGCCTTGCCTACATGGAGCTCTAATACCATCTTGGAGGGGAGGTCTTATCTCCAGTTCTGCTTGCTTTCTCTCCCTCGTCAGGGTGCAATGTGGAAAATGCGTGTTACAACCTGGGGGTGTGTGCAGAGAGGAATGCCATCTCCAAAGCAGTCTCAGAAGGCTACAGGAGCTTCAAAGCCATTGCAATCTCCAGGTACTGTTCTGCACTGGTTTTCATATGTTTATGTTCAGATTTATTCAACCCCAGCTCTGGCTGTAGGCCTATCCCTGATAAACTCATTAATTCGTTTATCTTAATGAAGTGTGCTTGAGGTCTTTGGTCATAAAGTTGTTAACTGTTATTACACTTTATTTTTGAACAGCATCTGTCATAAAGTGACTTACTCAAGTGTAAACCCATCTCCTTACGACTGTGCCTCTCCAATGCTGACCTCTGGTGTCAATGAAATGTTATGACATTTGTTGTTATCTTATCCAATTGTCTGATTCATAGAGAGTGAGTATGAATTGGCTAAAGACTCACTGTTGTGAAGTATTATCTCATGTTATCTATTTGTTTGCAGTGACTTAAATGACCAGTTCATCTCCCCATGTGGTGGCTGCAGGCAATTCATGAGAGAGGTAATACATCTATATAAAAACTATTAAACGGTCAAACATCTAGGTAATACAACTACAGTATACTATAATTGTGTGAAATTAACCCAAAGGGCTAATTTGAATTATGGGATCTACTCTACTCATAACATTATGGTTGCCAGCGTTAGTCACTACACAATGTAGGCCCATAGGCAACATGTTGCTGAAACAACTCATTACTTCATGAAGTTTAATGGACTGCATTACTGCTGTACAGCCTGTTATACAGTATTTCAATGTGCTTGTCTCTCTACTCTCCCTCCACAGTTTGGGGCCAGCTGGGACGTGTATTTATCCAAGCCTGACGGGTCCTATGTAGAGATGAATGTGAGTGAGCTCCTACCTCTCTCCTTTGGCCCGGAGGACCTGAACATGAAGAAAGTGTTTCATATCCATGAGTTTTAACCTGATAGCCCTGCTGTCTGGTTTATGTAGGACCCTAATGTCTGGCAAGACTGCTGATATACTTGAAGTATTGGTGCTTTTTAGGCAGGGAAAGCAAAAGGAGTAAAGTCAACTACTATGATGTTGTGAATGCATGGCTTATGTAGCATGGAGGGAAGGAGTAACACTTATAGTCAAAAGAATGTCATAGTATGTGTAGCATGAGTGAAAACTAGTTGTACACATGCGTATCTGTTTATTATAAGTTATTATCAACATTAAAAGTATGTTCATTTTAAATAAAGTTACATATTTAAGTGCATTGATCAATTCTTTATGTATTTAATAAACATGTCAAATGGATTGTTGTTTTCTTTTTCCATACTTTGTCTCAACATACGGTACAGTACTGACTCACCATGGCATTACTGTATTGATAAACCTCAACAAACTATTCATGCCTGGTATGTATTCAATACCATCACCAATACTAGTAAGAACCAAGTACAGACAAACCATAATTATATCAGTCAACAGTCTTGATCAATTTAGAAAAGATTTATTAGTGTTTAAGAAGCATGAGCAACATCAAATAAATATTGTACAGCACATCTAATCATATATTATTCACAATCTTACAAATGAACAATCTATAAAAAAATTAAATGGACAACTACTGATTCTCCCTACAGTTCAACATCTCATTAACAGTAATATCATATGTCAGATTTTGAGAAACTAATCTGGCTCAGCGAGATTACTGTAACAGTTTGAGTTTATTATTCAAAAATGTTGAACATCAATTATCAACACCAATATTGGACATGATTGACATACCAATGACACACAAACAAAAATAAAGCAGTTAGTTTATATCGATCTATCAGTTCGTGAGCAGCAAATCATTCTGTAAGGAATAACTCAGGAAGAGGCACCTTATGCAAGCATATGAGGACATGAGGATAACAATGTAGAATAAAGTAGCGTGTAAAGTAGCGGTTTTTCTTACATGCATTAAGATTCATAGTGGTTTAAGGGCCCTGTCTCAAAATGAAAGTAAGTAACAGAATAAGAAGATGGAAAGATGAAACATTTCTTCCTGATTCAGATTTACACAAATAAAAAGATAATGCAACAATTACTAAAGATAAAAAGACTAACAGGTGATATCTCCTACTAGGCAGCCAGGCCTCAGCAGCAGTGTAGCACACTATGGGGCCCTATTCACAACCTTTAACCAGGGATTTACATGACATGATTCATACGTTTTTCTTTTTTTCACAAGTTGATAGTTCTGTATTTGTATCCTAACCTCCATTCTTGCACTGCAAGAAAAGTGATATTATAGACTCATCACAAACACCTGGTAGCTGAGGTTGATTGAATATGGTCCTTGGTGCTTACTTACAACAAAGAAAAACAAACAATATACAGACAGTGCTTAACAGTGCAACGGGTAAAGTTCTCAATCCCCAAGTCTTGGTAAACAGCTCTCTATGAAAGCCCATGGCAAGATCAGTGCATTTAAAGCTGACTTTTCCTTAAATATCTCCTTAAGCAAAACAAAGGCCCTTATGATAGGGTAACTGGGGCTTCTGCATCCCATAATATTCAAAATTAACATTCTCAATCTCAATCATTGGCATCATATAATGAGACAAAAATTACCTTCAATATTTCAAAGGGCTTAAATCAGTAACCTCATTTATCTTATCATTAGGAGCCTCCTTTCCCTTCTACTTATATAAAGGCATTGCCTGGGCTCGATTCCAATCAAATAACTCAACACCTGTACTTCTACTTGGGAGACATGAAGGAATAACAAGGATCAGATTGGAATCTAACCTGGAGTTCCATGGGAGCATCTCAATTGTCTAAAGCAGATTCCTCTCCGCATGGCAAAGGCAAAAAGAGGAAGCCATCTAGAGTACTGAGATGCACCCCAGACTCCTTACCCAGGGAGCAGGGCTGAATAAGGAAGCATGACTTCACTCTACTCTAGCCCCGCTATGCCTTTACTGAGAGAGGTCAGAGGCTGCTTGGTTCAGCTCTCTGGTGAGGTGGTAGTAGTGGTGTCTAGACTGGGCCAGGCAGGGACCCTCAGCCTGGGTAGAGTGCCTTCCATTAGCCTCTCCATCCACAGCCCTAGCCGGTCCAGCTTATGGTGCACCTCCAGGCTGGTAGCCCTGGATGAGCCTCTCCCTGCCCCCCCGTCCTCCCTGGACCGTGACCGCGACCTGGACTGGGACCTGGACCTGGACCTGGATTTCCTCCTGGAACCTCCTTGGTCAAAGGAAGTCTCTCCGTTGGGGTCATCTCCGGTGAAGACAGGCTTAAAGAGGCAGAAGTACTTCTTGTTTCCGTTGAGGGCCAGGACGTGGCCTGTGAAGTCCCTGGTACGCCCGGGGGTGGAAGAGGAGTCCTCTCCATCATCTTCCTCTCCATGGCCGAAGGCCTGTGCTGCGTCAGGGACAGAGCCCAGGAGAGAGGGCATCCAATGGCAGTGCTTGTCTGCATTCAGGAAGGAGAAGTGGAGCGTCTGGGTCCTACGGGTGAATGTAGACACATTAGAATGAGCGTACAGAATGGATAATGTAACAATTTAGCATGGTATACTGTAGAAGTATATAGCACACAGACACACAAGGAGATCAGAGCATAGCCTTACCCGGAGAAGGAGTAGACCTCTTTGGCAAACTTCCTGAGCAGGGCGTTCTTAGAGGCATCGCTGAGCACTAGGACCACATTGATGTGGCCTGGCCTTAGCTTCACCAGGTTACTGATGTAGGTGATGTCTGTCAGCTCTGTCACCTCGACAAAGTCCTTCTTTGGAGGCCGACTAGGGGTGGGGGGGAGATAAGCATGTTACAGAGGCTGAAGAGGGATCTAATGCACCCCTGTGCTTATGTTCAGGCCATTCCTCCCCCATACACACACACACACACACACACACACACACACACACACACACACACACACACACACACACACACACACACACACACACACACACACACACACACACACACACACACACACAGCTGCCAGCCTGCTGGTGGGGATTCATAACTTCAGCAGCTTCAGAGCGCTCAACTCTGAGACGCCCTTTAAAGACCCTGTAAAGACACTTCAGAGGGCCAGTCTGGAGCCTGGCCACGCCTTCGCCCACACACACTTCCACAGGTACACTGACACACTAACACCGCCATGACTGAATACCACAGGTTGCAGAGACATCACACGCACGTACACCACACCCACCTCCTTGGTGGTGCCTGTGAAAGGAAATGGAGAGGAAATCATTGTATTCTGAGTTTCTGATAGTACACCCTACCTGGAGGTATTGGCTCTGCTGGGAGAGGCGTCTGTGTCTGCAGCCCTTGGTGGTGGAGGGTCCTTTGGTTTCTGGGGCTTGTCGTCACCTGAGTCACTGGATATGAAGCAGAGAGAAGCTTTTGGATGTACAGTACATACACATTACAGCTATACAGCTAGATCTCATACGTATGTTTCAACACTCATATATGCCATATCCCCTAATCACACTACAGAGTTGGACAAAGTTGAGCTGGGCTATACTGTGCTGGCCTGGTTACACTATCTACTACAGTTCCTTGCTGTAACAGTGCTGGAAAGGAAAGTATGTGGATAGAAAATAGCAGAGCCAACACATTATGATTTGTGTCAACCCTATAGGTGTGTAAATAGGGACACCCATTCTCACCTAAAGGCCTGGATAATGACGGTGCCAAACAGGATGAAGAGAGCAGAGAAGATCAGGGACAGGATGGGCATCATCTCACGCCTGGAGGAGAAAACAACATCTGACTGAACGGACACTTTACAACGGACGGATGAAAACAGAAGGCAGCACACTGCCTAAAACACCTAGAAACATCATAACACAGTGTTAACCGAGTTAAAGGATTACAGATACAAATTGATTGATAAGGTAAACTATACTAAAGTCTTACCAGTTTGAGTAGAGAAGGTCATCATAGATCTGAAGAAGGTAATCATAGGCTGCATTCATCCACTGAATCAGATACATCTGGAGTTGGGGAGAGAAACAAATTATTATGTAAAACTTGGTAGCGTGGTGTAAGTGAGTGTGTGTGTGTGTGTGTGTGTGTGTGTGTGTGTGGAAGGCACTCACAGGAGCGAGCTCATTATTGAGTTCAGGCAGCATTGTATCATAGCTCAGGTACGTGGGGTCTTTCTGTAAGGACTCCAGCTGCTCGTGGAGGCGGAGCTTATCTTCCTCACTGCCGTTCCAGCCGCCCACCACAGAGCGGTACATCACCTTGCCAGCCGGGCTCCGCCTCTCCAGGATCACCACCTGTCGAGGTCACATGAAAGACACCTATGTATTAATATACACGAATACAAACACTTTAGCACGCACGCCTCGCTGCCTCATTAGATGTGTTCTGACCTGAGGGGAGAATGTGGCCTGGTTGTTGAGCAGGGCCTGACACAGGGGCTGCTGCTGTCTCTGGTAGACGTAGGTGAACCTTAGCACTTCTTTAGAATTGGCCGAAGCGAAGGCCAGGAAGGCCTGGTTCCCGGAGACAAACGCCTGCTCCTCGCCCGTGATCAACAGCACACAGTACCTGAGGAGGGGGAACCATACAACTGTTGGACAGGAAGGATGACATCATCCGGACACGAGACATCAGGTGACTATCATACATTAGGAAAGGGGGAAGGGGTTGATGATGATGTAAAGTAGGTCCAATCAGAGGGGTGCTTCCCAAATGGTTAAAATGGTTTCCTTTCCTCATCTCCTTCCCTTAGTCTACACTCGTGAAAACAGATGAAAGTTAGCCCAGGATAGGTATCCACCCGGCTTTCATCTTCATCTATCCTACAGTTTTCAAATCAGAGCGGGAAAAAAAGGAGACAGGATAGAGGAAGCCACTATTCCTGTACTAGGGGCATAGTGTCAGACTGGGCATCTTTCTACCCCCTCCCCCTGTCAATCTCTCGTCTTTGTGACATCCCCCTGACCCCAAAGCTTGGTGTGTTAGTTCTTACTTCCTGCGACGGTGGAACTGCTTGACAGGACACAGCTCATGAAACAGCCTCTGGTTGACCAGCCGAGGGACCTGCAGGAACTTGTTGTTGGAGATGAACTCATCCATGATCTGTCTCTTCATACCTTTGGCCTGAGTGAGGGTGGGAGAGCATGGGGGGAGAGGGGGGTCAGGAAGAGACAAGGGTATCATTAATATGGCATGCCAAAAACATACTACTATCATAGTACCTCTTCTCTTAGATCTGTGATAGGCATCAGTGGTTAAGGTTTGTTTTTGGGACAGCACCCCTGTGTCCTGTGTTACCTGAATGATATCTGCAGGCTTCTCTGTGTTCTCCTTGAACAGCAGCATTGTGGGGGCATAAGTGTTGATGTTAAACTGCCGCAGCAGTTGCGTGGTCTCCGTCAGTCCCTGGTCCACGTATCCAAAACGCACATAGCTCTTGAAGGCGAACGCTGTGAGCTGGAGTGAGGGAGAGAGGTCATGGTTGGGGTGCATACAGTGCATGTGAGGAAATTGTCACCATTGATTCCTGAGATAATGTACCACAAAAAAAAAACATCACACAAAAATTGTTGTGTGATGGCGTTTTTCCAAATGTTGGTGCAGGGTGTGGGTCTCTCACCTTGTAGAGAAGAGAAACGGCAGGCACTTGGTCAAACAGTAGCACACTGGGTTTATTCTCAACATGCCAGTTGCTCAGGAATGGCAGGTAGTTCTTATCTGTGATCTGAAGAAACAGAGAAAAAAAAACACCATAGATGCAAACACCACTACTGACCATTCACTCAAGCTGCCACGTCTACAAGAGCTATTTCTCATTTTATTTTTTGGACCGGCAAGCTTTTTACGCTGACATATTTTGGCCCAGGCATGACCAACAACCATGACCAATTTTATCCAGCTGTCACCCATCCATACTTTATGAAATGTATGAATAAGCTATACATACAGTGCCCCGTAAGTAATGGGACATTGAAGCATTTTTTCCTTCTTTTGGCTCTACACTCTAAAGGTTTGAGGTTAAAGTAGATTGTCAGCTTACGCAGGGCACTGTGTATTCTCAGAAAGAATTACACAGAGTAAATGACATTATGGACAAAATCTATAATATGCAATATATGTGTAATATATAGCCTATACAATATGGACATGTGCTGCTATTCTGAGGGCCAGGTACCTTCTCCACTAGTCTCTGGGGCAGCAGGTTCTCGACGAACTGGCGGAGGTGCTCTCGGACCACTGCGTAGTGGAAGACAGTCACTCTGCCGTTGACCACCCCCAGGATGGAGGGCGTACGGTGGACCCCCAGTTGGTTGGCTAGGCGACGCTCGTACCCAATGTCAACGATGCCGATCCCAACACCTGCATGTCAGATGTCATTACATGCAATGTCATTACACACACACACACACACACACGAGTGAGCATTAGTGGGCATAGCAGCGCTACAGATCTCTGTTTACCTGTGTATACTGTGTGTTTCAATTCTTTGCTTTAACAAGGCATAATCACTGCTCTAGAACAACTTATCAACTTGAGATCAGCAAGCATAACTGCTGCACACTGTACAGTATATCATGTACATCCTAAATGACAGATTCATAGACATCAACCCAACCCAGCCTACCCAGAGGCTCCAGTTCCTGAACAGTCTCCCTCCAGACCGGTTCGATGTGGACGCAGGCAAAGCACCACTCGGATGTAATCTTGATCAGGTAGGGCCTCTTGAAGCTGTCGGGCAGCACCTCATTGTTATACTGGCCGTGGTTGAGCAGGTACTTGCTGTCTGAGAAGTCCCGGCCCGACCTGGGGAAGTTGAAGAAAGACTCGTCGAAGTAGAAGCTGCCCTGGAAGTGGCGGAAGCCTTGCTGGGCCTGGCCGAAATGCTGGTTCTCCTCCATCTGGCCGTACCGGTCGTAGTTGGCCCTCCGCTCCTCGTTGGACAGGATCTACAGAAGGACAGAGAGGCGATGGAGGGAAGGAGTGTGGGATTTCTTCTGATTAAAGGGTGCATCTCAATAGTGTCTCACCTTTTCCCTATATCCCAAAATCAGCAGACACATCACATCATCTAAAGTTATGTCTTGGCTTTACTTTTACTGTAAGACTGTGTGTTTGCTGAGTGCAAAACATTCACCTCATAAGATTTTGTAATCTTGATGAACATGTCCTCAGCTCCAGGATCCTTGTTCTTGTCTGGATGCCTAGAGAATTGAGAAAATGGACTTGAGGGTATTGGCACTGGTAGTAAAGATAAAAATGACCAGTCAAAACCAATTGACACCCTATCTAAAATGATTGCAAAGGGACATAAAAGCATCTTCCCAGAGCAGGCATAGGAAACAGAGACATGAAAGTGACAGGAACGAGGAGCATGTCTCCTAATGATTTGCCTAACAGAATAAGACAGTGCCTCAGTCTCACCATTCTTTGACTAACTGCTTGTACACCTTCTTGACCTCTGGTTGACTGGCACTCCTGCTGACCCCAAGGACTTTATAGGGGTCAAACTCAGCTGCAGTTGTCACCAGGTCTCCGAACAGCAGCAGGATAATGGTGAGCCAGATGGGAGCAGTCCGAAGCAGCCTACAGAGTCCCCCCATCTCCTCCCAGTGTCTGAATCAGCAATCTGAGGAGGAAAATAGGTGATGACATTTGCCAGCTAAGTATTGATAACTAGTTCTACCTAGAACAACAATAATATGTTAGCTATAGTAATGTTAGTAACATGACATGACTGTCAATACAATACATGACAGATGGCCACATTAAAAAGGGAGCAGCACATTGCTTGCAATGCAGTGTGCAAGATAAAGCTAGCTAGCTAATTCTGAATAGACTGTAGAACATATATTTGAAGCTAGAACCACCACAATCCATGCACTAGCTATCTATCCAGCCCAATTAGCATAGCAAGTTCACATTAGCTAGCTTGATGATGGCTGCTAGCTAACGTTAGTTACCTAATCTAAATTGATAACATCCTGAACATAAACATAACGTTGGTGAAACTATAATGAAAACAATAGCAAACTATTGTTAGTTACTAGCTATGGATATAGCTGCTACTATAATTTACCTGGATCAGTGCAAAAATCAACTTCTCATCATCGACTGATAACAGAGGAATAGTCAGAAAGATGAGTGGAGGGCGTAGGATCATAGATGACAGCTGACACCGGCAATTGGTTTCTACTTGCACAGCTGTGAGCTATTGCAATGCAGTGGCACTACTGCCCCCTGCAGTGTTGGAGTGCAGCACAGCCAATGTCGCCACACAAATAGCTTTCTATCAGACAGTAGAGTTCTATCTTACGGTTGTATCCCTGGAATGATGGCTAAAGTGTTGTGTTTAGCTAGGTGATTTAACTATCCTGTGTTTAAAGGAAAGCTCTAGATAGCCAACATCCCTCCGGAAGCGGATGTTGGAAATAATCGGAATTGTTTCTTTTCCTGTTCCTACGGAGAGCGAGTCACCCGCGTGCTGGAGTTGCAGTTGTCTCGCTTTGCTGTAACGTCAGCCCCACAATGAAACGTCCAGGTAAATGTATAAATATTTGATGCTGGGCCAACTATTAATATCGTTTTTATTGTTAGTTTAGAATTGTCTTCATAGTGTATATTATAAGCTATGCATTATTAATTATTACGTGGATACTTAGACGGCCGGCCAACTAGGTGTGTTTATGAAGGACCACGCGCTGTCTGCGACGTCCATGCTTTTTAATTCCGTGTCAGGCAGTAAGTATATCAGATCGTAATACATTGTTCATGATTTTCAGGGCTGAAGAAAGCAAGTAAACGAGTATCATGCTCCAAACGTTACAAAATCCAGAAAAAGGTAAGATTAATCAATTGTACGTGTACATCACTGCCAGCTCAGCAATCTGTATGAAGTCTCGCTTGCCAAGACGCATGATTAGGCTCTACGTCTATATCAGGGATTACCAAACTTTTTTGTCTTGCGAATCCCAAATTGACATCAATAATTTCCATGACCCCAACAACTTGATTGCGGGTTATGCCAACATATAATATTGACCAAGTGTATTCTAATCGCCAAAATATGCATAATTAGTTGGAGCACAATATATGCTACAGGTACACAAATACACAAATTGTCATGAAAAATAAAAATGTTTGTCTAGTTTATAAATTCCTAGAGGTTAGTTTGATTTTCTCAGGGGACCCCAATTTGCAGTCAGGGGTCTTGACATGTGGGCCCAACCCCAAGTTAGGGAACTGCTGGTCTATATGTTATGTTATGATGTAGTGAAGTGCTAACACATCCCCTTTCACATAGGTTCGGGAACACACAAAAAAACTAAGAAAAGAGCTTAAAAAGAAGGGAGTAAGCAAACGGCCGAAAAAGGACTTAGGAGTGCCCAGCATTGCCCCTTTCAAAGAGGATGTTCTCAGAGAGGCAGCGCAGAGGAAATTAAAGGTGGGTGAAGTCATCACACTCCAGATTTTTATATCGAGATTGCTTAACATGAATGAGAATACAATTACTTGCCACTGACATCAAATCCACTGCTGAGATTAATTTGAGTGGATCCCCATTCTTTTCAGCTTGAAGAAGAAAAACAGAAAAAGAAACTTGCCAAGCAAACAGAACGAGCCCAAAAGAGGAAGAAAGACAAGGATTCTGCCAGTGAAGAGTCCAAAGCCAAAAAAGCTAGAAAGGTAAGAATACAGGATGGGTGACGAGTAACTATGCATTACTGAACATTCTTATGATACTCATGTTTAAACTCTATCTAATTCATGCAGGAGGAGAATGTGAAGATGAAACAGATTATCGTAACAGAAAAGTGCACAACAAAGTGCACAAAACAGTACCTTTGTGCAGAATTAAATAAGGTAAGAGAATCAGTTTGACCAACAAAAAAAAAGAAGGTGTCAGTTTGCAACAGTGATTGACTATATAACTGAAGTTCATGTTTCTCCAGGTAATCGATGCCTCTGATGTAATAGTTGAAGTCCTTGATGCCAGGGATCCCCTGGGTTCCAGGTGCCCACAACTTGAGGAGGCTGTGCTCAAGAGGGAAGGAAACAAGAAGCTTCTGTTCCTATTGAACAAAGTCGGTAGGTGACATATTTTTAAACGCTATAGATATCTAAGTTTTTGTCTCAGACAATTGCTAGCAATGATGTATTACTCTTAGGTGCCAGTCTGTTTGTGCTGAAGCCAAATTGTTATTTTACCATCCATTTAGGCAATGAGTTAGCTTTGTTGAAAACAGAAAGTCAGTTACCCAGGCCAGAGGACCTTTGCAAAGGCATTTAAAGTTAACTTGTTATCCTCCTCTCAGATCTCGTACCTAAGGAGAATGTACAGAAGTGGCTGCAGTGTCTCCAACAGGAGTTCCCAACCGTAGTGTTCAAGGCCTCCACACAGCTACAGGACAAAACTGTGGTATGTGCATGAAATGTGCTGAATTTGGCAACGTCCGTACTCTCGAGACACTATTGTTAGATATCTTGTCAAGATGAAAAATATTAAGACTATTTGTTACTTTTGTGCATTAACATGATTCTATTTTATCGTCATCAGCAAGAAAAGAGGGCTAGAATTGCGACCCTTAATGGAGTAGTGGACCAGACCAAAGGAGTGGCCTGTTTCGGCACCAGCTGTCTTCTCCAGCTACTGGGAGACTATGCAACAGAGAGGGAGGGCACGCTCAAAGTGGGCCTAGTTGGTAAGGTCGCCTCCAATCCGCCCTTTAAATCCTACGTCCTACTTATGTCTCCCTCAATCAATATGGCACACGCCAGTGTTATTTAAGAGATGGATGAGAAATGATGATTTTTACGTGAACACTGATTTCTGTGACGACTTAAATAATCCAACTCTGAACTCATCCTTGTCATTGATTGCTGTGTATCCTAGTCTTATCAGTTTCTAACTTGCTTTCTCTTAATCATGGCTACTGCATGCCCACATTAGACCTGTTGTATGCTCACATTGAACCCCCCTTGGCCCCCACAGGGTTCCCCAATGTGGGGAAGAGCAGTCTGATCAACAGCCTGAAGGGGATCCGGGCTTGTAACGCTGGAGTTACAAGAGGAATCACCAAGTGAGTGACACTGGAGCTTACACAGTGCTTTTTCTCAAATGGGTCGATCTTCTATAGAATTTCCCTTTACTGGATATGCCCCAAGTGCCTTCATGATGTGCATATAGGACTTAGAACCATGTCACTGGTGGGGAGGTGCATGAAGCATGATGTTGATTATCTGACAAGACCGTGGAGTCTCTATTCAATCCAACACTGAGCTTCATACTCATTCAGGTGAACGGACTGAAGTATTTTAGTCCGTTCTGCCCTAATGAATATCCATGGCTCTTCTCAAAGTATGTAAGAGTGGTGCTGCGCCACGCTGTGAACTCACCGACACCACTATGTAAACATTTCAAGGCAAATTAAACTATATATTTAGTAATTATAGAGAAAGTATCTTTAAAAAAAAAAAATAATAATGTTTAGGGCATTTCTGCTTTATTGGGATAGAGACAGTAGAGATTGACAGGAAGGATGGGAGAGAGAGGAGGGATGACATGCAACACAGGTCGAGGGTCGGAATCGAACCAGGAACCATGTGGCAAGCGCACCAGTGTGCCACACCACTAAGCGCCTTAGAGAAAGTATCTTTGATCGCCAACGACATTGTTGTTAAAAGGGAAAGTGAAAATTTTTTCCCACAACATTAACGTTATGTTCCTCAGTGAATTCAGCGCTTTAGCAGTATTTTTTGTGCATTTTGACATGAATAAATGTGAGCCGGGTTTTGATAATGCAATCCAGTGCCACCCTGTTCAAAAATCCTGAGGAGAACCCTGAACGTCTAATAGGCACGTGTTGGTTTGCCATGGCTCTGCCATAGCTTTTAATCACACACTGCTTGTATCATCCTCACAGGTGCATGCAAGACGTTCACATAACTAAGAATGTCAAGATGATTGACAGCCCGGGAATTGTGGCTTCTCTGTCTAACCCTGCTGCTGCCATGGCACTGAGGAGTCTGCAGGTGGAGGAGAAACAGGAGAGTGTTCTGGAGGCAGTCAGGACCCTGCTTAAACAGTGCAACCATCAACAGGTAAGAGGACCAGAGCTCAAATTATACATTAAAAAAAAAAGTGACACAGGAAGTAAACAGAAACGTATAGCAATGAATCCATGTGAATTAGGCACCCTATGGTTATGGTCTGTCGTCTTTGTCACTCAGGTCATGCTACAGTACAATGTTCCAGACTTCAGAAACTCTTTGGAGTTTGTAACCCTTTTGGCCAAGAAACGTGGATTTCTGCAGAAGGGCGGCGTCCCGAACACAGAGCAGGCTGCCACAACATTCCTCAATGATTGGACAGGGTGAGTGTTATCATCGTCACCTGGCCTATCAAATTGAAAAAAATTAGGTGTGTGTGCTAGCCTGGAAATGAGGATAACAACGCAAGTCTCGAGATAACAGTGAAGACTTCTAATCCAACTCTGATCCCCAATGCTTTGCCCGACTGACAATGCGTTTAGATGCATTTCCCTCCACATCCTAAATTGGTTCTGTTTTTTTCCTCAGAGCAAAACTAAGCTACCATTGCCCAGTCCCCCAGCACCGCAGCCCCCCCCCGTACCTCTCTGATGCTATGGTAACAGAGTTACAGAAGGGCTGGGACTTGGATAAGCTCAAGAAGGGCAATGAGGAAACTCTGAATAGTATGTATATTTACTGAACTCTTTATTATTCAATCCATTTACTTCCATGTCCCTCAGACCATATAGCCAGTAACAAGTCTGTGATGTTTGATTGATGTAACTGAGACCCACCCTCCTCCCAGGTGTGAAGTTCCCTAACAAGGCGAGCAGCATCGGCCTCACCTCCAAAGGCCCCACGGCAGGTCTCCTGAGTGAGACTGACATCTCTGAGGAGAGACCTGCTGCTGCAGGGCCCACTGAGGAGGGGGAGGAGATGGAGGACTGCTGTGAGAATGAAGAGGTAACTACCTGGATATGTACCACATGAGAATTGGCTACCGTGTGTGTCATATCTCAATCAGATTAAAGTAGATTTTGGTCTGTGCTAGCATGGAAATGAGGATAACAACGCAAGTCTTGAGTTTACAGTGAAGACTTCTAATCCAACTCTGATACCATGGCTGTGCCAGACTGATAGAATACCTTCTAAATAAATTCTGTTATGATTGACTCATTGATTCTTTGTTAAATTTGCAATCATTACTATTGAATGATTACATAATAGTAGTTGGCTGTAATGCAGGTTTCATATGATCCAGTAAAATGAATGCCTCTTCTTTCAGCCTGAAGAGGTAGCAGTAACAGAGAACACAGAGGAACCACAGAAAACGGCATCCATCACAAGTAAGTTGTGCAGAAAACTGTCATTCCATTTTTAATACCCAAATGAGTGTATTATCACTCAACCAATCTTTCTTCCTCCTTGCAGAAGAACCAGCCAAAGTGAGGTTCCAGGTGGACCCAGTGATTGACTTTTCCTCGGTTAAGGGAAGTGATGCCTATGACTTCAACACTGATTTCCAATGAACATTCATGTCCTTCTAAGTGCTGAGCAAATCTTGACTTTGTGACTTCTTAACTTTGCTTGGGTTCTTGACACCATATCCCCATCTGTTTCTCGAACCTGAAGACTAAATGGAAAACAAATGGCTTTTTCAGGCCAGGGAATCTTGCTCGTATGAAGGGTTTGTAAAATGTCTTGCCCTTTGAGTCCAGAGGTAATTTGTGATAACTCAGTGTTCATTGTTGTATATAGCCTGAACCTAAAATAAACATATCCCATATTTTGACTCAATGTATTTTTGCCTCAGTTGTTTAGTACAGCAAATGTGTGTAATACTTTCAAAAGGGGATGTTTACTTTTCTTCACCTTGACTTGAGAGCCTGTTCCTAAACTGCATACTGGCAATTGAAAATGTTAACATTCAGCACAACAATGAAGTTTGTTCAATCAGTTTTATTAAGCCTTTTGTACAAATGGATGACGCATTCCATATTTACATCAGCAAGGTGGATCCCTTGTACAAAGTAGAGTACACAAATAATTCCTGACATTGGTGGCAAAAATGCCTGACCATATGAACTGTTAACAAGATGAACCTAGTGTTGCACCATAGAGTAATGTGCAAATGGCCTGTTACATGTCAACATTAAATAACCACTTCAAATATTGCACAAATATTATATACCACAATGGTACTTATACTGTAAATGTCCAATGATAAAAAAAACACTGCAAAAAAATCTAAATGCACAAATCTAGAAACAGTATGCTTCATATTGATCCATAAACTTGTAACAATTGTAATAGTGTTAAGTTGGTGTGATCCTGATATACAAAGTAGTTAAGGGTAGGTAGAAGTTAAAGTGCAGCACATCTGGCGATTATGAACAACATGTTTTTCGGAATACTTATTACATCAGGGTAATGGTCCAAGGAAAGAGGCAGGCTGTTGGTTTAAGGAAATGGTGAAATTGGCAAATAGTCACATATAGTGTACAGAGTATACTCAATAGGATACTATTCCAGAGTGTTGCAGATAGTTCATAGAAACTATCATGTGGAACAATGTATGTTCTAATACATTTCTATCTGGAATATTGAGCACCTTGACCTACTAAACACCACCTTCTGCCTGAGAAATATAGATCAAAAAAATACACCACTGCACACAATTATTTGGTGTTTGGAATGGTCTTGCATCACGGTAGCATTCCTGAGAAGTCACTTTGGGGACCAGCAGAGAGCGGCAGGTTAGCTGATGCCTGTCCAGATCTACTTGTCTCCTGCATGTCTCCGGACCGGAATAAATTTACCCGTTGGGTCCTCGATGAACCACTTGTCCCAGATGTCGGTGAACGAGGAAGTCCTGCCCCATGGTTTATAATGTCCGTTCCAATGGAGGAGCTTGGCAGCCTTTACAAACTGAGGAGAGTATCGGTTTCCAGCGCCAGTTGCCCCTGAAAACAGAATAATACTGAATGTTACTATCCACTTGTGGGTCCTGGTCCATCATTAGGAGAACCCTGAAACAGGACACATAAGCACTTACCGAGGTGTCTGACATGCCACATGGGGTCGATGGTGGAGTGGTGTTTGTAGAAAACCATAAGCAGTGGAGGGGTGGTGATGCTTTCTGCCAGGGTCTTACTGTAGAGATCCTCCCTGGTGAAAGAGAGGAAAATGAAAGAGAATTAACTAAGCAGTACTCAATAAGCTGTGATTTCAAAAAAGGACAGCAAAATGTCAGTGCTTGGCTATATCATAAAGTACTGAAGTAGCTTCTTTCTGTGTCCAATTGTCTTGCTTATGTGAGAGCACTAGATTGGTGAACCTCAATCTTGGGTTGCTGACTGTCTAGGTCCATAGATTAATTTCTAGGTATCCGTATGATGAGGTATGTTAGGTAAACTGTCACTTCAACGCGGCCCTGGTGACTTACTGGGCGTTGAGCTCCATCCAGTGCTCCAGCTGGCTAGTGATGTTCTGGTTCTTCCACTCTGTCAGGTTAGCCACGATGACCCCCGGGTTGAAGGAACACGTGTTGGCTCTCATCCCCAGTTTCTTAATGGCCTCCTTCTTGAAGTTCAGGAAGCCAATGTAGTTGTTCTAATGGACATAGTTAGTAGACTGAGAGCAGACCCCATTTTTAAACTTATGGTACTACTTTAGCTGTACTTTCAAACTAATGTGAAAGCTAGAGGGTTTATCATTGTCCTGTCAACTGTGCATAATGCATCAATACATGGACCAAACAAAATAGTCAATTTCAGAGTCTATAGCTTGGGTTGTGTACCTGGTTCCCAGCCCCTCGGACAATGCCTTTTGAGGATGCTGAGTCACAGTCGTCTGAGAAGGCAGCTGCATGTCCTGCCTTCAGGTTTGTGTCAAACAGCTCTTGGATGTCCCCTGAACACATACCATATTAATTTCTGTCTTTCAGGATCGAGATCCGAAACCAATGATGTCCCACCAGTAATGGCCAAACATAACCTACCTTGTACGATGATGTCATCATCCATGTAAATGGCTTTCTCTGCTTCAGGTATGAATACGGGCATATAAAATCTGGCAAAGGTCAACTGGTAAGCAGCAAACAAGAGGCAGTATTAGTATTATCAGTAGGCTAGCATATAGACAGTATATTCATGAAAAAATAAGATCTGTAACACTGATAATACATGTGGTCTCACCGGTTTCACTGGCTCAAGCTTCTGAGGATCATTGGGAATCTTCCCTTGGAGAATCTGGGGCTCAAAGACGATTATGTTATGTTTGGCATTGTTCAGCTGTGTCTTGCTCAGCCACACCCTGAAAATGGAGACAAGTAGCATTTACATTTAAACATTGCAAGTGTACACAATGGGCTGAATGAGTGAATAAAAGCAACACAATCCTATTTCTTACTTGAGATGATCCACAGTATCGTTCATGGTCACAATATTGAACACAACGTTGGACTTGCTGTTCTTGTAGATGCTGTTCATGGCAGCGACCACAGCGCCTAGTCTCTCCTCAGCAGCAGTGATGACCACTGGGATCTCCTCCCCAGCCCTCACAGGGTCCTGTCTCAGCTCAGGGGAGAACTCTGACTCAAAGGGGAGAATCATACCCGGAGCTGCATCTGTGAATAGACAAATATTACATTCAGAAGGAGTTCAGCTAATATTTATTGAACTAGTTAAAGGGCAAAACCAACCACACAACACATGCAATACCATTAGCATTCTGAATATCAGTTCAGAAAAATACTGACCATATTAAAGAATCAAACACTCAGATTTTACAGAATAAAATGAACACAAGACATTGAGGCACAATTACCTGGGTTCTCTCTCCTCAAGAAGTCATTGAGATTCAGTAAGTTTCGCTGCACGATAATTAGAAAGGCTACTGCCAGCAACACGAGGATGACCACGTTCACTGAAAAATAGGAGACAGAATAGTTCAGTCAGCATGTGTGGTAAAGGGATACCAATTCCTTAGGGGCAACAGTTGTTACATTGTTGCAAAGGCATTCTAATCCAATGGATCGTACACACATTGTAGGCAATTTCAGAGCAATGGATACGTTGCAAAACTCTTTTAAGATGTAATCTTAGAAACAGGGGTAAAGTTACAAGCAAACGAACCAATTTGTTTTCTGATTGTAAAACAAACTAACCTCTCCGTAGTGTCATAATAATGCCCTCATCCGCTCTCCTTACTGATCTGCACACATAAAATAAAACACAAGAACTTCCATTAGCCTGCGATATTATAACGGAGATTACAATCGAGCAGCAGCGTGGCTTTCACATCTAAAACCAAGGCAGTTGTAAATCGTATACACACATGAGGCGAGATAATACACACTTTCTTTCTCTGAACTAGCTATCTTTACAGTGACGTTATGAAACTAAACATAGATGCTTACTCACTTAAACAAAAAGAAAAAGTCACATCAAAACCAAAGTGCCAACTCAACATCAACAAGTCTACCGTCCCGTTACCTTGAATGGCCCGTTAAAATAGGTCCCCTAGTATTTGCCTGTAGATGCAGGTATACCTATAGAACAAAGAGGATCCTCTTTTTATAGAACAAAATATTACCTCCAAGCAATCCTAAAATCTCTTTGTCTTTGACTTTAAACTGCAAGATTTCAGACGATTTAGGGATATGGGGTAGGTTTGCTTAGTTCATAATAATTTATAACACGTTGATAGAGATTATAAAAGATTTCACTGATATATAGATTACATAGATAGCTCCCCAACTCACTCAATCCCCTAATCCCTTGGTTCGGGCTCTCTGGATATCGCTATGATAGATAAAAAAGTAGTGCTGCGCAAATCCCGTGCAGTTCTAAACCCCTTGAATGACCACATATGGGTCCTTCAAAACACTACGTAGGCTTTTCAAACCGGAAATCTAACTGGCCAAACATAATTTCATCCTATTTGTTTCGCTAAATTGCAAGCATGTTGTCAATGTTCAATTCCATTCCCACACATATGGTAAGACTTTTTATTGTATATTCAAACAAACGTTGAATAGCTAGAGAGAACGTGGTTATTTGCTTTAGGAAGGCGATCGAACTAGCTAGCATAGTAACCAGCTGGTTTAACGTTGCTGTGTTTTCAGATGTTGCTAGCTTGCAATGCTCGGTATTTCAAATGTTAAAGATGCCATGATATCGAATGCATTCGATTAATCACTTTGACAGTGGGCAGTGATATGACTGTCATCAGTTGTCACCATGTTTCCTGACCAGTGCAGTGACTAGCTCCATCAGCATCATACGCATATGGTCGGAGTGTCGTGTCGGAGCTAACCAGCACTGTGACAAGTGGATAGATGAGACAAGGATGGATGCTAGCTGATTATGTCCCTAACCTAAGCCTTGTTCCTCATATGGTTATCCTAATTTATAGGGGCTATGCTAACATCACATCCATCTCTTGAACAAACCTGATCAGTCGTATACATTTTTCATGTCTTCTGAATGGCACCAATAGTGATGCAACTAAGTTCGTTTATTCGTAGTCATCATGGCCTATCCCCCCTCTTAGCCCTGGTCCAGGGCTGTCCACCTATGTCATTCCTTCAACAGCTATTAACATTTTGAAAGGCCAGTTAAATTCATTTTTTGTCTTTCTTGCTCTCTTAGGATTATAAAGGACAAAAGCTGGCGGAGCAGATCTTCCAAGGGCTCATACTTGTCTCAGCGGTGAATAGCCTTTCTGTATTTCATTACAGTTGCCAACCCCATTCACTGTATATTGTTTTTACACTGACCTTCCCCTATTACCTTCTAGGTTATTGGATTCATCTATGGCCTTATCTTTGAACAGTTTGGGTGGACCGTGTACATTGTGTTAGCTGGTTTTGCCGTGTCTTGTGTGGTGAGTTTTTAAGGCCCTTTGCTGGTAAAAATGTAATGCATTGTGCAAGAGAACAGATTTGTCATGTCTATTGAGGAATTTAATTCAAAATACTGAAATGTGTCCGTTCCGATACAGAAAGGTTAAGTTAGTAGCATTGCAAATGTTGCACACCACACACAGAATGATATTTATTGCTACCTGTCTCTACAACACAACTCCCTCCTCCCCACTATCTCTTACCATCTCCCCCCTGTCACAGCTGACCCTGCCTCCCTGGCCCATGTTCAGGCAGAACCCCCTGTCCTGGCAGCCGGCCCTACCGGAGGCAACAGGAGAGACACGGGAAAAGCCTCAGGAGAACCTGAAGAAGAAGAAGCACAAGTAGTTCATGACTGTTTACCTGCTTGCCCACAACATGTTTTTGTAATGGAAAACAAAAATCTGCCTGTGTAATGGTCCATGTTTGAAAAACTTTGAATAATTGCTTTGTTACAGTTTGTCAATCAGTGGTGAAATGTCAATATGTCCAATAAACACACTTCTGGTGCTGTGGATGTTTTTTCTTCTGTCTTGGTAAGACATCTCTGCTCAGTTTGTTCTTACCTTGTTGCTGTTGTCCCAACAGTTCAATAATGTGCCTGTACAAATCTTTATTATGTATGAGATGAAAAATACCAACAACAGATATTTCAATCATTTATTATAAAATCAAACAATACATCTCCATCATTCTGCATATGAGAAAATATGATAAGGTATTTCACATGTAGTGTTTCTAAGGATTTAGGTCCAGGTCTTGAAGCACTAGTTTGCATTATACATATTAAAAAATCACTTTATATTAGTATTTCACTAAGGTAGACAGCATATCAAGTAGATGGTTTACAGTAAAAGAACACAAAGTGGACAGTTAGAATCTAGATTTTCTAAAGTGGTACTTAAAGTGAGGTACAAAAATAATCTACATGAATATTTACATCGGACAAGGAAGAAAGATTGTCTATATAGGTACATTTTCCACTGGTTGTGTGGGATGCATATGTTTGTACACACTGTATGCTAATCCTAGCCCTTGAAAGCAACATCCTCAAAGAATTTCAGTTGCCGCACCATTACAGCATAAGACTGGTATTTGCCATCCCCCATTTGATCCCGAAGACGCAGCTGTATGAGAAGAGGAAGAAGAGAGAAAAAACAATGTCTGTCATGTCATTCTACATCAGTAATACCACCAGCGTTTCTCCGACAAGCACTGACATGGGGAAAACCCCCCTTGCCTACAAGATTTGACCCTTATGGGTTTCAATAGAACAATGTTGGTGATGTAAACACCTCAAAAATAAATTAAATTGTCAGGGGAAACACAATATTCAGAGTCCTTACCTCTCGCCTGTCCTCGTCCTCGTCCTCCATGATGTCCAGGACTCTGTCCAGCAGTTTCACTCCCAGTCCCTTCACCACGTCTGTTCGCAGGTGCTCAACGGCTCTCCGTATCTTTGCCGGCCCAGATGTGGTGCCTTATAAAACACCATCAAAACCAGAGAACTCTCACTACACATTAGCTGGAATGTTTTTACATTTATGTCAAAGTAATTGTGAAGTCAAAGGCAAGTCACCACATTGTGTGAACACGTTTTGTCAACTCATTGCATTGGAGAGGTGAGGGGATATAATGCAGAAAGAACACATTGTGTGAGACTGACCAGTGGGTAATTCACTGAAGTGGAACTCCTCTTGCTCTTCTCTGACTTTCCCATGGAGCACCAGGGTGTCCCTGTATTTCCTGTTCAGTTTAAACTCAGCCAGCAGGGTAGAGCCAGATCGAACACTATCAGGCTCGCAAACAGCGTCTTTGCCATCCATTCGCAATGTCTGGGTCATCATCTGTACCAAGTCCTGCATATCATTGGATTCATTCTTTCTGCAATGGAAACATTTCAAACTAATACATAGACCAATGACTCAAATGATGATTTAGTCAGTATTTAATTTAGCAATACAAGCTATAACAATTCCCCAATCTGAATAGCTAAAGTTTAAGATAACTCAACCACCCACGATCCAGCTCTGCAAGAGTCAGTTAAATCGTGACGATGTTAGATATGTGTATTTCCTATCCATTATCTGTCTATGTTCTCACCCTTCTTTGCAATCTCCCTCTGAGCGATCAGTGGAGCTAGTAGAGGAGCTGCATTCGTCCTCGTCTGATGGTCGCCCCAGCAACCTGTCCTTCAACAGGGTAAGACGTCACATTACCATAGACTGCTTGATGCCATGTTTGGTCCATCTTATTTGACCATGTTAAATTCAAAAGCTGCATAACAGTCAGCCAAAGGGGCCATAGTTACCTTATTGGTTTCCTTGGTAATGTCAGACAAAGAGCGGGTGAGAGGGGGCTTAAGGAACTCTGGCTGTTTACTGTTTGAGGAAGTAACATCATATGACGGTCTTCTTATTGCATTGCCAACTGTGGAAAAAGAGGGGTCTGCATTGAGCAATGGAACAAGGAAAATACAGTATGTCTTCTGTGTTCTTTCACTCAGTGCCATCCTCCAAATTACTGGTTTGTTCAATATTATGCAGTAATTCCCGGATACTACAATTATTATAAACACAGGCACAGAGGCCCCAAAATCCACACAGGTTTATGTGATAAACTAGAACTAAACAAGATTTTCAATGGCAACGTGAAATTATTTGTGTTAGTTTTACCTGGTTGGCTAGGGGTCTCCTGGGACTGCCTCAGTCTTCTCCTCTCTCTGGCTGAAAGAGGACGGTCCTGCAACCAGAATAAACTCATTTCTCAAGTCTGCTGTTTGAGCTGTAACAGTAACACTCATCTCCAATCTAAACACCCAGGAGTGTTTAGATTGGTTGGCCATAGTGTTACCTGTGGCAGTGGGGTGTGGCCATCCTTGGAGGAGCTGACTGATGTAGAGGATGATGTTGTGATAGCTTTCTTCTTCTCAGAGTTTCCCCTGCTCCTCTTCCTCACCTCTACTGACAGTGCAACAGGAGGGGGCGGTAGAGGTCTGGGAGCTGTCACTTTTGGTGCCTGTGATTGATTCATATTTAATGTGTTACTGTTTGAGTTATTAATCACATGCAACAAAGTTTCCTCTGAAACTTCACCTTTTAAGTTCCAAGTAGTATCCCTTCCCATTTTAGTCCTCACCTGGTCCTGATCGCTGTGTATCCGCACCTTATCCCTCTGTCTGCGTTGCCGGGAGACAGAGGGTTCAGCAGGAGAGAGGACACACAGAGGGGCCACATCCTGCTCTGGGACCCGAGGGAGGGGCTCGGCTTGACAGAGTTCCTTAGGTACACACATAAAACACAACCAGTGTCTATGTCAATGATTACTACAGGATTTGATATGAAGGAATTTCACCCTTGTAAAATAAGATGTCTTGCAGCTCCAAAAGCATTTTGTCAAGCAACAACTTTATTGTCCAAGCAAAGTAGTATTGTACGATACACTGAGTATACCGGGTAATGAAAGGCAGCTCAAATACAATTACATGTTTGAGAGGCACACATATATATACAAGAGACCTCAAAGGTGTGGCTACCCTGGAGGTGGGCAGAGGTTAACTGCTGCTGAACATGTTCTACCAGTCAGTGGTGGCCAACGCAGTGCTGTACGTGGTGGTATGCTGGGGGGGGGGGGGGGGTAGCAGCATCAAGGAAGATGACACCAAGACACTGAACAAGCTTATTAGGAAAGCTGGTTCTGTCCTTAGTGCCACCCTGGACTCTGCGGAGGAGGTGGCCAATAGGGGAATGAGGACCAAACTCCTGGCCATCATGGACAATCCCTCCAATCCCATACATGACACTGTGGCAGAGCAGAGAAGCTCCTTTAGCAACAGATTATTACAACCATGTTGCACTAAGGAGCGCTATAGGAGATCTTTTCTGCCTGCCGCAATAAGACTGTACAACTCCTCCGGCTGGCTCGATCAGGGTGATCAGAGTGGGGGATGTTAAATCATACTGGGCTGTTCTTACTGTATATAATGTTTCAGATGTCTATTTTATTTTATTATTCTATTGTCACTTATTGTGTTGTTGTTGTTTGTAATGTGAGCTGCTGTAATTTCCCTTCGGGGATCAATAAAATACCCATCTATCTATCTTAACAATGATAGGGGGCAAAGTCAATAGTAGCCTGTGCATGTCAATGAAAAGAGAACAACAGGGCTTTTTCAGTCAGTATCAGGCAATAGGCAGCACCAATGATCCTGCCTATTAATAGCTAGGCAACCCGCTGGTCCTGTTTATCAATAGCCAGGCCATCAAATCGTCAGCCAAGTCGTTGGCCGTGGCTTTGTCAGTCAATGCCTGTAGCAGAGAGTTCTCATGCGACTGACTAGCAGACCCCTTTCTTATCCTAATGCCTGCAGATACAAAACCAGATTTCCTTACAGGTATGTACACCTCAATATAACTTGACAAGCCTATGATAATGTCATTGTGTGGAGACTAACAGCTAGTTTCATACTGAGGGGACCGAGGGTTCTTGAGGGTTCTTACCAGTGTTATCACAGGAGGAAGGGGCTCAAGGAGATTTTCTGTGGATTCCAAGGTCTCCTTCAAAGACAAGAGCATAAGGCTGAGAGAGGCATACCAAGTGACACCGAAGAAAACACTAGTGTAAGTCATGACACTGTATTATCATTCTCCATCTACATGCATGGACGATACTTACTCTGACATCTGCAGTGTGGTTTTGTGTGGGAACCTCCTTGAGAAGATTCATAGTGTCATCTTTGTTGTCCATGTTCACTTCACAAGTCTCTCCAATGGATCCCACTTTCAGTTCACCTGCAGGCCTTGACTCAGACAAGCTCTTGGAAACATCACTCATTCTTCTCAGCTCAAGCGCTGGGCTCTCAATGACTACATCCTTGAGTAGCTCCATTGTATCATCTGCATCACCTGCCATAGTCTGTTTCTCTGCTGAGGTTCTGAGTCTAGACTTCGGGGCGGTCTGCGAGCGAACACACTGTGTTAAAGGTCCGTTCGAGGGCTTCTTTTCCTCTCCTCCCCGGCTCCCGACATCCGATACCAGCTTGCGTGGGGGAGGCAGAGGGGGAGGGGGGGACGGATCCTGTTTCCCTCCCTGCCTCCTCTCCTCGGCGGGCCTGTGACACTGTCGTGCTGTGTCATTATCAGGCCTGGCATTTGACATAGCTGTCTGGGGCAGATAAGTTATTGGGGCGTTCCTCTCCTCCTCCCGTGGCTGGATATCAATGTCAATGTTACTCACGGTTGCCAGGGATGCACCGGTGGTGTTGAGAATGTCAGGTGGAGGGGATTTGGGAGGTAGAGGTGTCTGCGGTGGGGTGACTTTGTTACAAGCTTTGTGTTGCTGTGAGTGGTTTTCCACCTTCTGTCGGTGAAAAGAAAAAGGAATACATGATATATAATAAACACATTACAAGGATACAACTTTCAAGGCAATTAAGGGATTCTTATCCTTTATAAGCAATAGAAAAAATGCCTTTAAGATATGTTATCCTGTATTTCAATGCTGTGTTCTGCTGGTGTAGCTGTGGACCCATCTCTTACCCGTTTCCCTCTTGTGAGTGGATCGGGCTGGGGACACTGAAGGCGCTCCGGCCTTGGCTGAGGTGACACCACAGATGCTGCACTGTTGGGCCTGCTACTGCCAGTGCCACCCGCAGCTTTCTTTCTAGACTTGGCGGTCTTCCTGGTGTGAAACAAATACATAAGACATCCAAGATGAGATCTATCAAACACACTCATGATTCGTTCAACATAAGGCAGAGAGAGAGAGAGAGAGAGAGAGAGAGAGAGAGAGAGAGAGAGAGAGATACTGGAGATAGATAGATAGATAGATAGATAGATAGATAGATAGATAGAGGCAGAGACAAAGGCAAACAAGTGAAGGGGAAATAATCAAGTCAAGTGACACATGTAATCAAAAAACAGAGGACAGACAGGGAACTTTAAAGGAGTGCTGACACAATAAAGGATGTCACCTACTCTTTAGTGGCCTCTAGAAACATGGCAATCTGACGTTTGATATAGGGCTGCCTTAGAATGAGTTTGACGTCTGGTCTGTCCTCTGGTCTCTTACACAGCATGCTCTTGATCAGCTCGCCCAGCTGAGGATCGTACTTACTGGGCATCTGAGGCAGCTAGCAAAACAGGAAGGAAAGGTATTTAAAAAATGCAGTAGCTAATGTAAGTAGATAATGTAAAATGTTAATTACGTAATAATCAGCAACAACATACAGAAGAGATCCCCCTTCAAGCCTTGACAAGTTAATCTAAACTACCCAATACAGAAAACCAACAAGAAACCAAGAATACCAGAATCCAGTCTTCAGCAACAGCCCAAAGGGATCTACCGCAGCCTACCAACGCACCCCTATCCCACCATTAGAGAAACACCGATCTAAGGGACTCACCTTTCCCTCTACAATCCGGTATACCAGGGAGTTCATGTCCTTGGCGTTGAAGGCGTGTTTCAGGGTGGACATCTCGTACACACAGCAGCCCAGCGCCCACACGTCTGACTGTTGGTTTATAAAATATGGTTTAGTTGGTAAATGATTAAAGGCCCTGTGTCTGAGGACCAGGATTGGCCAACTCCTGTCTTATAACTATTCATTCAACCATACCTTGTGGTTGTAGGGTTTGTTGGAGAAGAGTTCAGGGCTCATGTAATATGGAGTTCCTATCAGAGTGCTGGCCATGTCGTTTTGGTTCTCTAGAACCCTGGCGATGCCCAGGTCTCCCACTTTGATGATGTTGGTCTTGGTCAGGAAGATATTCTGCGTCTTCAGATCCCTGTGTAGAATGCGCTTTTCATGTAGATACTGTGAATCAAAAGAAATAACATAAGATTCAGGTATTTTGCACCAAAGTTTGTGGCCTTTATCCAACAACATTTTAACACATAACTTACCTGGAGGGCCATTGCTATCTGGACAAACCACTCCACCACTTGTCTCTCAGGTAGGAGTTCGCCCTTCTGTTGCTTCAGTCTATGATAAAGGTCGCCTCCCTCGCAGAACCCCATCACAATATAGAGCTGACAGTCATCTCCTTCCCAGGACTCCCTGTATGTCACGATGTTAGGATGTCGCAGCTGCGACAAAAGCTGCGCTTCTTGCTCCGCGGCACGTCGCTCGCGTTTGGAGGACGTGGTCAAGTTCAGCTTCTTTATAACATACTGGGAAAACAAAAGAACAGGGTTCATTCATTCATGGCACATGCAGTCAACTGTAAACATGATGTCTAGACACATTTATGACAAACGTTCTGTCTTGGACGCCCATGACAATACTCCAGATGCTGAAAAAGCTAGACTTAGCATTGCACACAATGTAGGTGGCCAGCTACTAATCACTGTCAATGCCAACAACGGCTGGCTAGCTGCAGAACAAATTGCTAACTTTGTTGACATGCTAGGTAGTTGGCACTGACTGAAGATTATTCCGTATATTAAGCACCATGAGCATCTCTCACACACAATGCACTTGTTTCGAAGTAGAATAACGTATAACATATACCTGTTTGCGGTCTGATTTGTGTTTTACCAAATTCACTTCTCCGTAGCTCCCCTTCCCAACAACTCGGATAAAAATGTAATTATTCATGATGACTGTTCATAAATCGTCTAATGTTTGCAGCCCAAATAAAAACGGCATTACTTTATTGAAGAAGAGACTATCGCCCATCTTCTTCACACTGTAAATCCAGATTTCAAACTTATAGTGCAGTCTAATATGCCAACAAGACGATTTTCAAAACACAGGAAGCCATCAGTCGCTTTTTCGTCACTAGGCAACTGGCACTTCACCGTCAACGTTTGTTGGAGGGGTGCACAAAACTAAAATACTCATACGCATTTCTCACATAGCCCCATCTAGGGTCGGAAAACAGAAACGACTTATAATTTTGTTTATGTCGAGGACTTCCATAATTTTGAAATTAATAAATAAATAAATAACGTTGATGTTTCTGATATTTTAAATATGTTGTTACTGGAATGCATTTGTGGTTGTTCCCCCCACCCTACCATATGGCAAGTTTCAAGAGGGTCTCCAACAAAGATCTGTCTCCAATGAGGATTTTGCCACGGGTGCAAGAATGAGTCATCGTTTGTTGAAGTAATCTATTCGCCAAGAGATGGCGCATTATACCAAGAACATTGGTCAAACAATGAATTGGAATGAGCATGCTTACAGGATATTTGTTAAAGATTCCCCCTTTAATCGAATACTTCAATCACAGTCGAACAAGCCAAAACAAGAGGATACTCGATTGTGAATATGTTTTGTTGTATTCGGATCGCTTTGTTAACACATGATGCACAGTTTTAAATCATACATTGGGCTTAACGATACTGTAGATAGGCCAATCTGTAATTGTACATACATTTTGGGACAATTGATTATTGACGAATATAATTTATACATGCCTCATGAGCTTAGTTCAACTATATCCCATCAAAACCCACAATATAAGCTTGTTTTTCTCGATTGTTTGTAAACAATGCAATTGTAAACAAACACTGTAAAACTTAAAAACAATGGTTTAGCTCTGTCTATGAAATTCAGTAGTTACATTTCTCCAGCCTCATTCCTCAGCTGTTTACCAAAAAGGTGGCGGGGAGCCCACTTTGTTGTTGTTTGAATTACAGTTTGCACCAGTAAGTAGCACCTCAACTATGTAATTAATTGTTGTTCCAATATACCACAGCATATATTTAGATATTATTTTTTTTATCATAGTCGTGTTTCTCCATGAACCAGGCATACATCTATTGAGCGCTCCTAACTTTATTCAGGTAGGCCGACTTTACCTTCTCATTTATATGTTTCTAGGCAGCTGTTATAGGCCTACTGCATTGAACTTTAGTGGGAATATTTGATAAAGATCTATGTTATAATTGGTGAATATTCTTTAAAATTACGAGATTATACGAGTTTATAAATGCGGTTTATAAATGAGTTTATAAAAGACGCACCTCGCAGAACACACCTTTCTGTGGCAGACTGCCCAAAAGGAGAATTAACCAACTGCGAAAGAGAACTGCTTACCTGGGTGCCACAAACAGGTTGCTGATTGGTTTAGATAAGAGCCTTGCCCCTTGTATGAGCCACCCCCCCTCAACCACCCATTGCCCTGACGTCAGGAGAGCACTGGTAAGATTGTCGAATCCAGTTTTTCCGCGAGCGCTCTGAGTCTGAATTGTGAAGCCAAGGCAGTTGAAGACAGAAAACGACCTTTGAGACCGTGAAATTGACAGGTAAGCATGACATTCATGTTGAGTAAGCTATAGCTTTTAGAACATTACATGTACCAAATCTTTTAAGGACAGATTTGCATGATCCAGATACATCGGGCATTCACTGTGAGCTTAGTCGACATCCTACTGTAGCCTACATTAATGTAGTTGACAGACAGAAGAACGAATGCATTAAACTCAAATCAAAATAATCTAAATACAATTCTCAATCAAAATAATCTAGATGATCTGAAATACAGTGGCTATACAGTTTGAAATGATTTAATAGTAAATTACTCATAGCTCAATATACCTTCCCACTTTGACAATAGACACCGCTTCAACAGTAGGCGCTCAGTTGCGCTCATTCATAATATATATGCAAAATGCCTTACATTGATGCATTGTTGCCTGCATTCGGTAATCAGAGACTAGAGTGTAAACAAGTGGAATGAAATAATTGAAAAAAAAAGTATTTCGCTCTTAGCCTATAATTCTGACCCTAAAAAAGTATATTACACTATCGCTGCCTTGTTGTTTTATAACCTAAAGTGCCCAATGAGTTTTATTACTGTACACTCGAGCAATGTGGCAACTCTGAATAGTATCATTATGTAAGATACAGGTACCTGTGCTCAGTGCATATTAATAAAAGGCTTTATTTAAGCCTGTGGTCCAATATTACTCAGCTCTTCTTAAAAGGGTTATATCCAAGCAAAAATCTCAATTTGAGAGGAATATTTAGGTTGATAGAGTTTTTGAAAGCTGAAGTAATCTTCTCCAGTTTGTCTGGTGCATTCATTGGACTGGAATGCTAACTCTTGAGGTATTTTCTCCCTCTGTGTCTCTGTCTCTGTCTCTGTCTCTGTCTCTGTCTCTGTCTCTGTCTCTCTCTGTCTCTCTCTCTCTCTCTCTCTCTCTCTCTCTCTCTCTCTCTCTCTCTCTCTCTCTCTCTCCACTGTCCTCTACAAGCACTCACATGCAGAGTAGAGACACCAGTAACACACACACACACACACACACACACACACACACACACACACACACACACACACACACACACACACACACACACACACACACAGATCTACCTTTGCTGTCACTCTCTCTCCCTGGCAGCTCGAAAAGACACGGCAGCTTATCAATTAATAAGCTCAGTTTGAAAGGGATTTGCTTAGCGTCATGGACACTGGTGCCCCAGATGAGCGGATGGTTCAGACCAAGCTGTTATCATTTGCACAGCAAGCGCTTGTGACAAGAAGAATTTGATAGCTATGAGTGGACTGAGATATTAACAGACAGACACACTGTCATGTGGCAGCTCTCTAGTTGGGTGTAGCTTTAGGAGTAGTCTACATGTTCTTGGAAGGAATGTTTTCATGGGGACACAGTTATATCAATAGATTCAATAAAGTTGGTTTAGTAGTAATGATGGTGGATGTACCATGAATTTGCGCAAGGATGTTGTAGAGTCTCTATAATTAAGCTGGGCAATAGGCTAAGTAGATTGCATTACATAATATATAGGTACAGCTTCTTTATACTAACCCAGTTTGAATCATTATCATACCCAAGTTCCACTAAGTCATTGCTATGAATTATAGTGTTCTTTCTGATCATTATCTAGTTCTGTTTTAAATCATTCAAATAGTGTGTGTGTGTGTGTGTGTGTGTGTGGGGGGGGTGATCTGTGCTCTGACTAACATTCTGATAAACACACACACACACACACACACACACACACACACACACACACACACACACACACACACACACACACACACACACACACACACACACACACACACACACACACACACAAACACAGGAATCAAAGAGGAAATGATCCCTATCAGTAAGTGAATGTTGATATTGAACAATAAAAAGCAGAGATATATGACTGGCATGTGACCTCAATGGACGACTTTCAGTTTGTATTGCATGTTACTGAGGGCTTGCGGCAGTGTGGTGATGATGAACCAATGGGTTTCCCCACTTCCTGTGTGTGTGTGTGTGTGTGTGTGTGTGTGTGTGTGTGTGTGTGTGCGTTCGTGCGTGCGTGCGTGCGTGTGTGAGTGCAATGTGCATGTATGTGTATCCACACTTGTGGTGTGTGTGCGTGTGTGTGTGTGTGTGTGTGTGTGTGTGTGTGTGCGCGCGCTTGTGTGTACATACCGCAGTCTATGTGTCTGTGTGTTACAAAATTTGAGCACATCTAAAAGGAGAACTCTGATGTTTATAGCAACAAACCCACAGGTTAGTGTCATATATTCCCCATACTGATCAAACAGCCACCTCATACATGACAGCACTTCTGTGTGTGTGTGTGTGTGTGTGTTTCTTCTGTCCACTGCGCAGCAATGGGGAACCAGTGAGTACAGTGTTTCTCTCTCAATAATACGCTTAATAACGGTGAATGCTGCATGTCCAGTAGATCTTAGGATGGTTATAGTAACATCTCTCCGTTTTGTCTGAAGCCTGCTCAAACCTGTTGCCTCACATATACATGGTTGGATACCTTGAAATGTCCCATTGAAGGCGAACGATCTAGTCCAACAACCTGAGAGGCTTGTTCCACTCTCTCAACCCCCTGTCGGCAGCTGTATACCTGCATGTGCCTTTCTTCAACTTCCCTCTATACACTATGACTGTCTCTGCTCCTCTATTTGCTCCTGTCCGCTCCTATGCAAGTCCTTTACTGTGCCCTTATACGAAATGAGAGCATCCATGCTTGTTTAAGAAACCAAACCCCTTGCTCGTTTTGAACCTTCAGTCAATGTTCGTATGTCCCTTTTGAGAGCTCAGTTTGAATTTGAATGGGTTGAAATGTATTGTGGTTCTTGGTATCTGCAAAACTTTATACTTATTTCCAAAAACAAATGTATCATTTTGTAATTTGCCTGAGCTGCTGAATGATATTGCAAAAGTGTCTTGAAGGTTTCTTGGATGTGCATGTTGTGAAAAAACAGCAAATAGGTTTGAGAGAATAAAATCCCTTTTATAGAACGATAATAAGCCATGTCAAGGGTTTATGATTGATATTGACATTGCAATTATGCATCATCTTGTGTAAGGTCAGATACTGAAGAAGATGTATACTTTAGTAGTTTGTTTAACAGTCTCTAACAATCTCTGAATACCAGCATTCATAAAACAGGTTATTTGGACAGGTTATCTGTATTGGATGTGTGCATCTCATTAGTGAAGAGTGTCTTGTGTCCTGTCCCTCATCTGCACTGATCTGCCCTGTAAGAACTGGACAGGCAGATAACAATACTCTTATACGACTCTGCTTCCACCTATTGTATCTCGTGCTTTCTGGTCAGTGCCTGTAATACTGCTACATACAGTGGGGTTTATATTATTGAGATGCACCCCAACTGTTTGTCTGTTGTAACTCAGTTATCAGATCAAAAGAGTGGCTTAACCTAGAAGACTTCCTGTGTGAATAAAAATAACCGACTGGCCTCACAAACATTTGACTACACTTCCCCTTAAAGCTTCCTCAAGCACATTGCTTTGTATTGTGGTCTATTAGGCCTACTTTAGAATTCTGTTCCTTTTATTTGTATAGCTTTCAGTGGCAGAAGTAAATACAACAGAAAGCTAGGGATTAGTATTGAAAAAGGGACTATAACTATTTGAGCCTAGTTAACGCTGCAGCTATAGCCATTGAGCATTCCAGTCCTAGCCTCCATATTTGTAAAAACCTAAATATACTTTGTTACAGAAGGACCAAGATGAGGGGGACCATTTGATGAGGGACTGCCCCCAGAACGTTTAACCGTATACTGTAAGCTTATTTCAAAGACAGAACTTTAAACCATAGGCCTATTTCAGAGACAGAACCTTTAACCATTGGCCTATTTCAGAGACAGAACCTTTAACCATTGGCCTATTTCAGAGACAATCAGTCATTGCCTGTCTCTCACATCCTCACTTGCCAAATAAACTCCTTGACAAATGTCTACAGAGACAGCCTCTTTGAAGAGTAGACTATTTCCCATCACTGGTCAAGCTCACAGCAGCTCAGTCCATTGATTACATGACAGCATGTAATGATAAACATCAACAACAACACCATTGACATCATTCAAACATTTTCGATCTGCTCTTGAGTCGATCTGCCTGTGTCTTCAACTCTGGTTACCAATGACTATAAGCTTTTGCACACCTCAAATAAAGGACGACACTTGAGTTTACATGTCTCAAGAAGGGCTCCCCATCACGAGAGCGTGATTCCAAATCACCTCTGCTACATAGGCCTTTTTTAGGTAAACCCTAACCCTGTTCACCATGTGTAGCAACATGTACAGTATCGCCACCTGACTAAAATAAACACTACATTAACAGCACCTCATCTACTATTAGCCATTAGGCACCGCTGCAATTTACTTCCTCTATAACCATAACGCCCCTTATGGGTCTCCATGGCGACACGCTTGGATGGAGCCAACTTCAGACAAAAAGGAGGGCAGTGGTGAGCGGACCACCGAGGGTGTGTGTGTGTGTGTGTGTGTGTGTGCGTGTGCTTGTGTAAGAGAGTGAGAGAGAGAGAGAGTGAGTGTGCCTGCCTTGCAGCAGAATTGGTCGCCTTTTACAGGTGGTGGTAATGACAGGAAAGAGAGAGCTATTGCTCAGAGGGGGACAATCCTAAGGTGCCATTGATATTACCAGACAACAACAGTCATCATCTGCTCCTCACCATAAAAACAACAACAACAACAACAACAACAACAACAACAACAACAACAACAACAACAACGTGATGTGGGTCATGCTCAGTTAAACATGCACTTTAACAGATAGCAACAACAGTGGAAGATAGCTAGACCCCGTTTATCACCCCAAGTGTGTCCAATTGCATTAATTCATGCCTATTAAATTTCTATTAATTGGTTAATAAAAATAAAATCCTTATTGCTAGTTGCATGCACTGAGAATAAACGTTCTACCAACTTACTCCTCAAAGGATTAATTACTGGTTAACCCCTACTTGATAACTTAACTTTATCAGGCTGTTATTTACCCACGACTGAAACGGCAGCGGTACAAACCAAAACAATGTTATTATATCACTGTCGGCCAGACTGGGAGGGTGCCAAGCCAGCCAGGCAGCAGTAGGATGCAGGCTGTGTGGCAGAACAGACTCTCTCTGAGAATAGAAGAGGAGAGAGGAGGGATGATATGAACTGGGCTATTTTAGTCAGGGAGGTCTTGTATTGGCCTGCTGAAAGGGTTTGGATAAATGTGATAGCAGCATTACTGTTGGCTCATAGGCTAAAACCAAATAAACAATTGTTTATTGCAGTTTAACTTGAACTATTGGTTGAATGTGTTTAGCCCTCATCTAATGTTTTTTTTTTTTTAATTCTTTCTGCAAAGTAAAGTCACTGCTTTACCATGGACCTTCAAATATATGGCAGAAGGCTACTGGGATACATACTCTAGTTATTGTGATGCGCCACTTTTTCAGTTCTGCCCGTTGCCACCTGCAGTATGAGTGAACATGTCACCCACAGTGACAATGGTTGATTCTCTTTCATGACTGATAAGAACAGCAACAGGAGATGTTCGAGGGAAGCTTAGGAGCTGTCAAGGGAAGCTAATCTGATTTGATTGGTAATAATAGGAGGGAAAGGGAGATCAGGACGTACCGCATTCCAATGTCACCTGAACTAGAGTGTAGATTTACCAGGTGACACTAATGCGTTTCATTAGTACGTGACGGCTGACTCTCCAGGTAAGTTCACAACAAAACGATTACTACACATTCCCAGGAACTACAGTGTACTGTGTTGTTGTTCTTTTTTTCTTTCGCTGTTTTCATTAGAACTCCTAGTTGAAAGACCTGAACCCAAGTACTTCACTATCTCAATGGTTTGAATCATTAGTGGTAATGAATATCCCCCCCCATTCTTTATCTCTCCCCCTCCAGTATTGTAGCAGACCGTCACAAGAGAAAGATGCCTCTGGGTGATGATGGACATGCCTGGAAAAAGAAAACCTCTGACGTGAAGGAGAACTATGACTTCAAAGAGATCCTGGGGACGTAAGTGTTGACAAAACACACCTGTGCTATTGAAAAAAATCAGTGTGTCTTGTGAACAACATAAAGGGTCTTTAAAGACAGTGAAATAGTTTCATTGGGATGTACAACAGGAAGACACAGTATACAGTCATGGCCAAATATATTGGCACCAATGTTCCCTCTAATTTTTCATGTGTCTGGGCATACACACAAGCTCCCTGAGCACACTGAGGACCACTGTGAGCAACAATCAAAAATGCTGCGCTACGCAGCAACTGGCGGCAAATTCAAATGTGCGTAACGCAGCAACCGGCGGTAGATGCAATGCTGCGTAGCGCAGCATCCGGCACAAATGGGTTAACTCCGCCGCATTGTTGTTAGCTAGCTAACCTGCATGGTGCGTATGGGCAGGGCACATATGCAAGCACTATCAATGCTATGATTGGCTGCGTAGCGTAAGTAAACCGTATCGTATCATTGGCTGGACACCTGTCACTCACTGTGTTACATTGAAAAATGGTACAAAAAACACATTATTGGTCTAATTAATTAGATTAGATTAGGTCTAATATTAGATATTAATTAATACGTTTATGGTGAATTTTATTTTATGCGCTGCATAGATTTTCTTGCGCGCTGAGAATGTGCGAGTAGTGCGCGATTGCGCAGGCGCGCAGCTTAGAGGGAACATTGATTGGCACCCCTGCACTTCTTTCAGATAATGCACCACTTCTCCCAGAAAATTGTTGCAATTACAAATGCTTTGGTATTCACATGTTTATTTGTTTTGTTTGCATTAGAACAACAGAAAAAAGCAGAGAAAAAAAGCCAAATCTGATATTATTCCACATAGAACTCAACAAAAAATGGACTGGACAAAATGATTGACACCCTCAACTTAATATTTGGTAGCACACCCTTTGGAAAAAATAACTGAAATCAATCACTTCCTGTAACGATGAATGAGTTTCTTACACCTCTCTACTGGAATTTTGGACCACTCTTCTTTTGCCAACTGCTCCAGGTCTCTCAGTTTTGAAGGGTGCCTTCTCCCAACTGCTGTTTTGAGCTCTCTCCACAGGTTTTCTATGGGATTTAGATCTGGACTCATTGCTGGCCACTTCAGAACTCTCCAGCGCTTTGCCCTAAACCATTTCTGGGTGCTTTTTGAAGTATGCTTTGGGTCATTGTCCTGCTGGAAGACCCATGACCTCTGACGGAGACGCAGCTTACTCGACACTTGGCCCTACATTGCGCTCCAAAATTCTTTGGTAGTCTTCAGATTTCATAATGCCATGCACATAGTCAAGGCATCCGGTGTCAGAAGCAGCAAAGCAACCCCAAAACATCTGTGAACCTCCACCATGTTTGACCGTAGGGACAGTGTTCTTTTCTTTGAAGGCCTCATTTTGTTTTCTGTAAACGGTTTTAGCAAACTCCAGTCTGGCTTTTTTTACGTCTCTGTGTCAGCAGTGGGGTCCTCCTGGGTCTCCTACCATAGCGTCCCATTTCATTCAGATGGCGACGGATAGTGTGAGCTGACACTGTTGTACCCTGTGTCTGCAGGTCAGCTTGAATTTGTTTGGAAGTTGATCGAGGTTCTTTATCCACCATTCGAACAATCCTTCGTTGCAATCTTTCATCAATTTTTCTCTTCCGTCCACGTCCAGGGAGGTTAGCTACAGAGCCATGGGCTGTGAACTTCTTGATGACGTTGCGCACAGTGGACACAGGAACATTAAGATCTCTGGAGATGGATTTGTAGCCTTGAGATTGTCCATGCTTGGTTGAGTCAACTTTTCTCAATTTAAACTGGTTGCAAGTGTGATTTCTATATTGCTAGCACCTGTTACTTGCCACAGGTGAGTTTAAATACAAATTAAAGGAGCATCACATGCTTGAAATCCAATTATTTCTTACAATTTTGAAAAGGTGCCAATCATTTTGTCCAGTCCATTTTTGGAGTTCTATGTGGAATGATATCAGATTTGGCTTTTTTTCTCTGCTTTTTTTGTGTTGTTCTAATGCAAACAAAATAAATAAACATGTGAATACCAAAGCATTTGTAATTGCAACAATTTTCTGGGAGAAGTGGTGTATTATCTGAAAGAAGTGCAGGGGTACCAATATTTTTGGCCATGACTGTATATCATTTGCATACGTTTTTCTTCCTGTATCTATTGTATTTGCTCTGATTTGATCTTGGAATGTATTGGTCCTTTAACACAGGCTGCATATTGTGTGTGTGTATGTTTGTGTGTGTGTGTGTGTGTGTATGT